>NC_090739.1:96589697-96602552 GCF_036898095.1 Palaemon carinicauda | reverse complement strand
GACGCATTTACACATCTGTGTATACAGTAGGTTAGTTTTTGCATCGACAGCAATCTTACCAAGTATTGATTATATGTTTATTTTGTTATTACCAATGTTTTCATTAATTAGGACTTCTAAATAAATGAAATGAATGCCATTTATATAATGTTTTTCTTTATGACGCCGCACGAAACAGAAACCTTCCATCTTCGATCGTAATAAACAAACGAAGGCATTAAACGCGCATGATGAAAGTGATAAATAATGATATTGAAAGCTTTTAGTAAATATGTTATTACAAATATTATTTACCATATCTATATTAAAATCCTACATACGTAGCAAAGCAGGAAAAAAAAAATTCTTTTTTTTTGGCGTTTAATCAACAATAACAAACTGCCGCTAATGACCGAATGATAATTTACGATAATTCTGAACTGTTACTAAAGATGATTCTCCATTCCATATCCAAAATACTTTTTCCTAACTTCAGTTATAAGTCAACTTGTACCCCCCTCAATTATGAAACCATCTAAAAAAAAAAAGTAAGAGAAGAAGCAAGTACCAGGCCGATTTCTAAAGTTGTCGAACAATTAAGTTACCGCTATAACGTTCGATGTGACAGTGCGAGATTGGATTAAGTAGGGAAAATTGAATCATGATTGCTTTGTGAAGTAACAAAGATTTCATGAGAGAGAGAGAGAGAGAGAGAGAGAGAGAGAGAGAGAGAGAGAGAGAGAGAGAGAGAGAAGAGAGAGACAGAGAGAGAGAGATGAGAGAGAGAGAAGAGAGAGAGAGAGAGAGAGGAGAGAGAGAGAGAGAGACAGAGAGAGAGACAGAGAGAGAGACAGAGAGAGACAGAGAGAGACAGAGAGACACAGAGAGAGACCACAGAGAGAGAGACGAGAGAGAGAGAGAGAGAGAGAGAGAGAGAGAGAAGAGAGAGAGAGAGATATTTGAGTCTCTCTCTCTCTCTCTCTCTCTCTCTCTCTCTCTCTCTTCTCTCTCTCTCTCTCTCTCTCTCTCTCTCTCTCTCTCTCTCTTTTGGAGAGAGGATTTTATAATTACACCTTGTACTATACAAAACAAATCATTGTAAAGCATATCTATACTATTTAGAAGATGACAAAATATTGCTGACTTGTTACCGAAATTTACGCTATTCACTGCCGATAAACGATCCCAGCCTATGTGTGAGAACCTTGAATACCCACAGGGAAAACTAAAGCTTTTATATATTCTATACTAAATAAAAATAATGCTTGAATATACCTTCATTAACAATACCATTAAAATTATCGAAAGGTTAGAGAAAGATAAAGATTGCCGAGAATGTAACCACAATTCTGTTTACATTTAGTCAGTTAGATCTGCATAGTTAAAAGTTGATTTCATTGTTGATATGGAATTTTATCCTTTAAGAGGCTATTTATTATGAAATTATGTTAATAAAATGTAAGATAAATATCGTTTTGGTAACATTTATTATCAAGCACTGTATTTAGGGCTACCATTATACCTAAAAAGACAATAGATTTGATATATTTTGTAGTACTTGACTTGCAGACTTTGAACAGCTTTGCAGAAACAATTTTGTTTTTTTTTAACTACCGACCGTATAAATGGGGAATCGCATAATTTGAACACGCATAATTCGGGACCCTACTGTATACAGTAGTTAAAATTTCCAACATACTCTGTGTCCAGGCGCAGTCTATTGTGAGACCTTATAAGATTGGGAAAGGAATTCCCTTTCTATATACTGATATATGATTAGTTGTTAATGACCCTCATTATTGATCCTTTTGGAAGTTAGTGTTAGTTACACTTTTCTATCCTTATAGGCTAGACTCTTCCACCGGGCCTCCTGAGGAGGATAACCCTAGGGTTAATATTAAGGGAGGTCACAGCAATTGACTGGGCGGGAAACACACGATGTGTCTTTCCTAATTCATTTCTAGCCTATCTACCCTAAGCTATATGCAAAAAAATAAAATGGAAAATAATATATTTATTAGTTTATCTAGTGAGATGAACTACTTTATACTCATTTTATTTTCCTCTCTTTACAGGAGGACCATGTGAATTGTGGTAGCGTCTTCTATAACATGCGTAGCAGGGACTTCTGCGGCCATCTGGAGTGTAGGACACACACCCATTGTTTCATTACCAAGGGACCTCTCAAATACTGGGACCCCCCAGGTATGTACTGTGCGCGAAGACTTGGTGTATGAGGCTTTTGAAAACCCCAAGACAACAGAGTCAAGGGATGCAGCTCGGAACAAGCTGCGCAGATGGGTTCGTGGCTTCCAGAAAAAGGCCACAGGATCTTACCTCCCCAATGAGCATATGAAGGCCTATCTATTTCCCAAAGCATCTACGGATGCTGTCATTCCTCAGCCTCACCCCGAGATCCCTTGCATCCAGATAGCCGTGGACACGGATGTCTCGGATGCGATGAAGGACATCCATCTAGATGATTAGAGGATGTCAGAGGTGTCAAAAGACACCGAAAAGGATCTGGCTGAAGGTCAGAGGTGTCAAAAGACACCGAAAAGGATCTGGCTGAAGGTCAGAGGTGTCAAAAGACACCGAAAAGGATCTGGCTGAAGGTCAGAGGTGTCAAAAGACACCGAAAAGGATCTGGCTGAAGGTCAAGAGGAGTCAACGTCGGCTCCAGAGACGGAAGACAGAAGAGGATGAAGTCAAAACAATGTCTTTTTCGTCTGTTCCTGCTCCAGACCCAGTGCTCTCTACGTCCTCCGTTCCTCAACCTGAAAAGTCGGATGACACCCTGTCTGCCATCAAAGCTATGATGGAGACCTTTCAAAAGAAGAGCGAAGAAAGGGAAGCTGCCCTAAGGAAGGAGATTCACCAGCTTGCAGCGGCCCGTGGGTCTCATAGGAGACTTAACGTGAAGTATCTTCCCTCGTGTTCCGAGGTAAACCCAGGGAGGCATGCCGAGTACATGCCAATAACGAACGGCAAGATCTTCATCTCAGAAAAGCTGGGAGCTGTCCTTATTTAGGACATTGAGTTCTGGCCCAGCTTTGTGTCCTATCCTGACTGCTTCGTTCGTCTAAGGACAGAACCTGTATCCAAGGAGGAGACAGAGCCCAAGGAGGTTATAGTGCTTGACCATACAAAGGCTCAGGCTTTGCTAGCCAGCAGTCTGAAGGACAGGGGCTTTACCAACTCTAAGGTGACAGCCCTGAGCAAGAAACAGCCTTCCTTTCTTGCTCCAGCAACAATGGCCTTCCCCTTTGCGGAAAAAGGGTTTAAGGCAGTGATCAACGCAGTGAAAGCTGGGAAACCTTGCCCTACACTAGAGGAATGTAGGACCCTTTCCCTACCCCTGCCAACGGATCACAAAGACTGGAAAGACAAACAGCTTACCTTCTCAGTCGAGAAGTTGGAGGCCGATATCGCTGGACGTCAGTTTAGCGAAAACCTCCCCAAGTTGTCTGAATTTCTCCTGTGTAGGGAGTAGGATACGAAAGAAAGGCTTGCTGCCTCTCTGTCCCTCCAGGTGACCCTGGAGGAAATGGCCAGTGCACAGAGGTCCACAGATATGTTCATGGTCATAACCAAAACACACTTGGCACCCCTAACTAAGGATTTCTATAGCTTTGTTAGGGCTAGAAGGGATTGTAGGGAGTTCGTGTTTGCCTCGGCTGCGGTCAAACATGAACCCAGGAACTTGATATCTTCCAATATCTGGGGGAAAGACCTCTTCCCGAATCAAGTGGTCATAGAGATAGTCGACAAGACCGCCACGGAGAATAAAAATCTTCTCCAAAGTGGGGAATGTCGGCTAAGAGGAAGTCTTCCCCGGATGAAGGTCCCCAACCGAAATGGAAGACAGAGGCCAAGAGTGCCCTCTCGCCCTGCTAGACAACAGCAACTTCCCAAGACCGCGATGCCCCAGATGGTGCCACAGCCCTAACCCACCTACCAGATGATACCCCAGCAGGTGGTGACTCGGTCACCTGTCTTTACTCCCGCCTTTGGGAGGCAGACCACTACCTTTCGCCCTAAAGGTAGGGGGTCAAATAGAGATTCCTCTAGACGTCCCTCGAGAGGAAGAGGGGGTAGGGGAGCACGCGGTCAAGGAGGCAAGCCCTCCGGAAACCAGAAGCAATGAGATGCTTCCGGTAGGAGGAAGACTCCGACTATTCCGGGATCGTTGGACCTTAGATCCCTTGGCCCACAGCCTAATCAAGAACGGACTAGGTTGGAGCTGGAAGACAGCTCCACCATCATTTCCTTAATTCTTCCAACACCCCACCCGCTTTTTGGAAGAATACACCTGAGAACCCTTGAGCAAACGGGTGATAAGGAGGGCAAAGTCCATCAAATTCCAAGGAAGGCTGTTTTGTGTTCCCAAGCAGGACTCGGACAAACTCAACAGTCATTCTGGATTTGTCGCCACTCTATTTCGATCAATCGCCAACTCTCCTCCTACTTAGGATTCAGGCTACAAAAAAGAAAGTACGCTTTCAGAGCCATGCCCTTCAGACTAAACATAGCCACAAGGATCTTCACAAAGCTTGCAGAAGCAGTCGTTCAACAACTACGCCTACAAGGTGTCCAGGTGATATCCTATCTGGACGACTTGCTGGTGTGGGCAGCATCCGAGTCGAAATGCATGCAAGCATCCAAGAAAGTGATACAGATCCTGGAACATCTGGGATTCAAGATCAACACCAAAAGGTCTCGACTGTCTCCAGCTCAGAAGTTTTAATGGCTAGGCATTCATTGGGACTTAACACATCACCTCCCCATTCCATTAAGAAGAGGAGAGAGATAGCGGGATCTGTCAAGACACTTCTAAAATCCAATATGATTTCAAGACGCCAAAAGGAGTGAGTGCTGGGCTCCCTTCAGTTTGCATCAGTGACAGACAGTGCTAAGAGCACAGCTAAAAGATGCATCAGGATTCTGGAGAAGATACACATCAAACGCTCTAAGAGATCTAAGACCAATACCGATCCGACTACGATCACTTCTCAAGCCATGGTCGGAGGCCAAGAACTTGAAGAGGTCAACACCTCTGCAACCGCCTCCACCCTCAGTCACCATCCACACGGACGCTTCATTGGAAGGTTGGGGAGGTCACTCTCATCAACGGAAAGTTCAAGGAACTTGGTCCTCTCTATTCAAGACCTTCCATATCAACATTTTGGAGGCCATGGCAGTCTTCCTCACACTGAAGAAATTATCCCCTCGCCCTTCAACCCACATAAGACTGATTCTGAACAGCGAGGAGGTAATGAGATGTCTGAATCGTCAAGGCTAGAGATCACCTCAACTCATCCAAGTAATGTTGGCCATCTTCCAATTAGCGGAAAAGAAGAGATGGCACTTATCAACAGTTCACCTTCAAGGGTTCCACAATATGACAGCGGACGCTCTATCCAGGCTAACTCCGATAGAGTCAGATGTCCCTAGACGCAAGATCATTCTCCTTCATCTTACATCAAGTCCCGGAACTGCAGATCGACCTCTTTGCGACGAGCGACAACACTTCCTCGATACGTGGCCCCACACGAGGACCCTCTAGCAGAAGCAGTGGACGCCATGTCCCTCGACTGAACAGATAGACCAGGATTTATCTGTTCCCTCCATCCAGCCTGCTGATGAAGGTCCTCAACAAGCCGAGATCTTTTCAAAGAACCGCAGCCCCAGTGGTTCCCAAGTGGCCCCGGAGCAACTGGGTCCCTCTAATATTGGAATTACAGCCGAGGCTGATTCCCCTGCCGGACTCGGTTCTGTCTCAACAGTAGACTGTCTTCGTTACATTACAGAAAACCCAAGACCTTCATCTCATGGTTTTCTCTCCCTAGCATTAAAGAAAAGGCTTGGGATCTCGAAGAAGAGTATAGACTTTTTAGAGGAATACAAGTCTATATCTACCAGAAGGCAATACAAGTAGTCTTGGAAGAAGTGGGTGGCCTTTGTCAAGGCAAGAAATCCAAAGGAAATCTTGACAGATTTCTGCTTATCTTTCTTTATTCACCCTCATGAACAAGGTTTAGCAGCCAAAACGATAACTATGTGCAAATCTGCCTTAACTAGACCCTTGCTTTATGCTTTTCAAGTATACTTGTCTAATGAAATTTTTAACAAAATCCCGGCATAAGGCCTAAAGAATATAAAGGATAATGAACCTATGACAAGAGTACCAACGGGCATAACAAGTTAAACGTAAAATCGTAAACAAGAACAATGGCCGCCACCGCCGTGGAAGGCCAAAGCCGTACGCACTAAAAACACTAAAATAAATAAAGATAACACTAGCCCGGTACTAACAAATCTGTCAAAACAATCTATGGTACTTAACATTGGTGCAGGAGCAAGGAGAGCCTCGGTCATGATGAAACTTCACAAAAACAGAGCGAAAACCAAGCGGCACACAAAAACAAAACGACGCTTACGAAGTCCAACAGAAGGATGTAGTTCAGATGTCGCTAGCATCGGGCGTCGGTAGAGTGGCTCAGGTAAGGTAACTAGGGCCTCTGTTAGGCATTTCCCTTTGATGAAGGAATTATCTAAATGGAAGACAGCCTGTGAATAGTGGTTTTCACACGCCCCTGCTTTATACACGACGCCCACTGGGTGCTCGCGCAAGGGTAGTAACCTCTGCATTCCATACTTTAACTTTCTCTGGTATATTTGGAAGTATTTATATCAGAAAAGTGTAAGGAAGGACCCTTTTCACCGGGCGTCACAGGTCGACCCAGAAATTGCGCTCTGAAAGATTTGACGCAAAAAGTTATATTGTTTTTGCTCTAGCCTCAGGGGCTAGAGTTAGTGAGATAGTGGCCCTTTCTCGGGAAGAGGGCCATATCCGGTTTGGTGAAACGGGAAAGCTGAATCTCTTTCCCGACCCAACGTTTCTTGCCAAGAATGAGCTACCCACTAAGAGGTGGGGTCCCTGGAGAATCTGCCCTCTGAAAGAAGATGTCTCGCTGTGTCCAGTGGAGAGTCTAAAGGTCTATCTTCGTAGAACTTCCGACTTCAGGGGAGGACAGCTCTTTAACACGTTGACTGCGATGTGCTCCACATATGGTTCACAGAGGACTCTCTGAATGAGCGATGTGTACCCTATGTGGTACACATGCTAAGAATTATATATTTTTTTCAAGTATCAAAATTTTATCAAAATGGGCTTTTTTTTTACCAAAATATTATTGTAATATATTGGAAATTAATTAAAATAAACTAGAACATTAACTAAACACTTTATTTATTACTGAAAATAATCTTCACATGCTAGCAAAAGGAGCATATTTTTTTTATTAATTCTTTCTTTCAGTAAAAAAATTGAAAACCTTATCATTAGATCAATAAAAATGCTATCCTTTTAACCCTAGATTATATTTATATAAATTCAATAGAAAAATAAGTCAGTTTGGTAAACATTTTACTTCTGAAAAAAATAGTGTCCTTTTCTTGGTGAAAAAATATCAATGTATGATGAAGGAAATCATGTAGTATTTAGAGTACAAGTATAAAATTAACATTTTTTCTGTTTTGCTTCTACATAAGAAAAACCAATAAAATACACAAATTTATATTCTTCAAACTGAATGTTTCAAGTTGAAACAACTGAGAAGGTTTACCCTCACAACTCTCACATTATGTGCTTACTCTTCGTACTTTCTTTTGAGCTACAGAACTTCCTTTATTTTGTGACAGTATCTCATAACAGGAATGACAAAGCCTTCTTGTCTTAGCTTTGGGGCCAGTAGCTTCAGTCAGGGAATGTTTTCTGTATGCATATGTACGCTTTTGCGTATATACAGTGTGTATATATATAATATAAAGGAATAAGTAAAAATGACAGAGAAGGTAATACTTACATACATACAAACACACATATATATAGTATATAAATATATATATATATATATATATATATATATATATATATATATATATATATATATATATATATATATATGTATGTATATATATATATATATATATATATATATGTATGTATATATATATATATATATATATATGTATATATATATATATATATATATATATATATATATGCATACATACATACAGTAAATATACATACATACATATGGTACTAAAAGGAAGGCAAGGATTCAAGTATTCTCTGGGATGTTAATTTTTCATCATATTGGGACAATGGGTAATTTGTATATCAGTCTGTATATGCAAGTAGGCTATATATATATATATATATATATATATATATATATATATATATATATATATATATATATATATATATATATATATATATATATATATATATATATGAACTACCCATTTTGTGTGTATGTGTGTCATTCCTTTTTCTGTTACTTCCTTTATCTAATTTTCTAATATTTTATATTATAATACATTCTCTTATAGAGACATAAGGAAGAGTTCTTTTCCACATTTTATTCCTCTCTCGCATAAGTGTGAATATATGTATGTATATACGTGGATAGACAGGTACAAAAAGATGGGCTACCGTATACAGATGGACAGATATATATGAATAACTGAAGACCTAAATAATTTACTTGTATGTAAATACTTTTATCTATGCGAAATATAAATTTATATTCCCAAAAATACAGACTGTATATATGTTTCCTAATGTGTGTGTCTGTAAATTGTATGTCCATCTTATGTATTATATTCAAGTGTATGTTTATATATATTCCTATATACACACGTGTGTACTACAAATTTTATGTGCATATATGAAAACATACAAATGTGTTATATATGTGTGTGTCACACTGAGTATGAGCCATGTTTGGTACATGTTGCATACGGTAATTCCCTAGATCAGTCTGAGCGATATGCACCATAACTGAACATCCAAAATGTGACCATATTCGGCACACAACGCCAGCCGAATTATCTCTAATCGTTCTGGGCGACTTGAGCCATATATGACCACATCTATTATGTCCATATTAGGTACACAACGCCTGTAATGAAGACTTTTGTTATGTCAGGCGAAGTGTACCACATAAAGTCACGCTTTTTACACTGGCTGAGCACTCGGCTTACCTTACGGATACACCATAACAATTCTCACGTCAATAGCTAGCTGGTTACTGATTTTAATTGGGGTTAAAGATAACGCCCATTGGGCCGTTTCACACCATTGCCAATCGCAGTCAACGTGTTAAAGGAGAAACATCTGGCTCAAACTTATCCTTGAAACGACTAAGGGCGAAGATCACCTACTTCATTCGCAGAGCAGATCCTGACAGTACACCCGCAGGTCATGATCTTAGGAAAATTCCTTCATAGTTAAACTTTTTCCAGCTCAGGGATTTCGAGAGCCTTCGCTCGTTTACTGGATGGAAGTAATCCAGTGTTTTTCAAACACTACGCGAAGCGAGTGCAAGAATTAAAATGATTCGCGGTGGCGGCAGGTAGTGTTCTAAAACCCGTCGCTTAGTGCTGCAAGGAACAGTGAATTATGTGGGACTATAATTCTAGAGGGTGTACATGTTGGCACATTATAGTGCAACATGGTAAGTGAAATGTTATCAAGGTGACATTATGGACTGTTCCAGTGTACAAAGGTGATGAAACAGACTTAACACTAAGTGACGCGTGTTTTTTACACAAGTGTAAATAGACACACTTCTTAGAAAGACATTAAAAAAATATTAAATTTTCAATAGAAGTGGCATAAGATTTTGTTTTCAGATAAAACAAGTATTTCTGATTGATTGATTGATTTGAAGTTCTCTGGCTTCCTGACATCGAAGGTCATTAACGCCGATATCGTTTATTGTAAATAAAGATTAAAAGAATATTTAATTAAAACCAGAGACGTAAATATGTTATAAAAGTTAAATAGCATTAAGAAGCCCTGCTTCGGACACATATCTAAATTGAATGATTGATTTAAGGTTTCCAGGCATCCAGACATCTAAGGTCATTGACGCCGATATCATTTAGTTTATATATATAAAAAAATTATTAAAGAATATTTAATTAAAACCATAAAAGTTAAATGTCATTATAAAAGTTAGATAGTTTTCAAAAGACCCGCTTCCGAAATAAATCTAAAACTGCCACTTGCATAGTAGGACACATCATTTCCAAGAATCTTGGCAAGGATGAACCTGCCACCCTCACCTTGAGCCTCAAACAAATATCTATTCCACAAGTTATTATAATTGGGGCATTCGGTCAATAGATGCCTCACTGTTAAGAGGTACCAAACAGTCGTCACAATACGGTTGGTGTTGGCCCTTCAGCAGAAACTCGTGTGTCAACCGAGTGTGACCAATACGGAGACGACAAAGAGAAGTCTCCCATTTTTGGGGCATCATGTTATACCTCCAAGGAGTTATGACATTTGTTACTTCTCTCATTTTATTGCCATCTAGACTATCCCAGTGCTGTTGCCATTTATTGCAAACCAATTTCTTGATGTTAGGTAGGTAATCATTTCACGGAATGGGATACCTTTTTGGCAGCAACTCGGATGCAGCAATCTTCGCCAGTGAATCTGCCTTCTCATTCCCAGACACACCTACATGTGCTGGAACCCAAAAATATCGAACTGTTATACCTCTCCGTCCAATAATAAAGAGCCATTCTAAAATCTTTAAAACTAGAGGGTTACTAGAATTAAAAATTTCCAAAGCTTGAAGAACACTCCTTGCATCACTAAAAATTGTAAAATTACCCTCCTCCTCCAATGCTATTTTCTCAATACCAGTTAATATACCATACAGTTCGGCAGTAAATATGGAAGCTGTTAGAGGAATTGCACCTCTACAATTAAAATCATTACTATGTACTCCAAATCAAACGCCAGCATTAGATTTGGAGCCATCAGTATATATAAAAATTGATCCTCTATGTTCTTCAACATGTTCCATAAAAAGAGACCTGGCTTCTAGGTCAGTCATATTCTTCTTAACTCCAATAAAGTATTTACAAAAAGATATCTCTGGTAATTTCCATGGAGGCACTGATGATACCTTGAATGGAAGTACCTTACTTCTAATTATATCCAGACTGTTTAATAAGCGTTTCACCCGAAAGCCATAAGAGGGGGTGAGTGAGAGCCGCTAACGCGTAGGAGAATGTCGAGGAATCTCCTTATGTAAACGTGCTGGCGATTGCAGACGTGTAGCCTAGCACTGGTGAATCGATGACGATTGTCGAGCAGGAGAAAATTAAGCGTCAACCAGCATTGCCACGAAATTGCGGGGTCAATCGATACCTCTTCATGAGGATGGGCGGTGAGTCGACGATTCACGAATCCCAGGACGAGAAGGCGGACAGCAGACCATTGATTCAGGCACCGTTGGACGTTTACGTTCTGACAGTGATCGACATGTTGTCGCAGTTTGTTGGAAGCAACGCTCCAGTTGACATGTTGTATGGAGAGTCGCCGATTGACAAGAAGACGCGTGCAAACACTGAGCAGGTGCTTCACACTTGCGAGAACACTGATGGGTAGGAGACCGATGTAGAGGCAGGTCCCGACACTGACAAATGGGCAATTCCCGAGAGGATGACTCAGCAGGCGATTTACGAGCTCCAAGCCATTCACAAGTGGTCAGCAATGTACGAGTGGCCAGTTCACGAGCAGTCGGCTGGGCAGACGATTGTCGATGGACAGGCGATTTACGGGCTGTCAGAAAAAGTGGGCGATTAAGAGCTGCAGGAAGATGGCGGAACTGACAAGCATGTGAACGTCAAACAGGTGCCTGACGAGACGGAGAATGCTGCCTTTGAACTGCTGCTGCAAGCTCCAGCAAAGATATGTGACCCTTGAGAGGAGACAAATTGTCTGGAGGAGATTGTGAATGATCCCTTGCTGGCGACAAATGAACCGAACTTCGTTGAGGAGAAACCGAGGCCGAAAAAGAAAGCAAGGGTCGGGAACTAGAAGAGGCAGGACAAGAAGGTTCCTCTGAAGAAGAAGACTGCAAAAGTGAAGACGTGAGGAGGCGTCTCTTTGCCGAAGGAGCAGGAACACCCTGAAGGCAAAAGGGAGACAAACACGGCGAGGTCTTCTGCCAACAACACGACGATGAACAACCGTTGGATCAACAAGCTGACGGTCAACAGGCCTCCTAAGAGAAGTCTCTACGAGTGCCCCTACACTAGAAAGAAGAACACTCGCAGGAGACACACCATGGACTTGCTTCCAAACCCCCCCCCCCCCCCCCCCCGCCAAAAGAATTTTAGTCACAGGAAGGAGTGCCGGCCTCGGTGGCGGCAGATGAAGTAGAAGACGCAGCCACAGGATTCACTGTCAGGGCAGCAGACGAGGCCTCCCAAACTACTACATCAACTAAGGTCAAAAGGTCGACGTCTGACACTGACGATCGCCGTAGATCCGCTCCACGGTGCAGGAACCCCAGCAACGCTTCCTTGGAAGGAGAACAGGGCACTCCAATGAAGGCTACATCTGTAACGAAGGAGAAAGAGGTACGGCCTCACTTGGGGGGAAGAGCCAGGGCCACCTCACTATAGGAGGCACCACTGTCTCACGAACCAAGGTTGACCAGGGTTTAAACAACTAGAGCTACTATTTGTCGGAACCCCAGAGGAAGCCATCCAAGTAGGAGATTCGGAGGAAGGTTGGGACACAGAAAAAAAAGACTTATGTCTCTTCTACTCGGATGCAGCCTTGGAAGGAGAAGAGTTCTGCTTAGACTACCCCCAAAACTTTCCCACTGGGATGAAAACCACTCCCGACACTTATTACAATTGTTAGTTTTGTCGCAGCCCTGACCTCTGCTGATGGGACAAAGGCTGTATGAATCCATATCCACCACCGACGTGAATTTACCGCAGGTGTGGCCCTCCGAACAAGGCAGGTGGAAGAACCCAGGTAACGCACAA
>NC_090739.1:96562197-96584697 GCF_036898095.1 Palaemon carinicauda | reverse complement strand
CCGGCTGGCTTTACAGGTTTTTAGAGAGGAAGGGTATACGGAATCTTAACATGACGGGGGAGAGGAACTCTGCAGATGAAATTGCAGCCAAGGAATTCCCTGCCATCCTGAAGGGAATAATCGAAGATGGAGGATACCACCCGGATGCTGTCTACAATATGGATGAGGCGGGCCTCCAGTACAAAAGGATGCCAAAAACAAAATTTTTAGCTAAAAATGTTAAGCAGGCACGAGGGAGGAAAACGGACAAATCTCGATTAACTGTGCTATTCTGTGTCAATAGCACCGGCACCCATAAGATGAAGACCCTTGTCGTGCACACAGCCAAACACCCTCGATGCTACAACCATCTTCAAGATATGAAAGATGCACCCGTGTACTGGAGGTCCTCAAAAAAGGCATGGATAAATTCGACCATTTCCCAAGATTGGCTCCTCAACTGCTTTGTTCCTGACGCCCGTCGGAAGTGCCTTTAAGATGGCCGTGAATTTAAAGTCATCTTGACTCTGGACAACTGCCCTGCACACCCTTCGTTTTTGGATGGCTTACACCCAAACGTTCGTGTCGTCTTTCTTCCTCCTAACACAACTTCTCTTCTACAACCCTTAGATCAGGTGTGTTCTAATTATTGCATAAGAAAGAGAGAGAGAGAGAGAGAGAGAGAGAGAGAGAGAGAGAGAGAGAGAGAATTTCGATGGCAAAGTAAAGAGTATCGTTTTCTGAGGAAAATTGTGGAGAGAGAGAGAGAGAGAGAGAGAGAGAGAGAGAGAGAGAGAGAGAGAGAATTTAAACATAATGAATTAGGGGGGTTGAGGGCAAGCTATAAATAACAATTGTCTTAATCATTTTTATTTCCTATGTTTTCAGGAAATCATCGCTTGTGTTAAAGCTCTCTATCACAAAACTGTGTTCCGAGATTTTCGGAGATGTACGGAGTCTAACATCGAGGCTCAACAGATGATTGAAGATGATTCAGACGTGGATGAGCCAATGGAGGAAGAAGTAAACGAAGATTTACTCACAGTGCACGAATTCTGGAGGAAATTTACTGTAAAACATGCAGTAGACCACCTTATGAAAGCATGGGAAGGCTTAAATGTGGCAACGATCAGGCATGGGTGGTTGAAGCTGGCTCCCCACCTCGTTCCTCCTATTACGCAACCAATTCAGCAATCACGTGATGTTCTTGCAGCCGCCGTACAGGAAGCTCGTCTAGTACCAGGTACAGTATTTTTTCCCGATTTCTTTTACTGTACATACAGTACATTCCTGAATCATTTGACACAACTTTTATATATCTTGTTCAAAATTCTATATGATAAATGTATTGATTGTATTTTCACAGGTTTTGGTGATGTGGCCGAGGACGACCTCCTAGAAATACATGCTGGAGGGGAAGAAGCAACAGAGGAAGATATTATTAGTGCCGCTGCAGTCGAGGATACTCTTCAACAAGAACCTCAACAGCAGCCAACAGATGATGCTGCTCCTAAGGACCTTTCAATGCACCAAGTGTCCTCCATTCTGGCAGTAATCGACATCTTGAAATCCACTATTGCCGAAAATGAAGTACGTACCTTAACTTGCTTAATTAACTCTTGGCATTCAATCGGTTTTTTTTTTCATTGATATACATTTTGATGAAAATGTAAGAAAGAGAGAGAGCGAGAGAGCGAGAGAGCGAGCGAGAGCGAGCGAGAGAGCGCGAGAGCGAGCGAGAGAGCGCGAGAGAGCGAGAGAGAGCGCGAGAGAGAGAGAGAGAGAGAGAGAGAGAGAGAGAGAGAGAGAGAGAGAGAGAGAGAGAGAGGGGGGGAGGGAGAGTGAGCGTATCCCTTCTACCTCAACGGATGTTAGTCATTCATTTTCGCTGCCAGATGAAGGAGAATTTGGCAGGCCTAAGCCATCCACGTCGTGGGATATAAGCCAGGAATTGCTTTCAAACCCTAAACCTTCAACCTCACAGTACGTGAGTGAGGACTCAATTTCACCGCCAGTTCATGTTCATATAATTGGGATTGATATTAGCGATATCCCAGAATACGAGGAAAAATTCACTATTTCAAGAAAACAGCAAGAAGAAATGATGAGGCGTGACTTGTAGAAAGCGAAACTGTAGAAAGTCAGTCAGTGTACACGCAGAGAGGGACAGATGGGATACAACATTTAAAGTATCTTGTGAGGGTTGCCATACGGCCATTAGCTACCTACCCCCAATGAGGCATTGGAAGGGAAGGGAATGTCATAAATTTGGTGAAGCGAATTTACAAGAAGTATATCATTCTCTTACTACAGGTATAGGAAGAGCAGGCCTGAATAAAACGGGAGGATTTTTCTGCAAGCCTCTGGCAGCGGGATCTTATGCCAGACATAGTGGTTATCTTTCATTGATGTATTCACCGGGAAAGTATTTGGTTGTGAAATTTTGTGTAATTATTGCAAAATATGTGACGAAGGAAAAGAGGAAGGACAAGAAGAAGGAAATAAGCCAAAACATAAGTGCAATAAAAACTTTGAAGGAAAATCTGGTGCCATGGAAGCAGAAGAAGCAAAGAGAATGTGGTTGAGATCATTGAATAATGGTTTCAGATATAAGACATTTGTTGGAGATGGGGACTCGAGTGCATACAATGCAGTATGTGAAATGAATAAAGGCAAAGGGCCATATGAAGGTGTGAAGATAGAGGAGGAGGAGTGTATTTGTCATGCCCAAAAAAGAATGGGCCACAGGCTCATAAAAATGAAATCTGAAGTAAGTGAATACATAACAACAAAAAGCGGCAAACAAATGAAAAGAAGTTTATTGTCAGGAAAAACCAAGTTGACCCAAGCCATTATAAATAATATTCAAGCATATTATGGTATGGCATTAAGAAATAATTTAAACACAACAGTGGATCAGATGCCAAATGCTATTTGGGCTATTTATCATCACTTGACATCTGATGATGAACACCCAGTCCATCAAATGTGCCCTACTGGCCCTGAATCATGGTGTTTTTACAATAGAGCTATAGCCAAAAAAGAAAAAATACCATCACATGCAACAAGGAAAAATCATCTTGCAGGAATACCTTATGAGCTTTGCACACACATAAGAAGTGTTTTCAATAGTTTGTCTGACCCCAAACTATTGCAAAGATGCCTGCATGGCTCGACTCAAAATCCAAATGAATCACTGCATTCTAGGCTTTGGATGAAGTGCCCCAAATAAAAGTTTTTTGGCATGTCTAGAATGAAATTTGCATCAAGGTTGACAGTTTTGGAAAATAATTTTGGATATCTGCAAAGTAACTTGATGGTAAAGTTATTTGGAAAAAGTCCTGATATACACAATTCACTCACAATTTATGACACGGAAAGAGCAAGAAGTAGAGAGAGAATAAAAACAAGAACAAAGAAGCCAGAGAAACAAGGAGAAGAATATAAAGCTGGAGCATTTTTGGTCTGCTAAACCCTGGCAACAATGAGGGAGGAGGCAGCTCCCGACACCCTTACACTAAGTGTGTTAGTACAATTAGGGTATTAATACCCTTTTTAAGGGGGGGACCGGGAGCCTTGCTGTAGAAATCAACAATATCAACAATAAAAATAAGTTAGTTTTCATAATAATGTTTTTTTATTTTCTTTTATGAAAAATGCAGAAATATACATGGCAAATCTTTAGGAGCTCATAACTCGAAAACATACTTATCCGCACTTATGTACATTTTTCTCAGCTATTTATTCTTCAATTTTAGAGATAAAGATATCATTGAAAAGAAGAATAAAAATCCAACAATTCTGTCAGACAAAATTTTGATTTTCATTTTAAATTTTTTTTTCAGGATTATTTTCCGTCTAGACGAGGAAAAAAAATAAAAATTCATTAAAAAAAAAAGGAAATGAAAATCAAAATTCTGTCAGACAGAATTGTTCGGTTGATAGAGTAGTTTTTATGGTAAAGTTTCAATACAATTGGTATTATAGTAGTCGGGAAAAATGTACCTAAATTTTGTTTTTAAATCATGATTTTTGCTAATAAATCCAAAAGTTTTTGATCAAATGACTTGAAATTTTATATGATGAAGGTATTATATATATGTCTAAAACATATATAGAAATGGTGTAATTTGGATCATCAGAAAAAAAAAATGGCGGACATGGCGGACGGTCCCCATAAGGGTCTTACACACAATGTGTGAAAGCCCCTTTTTCCCCGAAGGGACCGGTGCCTGTTGGATAACGGGATGGGTGGGCGCCCACAGCGCACCTGCAGCCAGGAAGGGCGACGGCAGGTCAGCAGGTCTGGCAGGAGAAGGAGATCGCGAATGATCTGCGGAGATGTCCAGGTCCAAAGAAGTAGCAGTAACGGTCGCTGAAGAACGAGGTTCCTCTGCGGCGGACTGCGAGGACGAAGACCTGAAGAGGCGCCTCCTAACACCCTTGTGAGGAGAAGGTAGACCTCGGCGACGAAGAGGAAGGCAAGCCTTACGTCTTATACGTCCTCTGGGAGCACCAGGCAGACCATTGGCAGTCCTCCGAAGAGGAGTCTCTGTCAGTGAACTCCCCCGGGGGAAGAATCACCTGCAGGAGAGACCGTTGGACTTAGTTCCTCCCTCGAAGGATGTTCGGAGGGGGAGCTAAGCCTTCAGCTACAACAGGAGCAGAGGTTTGAACACTCATTGGAAGCCTCTGCCACAACAGCCTCGACGATAGACAGAGGGTCAACCTCTGCTACCGTCGGTGACTGTTTGACAGCTGCTACCAACCTGATCATGTCAAACAGGGCTTCCTTGGAGGGCGAGCCCTGAAGCCCCAAGGAAGCCCAAAGCTGTAAAAGATCATTATTACTCACATTCACATTAGGAGAAACAATTATATCCTCACCCGGGGGAGGAGGAGGAGCTGCCTCGCTATGGGAGGCAACTCCCTCTCCCAAACCCCGAGATCGTTCAACAACAATACGGCCTATGCTACCACTCGACAGCCTCTTGAGAGAAGCCGATCGAGTGGGAGCTTCGGAGGAGGTTTGGGCCACGGAAAAAGAGTCCTTAGGATTTTCCTTCTTCAAAGAAACCTTTGAAGGAGAAATATCCCGTTTGGACTTCTTCTTCCGGCGCCGGGACAACCTCTCCCACTGGGAGGTAGACCACTCCCTACATTCAATACATACATTACCACTATCACACCGTTGACCCCTACAATAAAGGCATAAGGTGTGAGAGTCTGTGTCTATTGACGACATGAAGGTCCCACAAGGGTGGTCAGGCAACCCAGGACACTTCCGCATTGTAGAGGCCAACTTCACAACACTCTAGAAAAAGAAAAAGCAAAAAACAAAGATTAATAATGGCTGTCGTGTAGGCGAGGGTGACAGCGGACACGTCCGTCTAGCACCCGAGCCGATAGCAAAGTGAACCTTACCACACAGGTATGTGAGGGGGGGGGGTAGCAAGCTACCCTACCCCCCCTAACTAGCGGTGGGGTAGTAAACCCTCGTTAAAATTCTAATGGCTCGTCCTTTCAGCTACGCCGAAAATAATTACCCATATTAAATAGCGTGGTTTGTATTTCAGTTACGGAACAACACCCAGATAAGAATGCTGGAAGTATGTCTGGACTATCTTACAGCTAAAACTAAAGTGGTTGCTCAGCAGCCTTTAGGTAGAAAAGGGTTTACATCCCACTTGGCAGTAACTACCATCACCTCATTATCAATTTTAACAAGCTTCAATGAAAGCACACTAATATTAAAAGACAATTAAGTTCGTATAGAAAAAAAAAGTGTAAAAGTTATCAAGAATTATTTTGAGAAAGACGGGGAGAAAAAGAAAAATTTTTTTTCAAGATGTCAAGAAATTGTCACATTATCAAGAGACAGGCTGACAATGGAATATGTAACCTTACCTATGTCACCATGACTACATTTCAAAAATATAGTTTAAAAAGTAAAAAATTAACATTTTGATAAATCTCTCCCTTTTATAAATGTTTGAGTAAAGTACTGTACTAGACAAAAAACCTCTGAACAAAAGTATGCTTACCATTGTCCTCCCAATCTGACATGGCTTCAAACAGAACCTGCAATAAAAAGAATATGTATTCAAAAGTTTTCGTTTGACCTAGTTAAAGATGTATTATATTGTACAATATCATGTACAACATACCTGGCTATCAAAATACCATACAAAATACCGAACGGCATAACTGGTCATTGATGACCAATGGCAATTATCTCCAAGAATGCTTTACACTACTCATAAAAACCACATGTTTTCATCTGTTTTTATCCTAACTTTAAAAACCTGAGCCCTTTGATAGGAGTATGACTTTATGGAAGCTAGAAATGACCTATTCATCTTTGAACAAGGTAGTGGTTCTTAGTATTAGTAGCTGGTAGGTGGTGGGTAGGCCCCACAAACCTCTTGGTAGCACAGCCACCAACCCTCTTGGTAGCAAAAACTTCACTTTGACCTTAACCTTGGACTTGCCCAATCATTGAGGAGAATAGAATAACTTGAAAAGTCTCAGGTTTGCATAGTGTAGTTAGGTAAAGCATCTACCTATCTACCAAGGCAATTCCCAAAATTGTGGGGGGTAGCCAACAAGAAAAAAAAAAAAAAAAAAGAGGGGGGAGACTTCCCTTCGCTCCTCCCTGTTTAAAATGGGATTCTGCCGAGTTTGGTTGGTACTGTGTTGATATGGTGCCACAGCCCAACCTCCTGTTATCCACCACAAATGAAGCTTCATATGATGCATCCCCTAATGCTGCTACATCAGCGCGGACACCAAGACGACCTACGTTGGAATAAAAAAGTGGTTTGCGTCTAAGAAAGCTTTGTTGGTTGTGTGGTATCAACCCACTATTATTTTTTTTTTTTTTAATACCCCTCTGTGCGCTCCCAAAAATGTCTTAATCCATTATTATTTCTTTCTAGGTATTGACAGCAGCCCTCTACACTCAGTAGGGAGGGAAAGTTAGATTTCAGAGTACTGTATGTACTGTATATAGGAAAGAAGCTGAGACCATTCTGCTAAGTACATAGAACAAAGAAGGTTGATCATTGCCTGTTACCTGTGTGTAGTGGTCTGTGATGCTGCTCTGTATTCATATCATCTGTAAGTCCCATCAAGTGTTTGACTGAAAACACAAAAATATATGTATTATAAGGCCATTGTCGACTGCTCGCGTTCGGCAGTTAACACCGTAAAGTTAATGAACATTTTGTTTCGATGTGCGAAGTAACGAGGAAGAATCTCGTTATATGAGTGTGTCATAAACATTAATATTTAACAGGAGCTATTGAAATGGGATATCTAGTCTTGGGCCCCAGAAGTGAATTCAGTTGTTAGGAGGAGAGTGACTGTGTTCGAGTTTAGTCTGAATTGTTCCAGACTTAAAACGCCTTCCAAGAATGAGAGATCTAGGCATTACTGGTGTTGGTCAGAAGGTTTCGATGACAAGAAACCTTATCACAGTGCAGGTTTACAATAGGAGATTTTAGAGACATTGTTATTGTGGGCCTGCAGAGACCTGCACGGCATCGTATGCAGCCGTACCGTTCAGAATTTAATAATTTTAAGTGACTTTGCAGCTTAGTGGTGAACTGGATATTGAAGGGACAGTATTGATTTAAGGAAAATTGATGTAGTACAGTATTTTCAGATTTATATTTTCTTATGGGTGGTTGGTTTGAGGTGGTTTAGAAAACTTATGTGTCCAGCATGTGAATAATTTTTTTTATTTTTATTCAAAATTTGTTTATCTTGTTAACTTGAAGCTGGAGTGTAAAGGGATGCTAATTTTGCCCTTAATTTTTTTATTTTTTGAATTGACAAAACAATGTTAATGTATTCCTAACAGTTTTTAGTTTCATTTACAAATAAATATTTTTTGCTTGTTTTTATGAAGACAAATTTATTCCAGTTCCTTACATCACTGAGTCCCTTTCTCAGCCACTGTTTTGTTTTTATCTTTCTAATAAGTCATTTATCATAATTTTTTCCTCCCACACTGTCCTGTTGTCAGTATAAAAAATTCTTTCCTTTTCACCTAATGTTTTAACATTTTTTCTTGAACTTGAAACCATCTTACCTAAAGAATACAGAGCTATTTAAATTATACTAATTTCCCAGAAATGAATCAGTGGTCATGCTACCTGTTTATTCAGCAAGCTCAAGGTAGGATAAATAAAAGGAGAAACTAAGATTCTAGCTGGGTCCCCTTGCCCAGTATAAATCAAGGGGTGGTGCCCAGTGCTTCGTTCTCTTGACCTGTTACTTAGGTTTTTGGGTATTCCACCGTTGTATACTTGTTGTGTAGTGAACGTTGGGCTGTGGTCGGCATTCGGACACTAGGGAGTTCGGGTGCTACCTCTGGCCACAGTCCGCAAACCACTCAACGTCAAAATTCCTTACCATTCATTACTATTTCCAGCATGCTCTTTTGCCTCTTTCACATCAATCCTTCTATAACCTAAGGCTTTCTTCACTCCATCCATCCACACCAACCTTGGCCTCCCTCTTGTATTTCTCCCATCAACTTTTGCATTCATCACCTTCTTCCGCATATGGCCAGTTTCCATTCTCTCTATATGGCCAAACCACCTCAACACATTCATATCCACTTCCCTATCCACCCCTCCTTACCTCTTGTTCTCTTCATACAAACGACTCAATCCTTGATCCCACCTTCAGTTAGCACTCTTCTTTGCCTCAGCTTCCTTTCATTTTACTTTCATATTTTTCTCTATATCTTTCATACTTCTCTATACCATTTCTCTGCAACCATTCTTAAAAATCCACATTTTTGTCTTTCGCTTTCATCTTCACTCCTTCATCCCACCATTCACTACCCTTCCTTATGATGCCTCCAACAATCCTCTTGCCACACACATCACTGGCAATTCCAACAAAATTTGGTTTTACTAACTTTCATTCCTCATCTAGATCATCAATTTATCTTCCTTTCACCATGTCACATGCCATGTCCCTTTCTTGATATTTACTTTTTATCTCTGGTTTCTCAACTCTTCAATATTTACTACCTACCTTTTACATTCCCTTCTACTTCTCCTCTCTCGTGACAACTGATTTTCCTTCAACCAAAAAGTTATCAGACATACCCTTAAACATGCACACATCTTTCAATCATCCAAACATCCCTATTCTTATCGACACATACCCCATTAATGACCTCTCTACCACTTATATTTGCCACTATTGCCCAATGTAAACTTTTCTTTTTGAAGAAAAAAAAACAACTTATCACCAGCTCTTCAACACACATCAACCAGTCTCACCACTCATTTTCACTTGGTATGCCACACTTTCCAATGACACCTACCTCCGCAGCACCCACTCTGGCATTCAAGTCGCCCATCACAAATTCATTCCGCTCTTCTTCACTGTTCTCACAACCTGGCCCATTAGAATATGTGTGATTTGTTCCTACATGTACAGTGAACCCTCGTTTATCGCGGTAGATAGGTTCCAGACGCGGGCGCGATAGGTGAAAATCCGCGAAGTAGTGACAGCATATTTACCTATTTATTTAACATGTATATTCGGACTTTTAAAACCTTCCCTTGTACGTAGTACTGTTAACAAACCACCCTTTACACCCTGTAATGTACAGAACACTTAATGCATGTACTACAGCACCCTAAACTAAAACAGGCACAAATATTAAAGGCGATTTTATATCATGTGTTTCCTAAACACCTAAAAAGCACGATAAAAAATGGCAACCAATGTTTTGTTTACGTTCATCTCTGATCATAATGAAGAAACAAACTCATTTAGTGTACACATATATGTACGTATGGTTAGTTTTTGCATCGATTATATTGATTATACAGTACTGTATGTTGATTTTTTTATTACCAATGTTTTAGTTTACGTATTTTTCTTAGGACTTCCAAATGAAATCTTTTTCTTTATGACGCCGCCTGAAACGACGGCGTGTACGCTCAGTAAACAACCACGCTCAGAACAAACAAGGCATTTAACACGCATGATGATAGTGATAAATAATGATACAGTACATACAGTATTTACAGTACAAAGCATTTACAAAATATGTTACCTTACAAATATAAATTATACAGTACTTGTACGTAGCAAAGCAGGAAAACAATTTGAGAGAGAGAGAGAGAGAGAGAGAGAGAGAGAGAGAGAGAGAGAGAGAGAGAGAGAGAGAGAGAGAGAGAGAGAGAGAGAGAGAGAGAGAGAGATTGTTTTACGTACGTAAATGTAAATTTTAAACAAAAAAAATATGATAGGTTACAACATGTAGACTTTTAAAACCTTCCCTTTAACTTAATGCATACAGTACGTACAGTACTAAACTATAAAACAGGTTAAAGTAAAAAATAAAGATTGTTACTGTACTCACCACGAAAGAAGTTCCAGAAAAACTTGAATGACGATGGCGATGAATTTGCTGCACAGTAGAAATGATGATGATGAAGCTGATGATGTGTTCTACTGTGCAGTCAATGATAGTATTTTACGTCTCTTCAGACGGAGGTGTCTTTTCCTGGGACACCTCTTCAACTTCTTCAATTTCTTCCGAAGGCGTACTAGCAGGAGGAACTGGCTCTTTTATGCGAGGCTGAAAAAACATTGTGATCGGAAGTTGTTGCCGCTGCTTCTTTTTTCGATCCAAGAGCATCCTGTAGGGAGTCGTGATGTCATCGACCTTGTTGCAGAATTGCATCGCGCGAACCATATCCTCGTCCCACTCTTGCAACATTTCTTTCGCCTCCTTCATATGGTTGCAGAACTTGGCGAGCCGTTCTAATGTTAAGCCCGTTTCTTCTACATTTTCTTGGGTCTCTTCCTGGGTACCCTCACTCTCTTCCTCACTTGCCGATTTCGTCAGGTCTTCGAGATCTGCGTCAGTTAGGGGCTGGGAATGGCAGTCCAACAACTCGTCGACGTCTTCAGTCGTCATGTCGCCAAACCCGTCACCCCCAATTATGGCAGCCAACTGCACAGATTTCCGTATTGCAGAGTGTTGGATTTCCGACGGAGTAAATCCCTTGTCGTCGTAAACAATATCGGGCCACAGCTTCTTCCAGCTCGCATTTACAGTTGCAGGTTTCATCTCTTGAAGTGCCTTTTGAATATTCTGCAGGCACGTGGCTATGGTGTACTGCCGCCAGTACGCCTTCAAGTTGAAGTCTTCATCCTCGTCATCTTGGGCAGCATCCACACACGCAACGAGGTCCGCCAAGGTATTCTTCGTGTAGAGGGCCTTGAACGCCCTGATAACCCCCTGGTCCATTGGTTGAATTAATGACGTGGTGTTGGGTGGCAGGAACTCAACCTGAACGCCCTCACGCGACAGGTCAGTTGCGTGTCCACCAGCGTTATCCATAAGGAGAAGGATCTTGAATGGCAAGCCCTTCTCTAAGAGATATTCATGGACTTGCGGGATGAAACACTGGTGGAACCAGTTGGAGGTCAGCATCTTCGTAATCCATGCCTTTTGATTATGCATCCAGTACACGGGAAGGAGATTCTTATTTTTGTTTTTCAAAGCGCGAGGATTTTTCGACTTATAAATAAGCCCCGGCTTTAACAAAAATCCAGCAGCATTGCCACACATCACGAGGGTAACGCGATCCTTGAATGCCTTAAAGCCAGAGGCTTTGGCTTCCTCTTTGAACAGGAAAGTTCGCGACGGCATTCTCTTCCAAAACAAGCCGGTTTCATCCATATTAAACACTTGTTCCGGCTTGTATCCACCTTCAGCGATAATGTTCTTGAAAGTCTGGTTCACGTAAGTTTCAGCAGCGGCAGTGTCAGCGGAAGCAGACTCCCCATGCAGGGAAACGCTTTTCAGGGCGAAGCGTTTCTGAAACTTCGCGAACCATCCTTTGCTGGCGGAAAAACGTTGTTTCTGACGCTGGGAATCAGTGGAGGTCCCTGGTTGAGGATCATCTACATCATCATCTTCTTCAGCATGGTCGCCATCGTCGTCATGAGGTTCCTTTGCCGCAAAATTCTCATACAAGCTCAAAGCCTTTGTTCGGATGGTGTTCGTATCCAACGCTATGTTCTTCTTCCGACAGTCGGCAATCCACACAGCTAAAGCACCTTCCATGCGTACGATCGTTTTATTACGCGTTGTAACGACTCGCTTCGCTGATCTGCTAAAGGTGATTGCAGCAGTCTTTCTAATGTTCGCCTCGTCCTTCCTGATGTAGCGAACGGTGGATTCGTTGATGCCAAAATGGCGGCCGGCGGCCGCGTAACTTCTACCATCTTTTAACATGTCGAGAAGCGTAACCTTCTCAGCTATCGTCATCATTCTTCGGTGGCGTTTAGGCTCACTACCAGCCTTACTAGAAGCAGAACGCTTGGGAGCCATTGTAACAGAAAGTTCAACAAAAAGTTCAACTTAAAACAGTCGCACACAGCACAGATTCAACTTCACAAACTTAAGAACGTCTACTCAGCAATACGCGGAAAGAGAAAGTGAACGATGCAGTCCCGCGAGAACTCTGATGCTGCGGGTTGGAGATGCGGGCCAAACACCAATCACAGGCTAGATAACAAAACTTGAGTTTTGATTCGTCATCTATCAGCGCTTGAACCAATCACAACCCGTCTTATACAGTACTATGGTGCGTTGATTACTCATAGAAGATGTCCCGCGCACACTGAACGTACGTAGATTAAGTACAATACCGTAATAATAATAAATAATGATAATAATACTGTACAGTAATAATAATAATAATAATGATTAATAATAATAACAATAATAATTTTATTAACAACAACAACAATAATAATAATAATAACAATAATAATAAAAATTTACGTACGTACGCTATTTTACGCCTCTCTCTCTCTCTCTCTCTCTCTCTCTCTCTCTCTCTCTTTCTCTCTCTCTCTCTCGTACGCTTACAGTACTTATTCGAAATGTGATTTTTGCAACAAAGAATATTATTGGATGCAGTACTGTACTACGTACGTATACATACAAAAGATTCATGGAAAAGAAGCACATCCATTACAGTACACACCATTCTAATATGGTATGACTGCATCTGATTTGCGTTTCATGTTCGATTTAATTTTACTACGTACTGAATTATCGTATGATCACATTCTCTTTTCGTGTTTTATTTCTTTCTGTGCTGAATTATATATCATATGTAATGCAATGAACAATCAGTAAGAGCAGATATTACTATAATTACAGTATTAATGGAATTACAGGTAACAAAATATCATATTTGGTTATCTTCAGATTTCGCGGTATTTTCGAATTTTCCGGAAAATCCGCGATATGTATATATATATGGGTTATGGGAAAACCCCGCGAAGTGGTGAATCCGCGATTGTCGAACCGCGAAGTAGCGAGGGTTCACTGTAATAAAATCCTTCAACCTTTAACAGGAGTTTATCCTAAGGATGAAGTCCCTGAAAACAATCTGGATGGTTTATTGACCAGGGAAATGTCAATGCAGTTAGCGAAAGTGATAACACCTTACGACCTTTTTACCACCCAGAGCATATCCTTATTGTTGTAGCATATGGCCATACGAGGATTAGGAGCATACATTCCATCCATCCTCACCCCGTCTGAGGATGATGAAGAAACTTCATGGTGGAACTTTTCAGTTTAGAAAAGTTACTTGGTCTTGAGACTCCTGCAACTAGCATCCAATCCAGGACACATCTAAGAGACTGCGTAGACCCAATAGGGAAACGAAGACGAGAATTGCCAGACATTTCATCTTTCCTTGTTGACTATTTTGTAACCATTATCTTAGACAAGTTGTTACTTACCCCCTGAGGGAGCTAGGTTTACATAACTTGTTAAGTAACTACCACAGGGCAAAGAATAAGATCATCCCGAGATCTGTGGATAAACTCCCATGGGTAGGCTAGTAAGCCGAGAGGATTGCTTTGTGTCAGATCTCTACTTTTGGGACTAACTCTACTGACAGGTTCTTCCTTAAGGGTAGGGAGAATCATATATCCCTGACTTCATACACATAACGTAATGATACTTACGAAATTTCACGAATCTGCAGAGCTGAGGGTGCACCAGGAGAAAAAACAAAGATCTTGGATAGCTCGCTACCATTTTGGCACTGTAAATTTTATGGAAATCCAAAAGAGCACCAAATATTTCTAACAACCTGCGACGAGTTCTCACTGTGGTTGTGCCGGGATAGAAGCTGCTATTGATGGATTGATTTAAAGTTTTCAGGCATCCTGACATCTAAGGTCATTGACGCCGATATTTATTTTATATAAAAAACAAAAGAATGTTCAATTAAAACCATGAAAGTTGAATGTAATTATAGAAGTTAAATAGTTTTCAGAAGATCTGCTTCTGAAATAAATCTAAAAATGCCACTCGCATAATAGGACACATCATGTCCAAGAATCTTGGTAAGGATGAACCTGCCATCATCATCTCAAGCCTCAAACAGATACCTATTTCTGAAGTTATTATAATTGGGGCATTCGGTCTACAAATGCCTCACTGTTAAAGGTACTAAACAGTCGTAGCAATACGGCTGGTGTTGGCCCTTCAGCAGAAACTCATGTGTCAACAGTGTGTGACCAATATGGAGACGACAAAGAGATTTCTCCCATTTTCGAGGCATCATGTTATACCTCCAAAGAGATATAACATTTGTTACTTCTCTCATCTTATTGCTATCAAGACTATCCCAGTGCTGTTGTCATTTATTACTAAACAATTTCTTGATGTTAGGTAGGAAATCATTACAGAGAATGGGATACTTTCTTGGCAGCAACTAAGATGCAGCATTCTTCGCCAATGAATCTGCCTTCTCATTCCCAGACACATACATATGCTGAGACTCAACAAAATCGAACCATTATTCCTCACAGTCCATTAATGAAAAGCCATTCTAAAATCTTTAAAACTAGAGGGTTACTAGAATTAAAACCTTCTAAAGCTTGAAGAACACTCTTTGCATCAATAAAAAATGGTAAAATTACCCTCCTTTTCCAAAGCTATTTTCTCAATAGCGGTTAGTATGCCATACAGTTTGGCAGTAAATATAGAAGCTGTTAGAGGCAGTGAACCTCTACAATTAAAACCATTACTATGTACTCCAAATCAAACGCCAGCATCAGATTTGGAGCCATCAGTATATATAAAATTGATCTCCTATGTTCTACAACATATTCCATAAAAAGAGACATGGTTTTTTAAGTCAGTCACATTCTTTTGAACTCCAATAAAGTATTTACATAAAGATACCTCTGGTAATTTCCATAGAGGTGTTGATGATACCTTAAATGGAAGCACCTTAATTCTAATTATATTAAGACTGTTTAATAATTGTTTCACCCGAAAGCCATAAGATTGAGGAGATTTTGGGTGCAACTCGAAGTATGTTGAGTGCCTTACAAGGCTTGCAGTCTGAAAGGCTATAGAATTAGTGTCTCTTTGCAATCTAAACCAGTACCGAATAATAGAAGACATTCGGTAAAGGTCTAGAGGTAATTCTCTAGCATCAACACGACTTTTAGAAAAAAATCAAGGCCTTGTATAATCACAAAATAGTATTGCGGTCTGCTCCCCATGATGTATGGGACAATACTTTTAAAATATTCAGAACCTTGAGACATTTAGCTTTTAATGCTTCTAAGTGAGAAACCCATGTAAGCCTACAATCAAATATCAAAATTAAAAATTTAGCTTAACTTACACATGGGGTCCGTTGACATTTAATGTGTATATACGGGTCTGGATGTACTCCCCGGATACGACATTTATGGACAATAGTAGTTTTACTTGTCAAGAACTTAAATCCATTCATATCGGCCCACTGGATAATTTTGTCAATTGAGAGTTGTAGTTTTCTCTCAACCATTGCCATTCTAGCTCCAGCAAATGATATGGAGAGATCATCCACAAATTATGTTGAGAGATCATCCAGGGGAATGACTGAGAACATCCCATTAATTGCTAGTGCAAACAGGGTTACACTCAGCACACTACACTGAGGAACTCCTCCTTGCTGACATTTACTCTCTGGTAGAGTTTCCCCCACTCTCACTTGAAAAACTCTATGTGAAAGAAATGACTGAATAAATAGTGGTAACTCTCCTTTTAATCCTAATTCATGATATGTTTTAAGTATACCATATCTCCATGTGGTATCATATGACTTTTCAAGGTAAAAAAAAAAAAAGACTTGTCACATGGTGCAGTTTGGAAGCAAAGGCTTCACAAATAGAGGATTCAAGTCTAATCAACACATCAGTTGTTGAGCGCATTTTTCTGAATCCACATTGAATGGGTGATAAAATACCTTTCTTTTCAAGGTACCACATCAACCTTGCATTGACCATCTTCTCCATGATTTTACATAAACAAGATGTCAATGCAATAGGTTGATAGTTTGCTGCTAAAAACTTGTCCTTACCGGGTTTTAAAAAGGCTAAAATAATGGCTAGGTCCTAAACACTTGGGTCACTATGATCATACCATATTCTCTTAATGATGCTTAAAATAAATAACTATTAAAATGTACATATTTAATCATTGCACATGGGTTCCATCAGGTCCAGGGGCTGTATCGTTACAAGTAGCAAGTGTGGAATCGAGTTCTCGTTCAGTAAAAGGAGAATTATAAGATTCTTCCCTTCTGAGCAAAATTTAAAATTTTCTTTTCTTCAATGCTCCTGTACTGGTGACCAGGAGCTACTACACACTTCCATGATACATTTGAAAAATGGTCAGCCAGGGCATTTCTAACTTCATTTGCCTCAGTCACATACTAACTGTTCACTTTCAACACTGGTGGTGGGGTTTGGGGTGAATTTGCATGCGATCTTTTTTATTTTCCTCCATACAGAAGATGGTAGTGTTCTACTGTCAATGGAGGAAACAAAAGACACCCAAGACTGGAGTTTAGCTTCTTTCATGGCACAACGGAACTGTGCTCTACACTTTTTGTGTTATCAAATTGTCATCAGTACGGCATCTACACAATCTAGTCTAGAGATTTTCTGGTGGCTCTGTGCAAGACTGTTAATTCTGAAGACCACCACGGGAATGGTCATCTTTTGAATAATCCTGTGGTTTTGGGAACTGAATTGATTCCTGCTGTATGGAGAGTTCCATTCAGTAGGTCTATGGCATAATCAATACTTTCAAACTATCTGAACTCCCCTCGATTTCACGTAGCTCACAAAATTTAACCCAGTCTGCCTTGTCAAGATTCCATCGTGGCGATCTTTGTAAAGGTGGACCCTTGTTGCCGTTTATGATTGGTGCATGATGACTAGTATGCCAATCATCTAATGCCCTCCAATCAAAATCAAGAGGGCAGTTAGAGCTTGCAATTGAAAGGTCAATGCATGACAAGGTACCTGTCTGAACATGGAAGTGCGTGGGCTCTTCTCTATTAAGGAGTCCCACATCCTCATTCTCCACAATTTATGAGATAATATTGCCCCTAGTGTTTGCCAAAACATCACCCCATAAAGGATGTCTACCATTCAAATCTCCAAGTAAAAGAAAAGGTTGAGGGAGTTGTTGAATGACCTCTACTAAATCATCATATAAAATATTATCATTCAGAGGTAAGTACAGAGAGCATGATGTATATTTTCTCCCTATATCAATTTGTACAACCACTGCCGGCAGGGATGTACAAATAGACATAGGTATTTGGGGAACACCTCGACGAACGTACACGAGACTTCCACCATGGCTCCCTGCTTGTTGATTATATGGTGTTCTATAACTAAAATACTCTCAAGGACAAGGAGTGTTAGCATCAAGCTTACTTTCCTGTAGACATGCAATTATGGGGGAATGTTCATGAATTAGGAGCTTAAGCTCTTCATATTTAGCCCTTAAACCCTGACAATTCCATTGCAAAATGGAGGAAAAAGTATGGATAATTTCTGGAAGGCATCTTGGATGAGGTCTTCCCATTAGCAGTTTTTAATCTAGCATTATTACCAGTAGGTTTCTTCAGAGATGGTCTTGATATGTTGGGTTTTACGTTTGTGTTTTTCTTTTTGTCCTTTTGATCTATTTGTTGAGGCGGATGGTGGACCTCAACTTGAATTTATGATTTATTCTGTTTATCTTCTGGTTCATTAGAAACATCAACAGACAAAACAATTTATTAATTTGATGTTATAACTTTAATGTTTCTAATGGAGGGGGAGAGAGAGATGGAGGTCTCTCTCTTTTACGATTAATAGATTGTGAGCTACCAGGATTTTGTACCTTCCCCACTACAGGTGCACCTGATAACTTGGTTTAACCCTGGATAGGTACGGTGGGTCGTTTGCGACCCCGAGCGTCAAAAAAAAACAGGTTTTTCTCACGTGACTCACCCCTGTGACTGAATTTGTGGGTGATCGACCTGCAGGAGGTGTATCCCCTACACGCTCTAGTAGTGTCCAGATGTGCATTGCTGTAGCTGTACTCCTTCCCCGATTTCTGAGACGCGTCGGGGTCGTTCGCGTCCGAGTTTACCCTTCTGAGGTAGTTTGCATAATTATCAAAGTTATTACGTATTATGAAATTGTCGTAGAATGGTGCAACTTGTATAGGTTATCAGTTGTGGAAAGTCTTGGTGGATTGTTTGGCTACCATGTGCATGTTTTTTTTTTTAGTTAAAATGTCGTTCATCACCACGAGGACCATTTTACCGCGAGTGCCCCTTTTTCATTTTTTTTCATTTTTTTGCCAAGTCATTTTTCCGTAAGATATTGCCAAATAGTGTCGTAAAACTTTTGCTTGTTTAGTGTTGGAAAGTGTGTCTAGATGATCTGGCTACCCATGCATGACTTTGTTTTTGTCAGATACGACGTAGTTATTGGTATACAGTATTGGGTATTTAACTGCGGTTACCAATTTCTGTTTTTTTTCAATATTTGTAAAAATTACTACGTAGTAAGGAATTGCCGTATATTATTCATTTTTTTTTTCATGTTTATGTGTTAGAAAGTGTGCCTTGATGGTTGGGCTAACACGTGCATGTCTTTTTTTTTATCTGAGATGTCGTATATTAGAATGTCGGGCATTTTACCGCGAGTGTCCCTTTTTAATTTTTTTTAATTTTTTTGCCAAGTCATTTTTCCGTAAGATATTGCGAAATAGTGTCGTAAAACTTTTGCTTTTTTAATGTTGGAAAGTGTGTCTAGATGATCTGGCTACCCATGCGTGATTTTGTTTTTGTCAGATACGACGTAGTTATTGGTATATTGGGTATTTAACTGCGGTTGCCAATTTCTGTTTTTTTTTCAATATTTGTAAAAATTTACTACGTAGTAAGGAATTGCCGTATATTATTGATTTTTTTTTCATGTTTATGTGTTAGAAAGTGTGCCTTGATGGTTGGGCTAACACGTGCATGTCTTTTTTTTTTATCTGAGATGCCGTATATTAGAATGTTGGGCATTTTTCCGCGAGTGCCCCTTTTTATTTGTTTTGCATTTTTTTGCTTAGTCATGTTACCGTAAGGAATTGGCAAGTAGTGTCGCAAAACTTATATTTTTATAGTGTTGGAAAGTGTTTCTAGATGATCTGGCTACCCATGCCTATTTTTTTTTTAGCCAGATATGGCGTATATATAAGTATGTGTTCGATTTTCCTGTGATTGCCATTTTTTCGTTTTTTCCCATTTCTTTCAAAATTACTACGTACTAAGGAACTATCACAGAGTAATATTTCATTTATATGTTTATTTGTCGGAAAATATGCCTTGATGGTTTGCCTAGCACGTGGCTGAATTTTTTTTTTTCTGAAATGCCGTATATTAGAATGGCCATTTTTCCACGAGTGCCCCTTTTTATTTGTTTTGCATTTTTTTGCTTAGTCATGTTACAGTAAGGAATTGGCAAGTAGTGTCGCAAAACTTATATTTTTATAGTGTTGGAAAGTGTTTCTAGATGATCTGGCTACCCATGCCTATCTTTTTTTTAGCCAGATATGGCGTATATATAGGTATGTGTTCGATTTTCCGGTGATTGCCATTTTTTCGTTTTTTCCCAATTCTTTCAAAATTACTACGTACTAAGGAACTATCACAGAGTAATGATTCCTCTAGATGTTTATTTGTCGGAAAATTTTGTTTACTTTTTTTTTGATTGAATATCATCAAATTTTTTTAGCTAAAATATTGTTTTACATTTTTTTTTCGATTTTATTTCCCTTCAAAAAAAATTTTTTGGGTCAGAATTTTAATTTTATAGTCGTAAAATAATCGACAATTATCCAGCAACCCACCATACAATTTTTATGCATATCCAATAATAATTAGATTAGTAAATAACACCTTGAAATTGACATACCCTTCCTACATTTCAAGTGGCAGATTAGGGAGTCTGAGTCAGTGTGGTAGGCGGCCATTTTGTGGACATATCCGAAGCGTAAGCTGCCCTATCTATATATATTCTTGTTCCCTATAGAATTTGTGATATTTTGGTATATTTTTACCTGCATAAATATCATATTATATATTAAATATATGTATTTTTTTACGAAATTTCCAAGTACTCAAAAAATTACCTTTAGATATGGCCCCTGATATAAATGTAATTTACAAAATAATGAAGATTTTTTTACATATTTCTATTTTAGGATAACATATGTTTATTCCCTAAAAAAATTAGCCACTTCCTATTTCATTTGGGTACCCAAAAAAATTCATGAAATTTGGACAATTTTTTTTGGCCAAAAAAAGTTACCCTTTTTTTCTCATTTCAGATCTTCACCTCCATGGGTCTGACTTCATCCAAAATACATCAAGATGTGTCCTAAACATTCAAGAATCAATTCCTAAAAGGATTTGTGTATATATGTATAAACTTTTTTTTTATGAATTTTTATGTCAGGTCTTTTTTTTTCTACTTAATTTTTTAAAATATTTATAATAAATAGTTTTTCTGCAGATGAGTAGTATTTATCTTTACAGTTGTTTTAAGCATTCATTGAAGTTTTTTTTGGCAAAAGAAAAAAGGAGGTTACTGCAAAAACTGATTTTTCAAGAATTTTTTTTGGCGTCGGGGTCGTTCGCGTCCGAGTATACCCTTAAAGGGGTGTCCGAGGACCGTACCTATCCAGGGTTAAGGTGGAATCTCCATTAAATCAGGCAAGGATATGGTCTGGGAGAGGTTAATACGACCCTTTGTAATGGGGGACAAAGGTTTGATAGTGGTGGGCAATGTCTTTTTGTCGATACTCAATGGTAAATCTTTAGGAGGAGATATTCTTGTCTTATTATGCAGCACTCTATCAGTAGATGGTGAATTTCTTTTTCGAGAATTACCTACAGTAGTAGGTGGGTTAGATAATTCCTGAAGAACTTTTTCTCCTGTTTTTAATGTCTTTGCATAGGTAGTAGATTTATTTAATGATCTCTTGGCATAACACACGCTTAAATGTTCAATAATTGATTTACTGAGGGAAGCCTCTTCTAACTTATAAAACTGGCAGCTCCTATCATTAGATTTATGATTATAGTTGCAGTTCAAGCACCTTACCTGAAGTGTACATTTCCCATGGTAAAAACTGGAGCAAGTATTACAAATTCTATCATTCTTGCAAACTTTGGAAGGATGCCCAAATCTAAAGCAATTAAAACATTGCAGTGGCTTCTGCTTAAAAGGTCGAACTCTGATCCTTTCATTTTCTATATCTATGTGGAAAGGTACATCAGCATCCTGTTAAGTAAGGATAATCATTGAAGTTCCAGGTAATTTATGTATTTTCCACAATGATAGTGGACACAGCCAATATCTCATCATCCGTAAATGTCCAATTTGATATAATTTTCTGTCTTTAAATTGGACAATATAACAGACTGTGTGCATGACTTGGCCTTTATCAAGTAACTTTTCTTGCCGAATCGAGATATATCTCCAGGTGCGATCGTTCCTACCTTCTGAAGAAATTTGTGGATCTTAAAATAATTTTCTGTACCTCTTGTAGATTGAGCAAGAAGCCACATTGGTGGTTTTGTCTTTCTTTGGGATGGCATAACTATTTCTGTCTCTTTATCAATACAGTCTGCTGGTCTATAGACATCCAGATCTTTAGGTACCCCATCATACAGAGCACTCTTATTACTCATATTACCTACTTTAATATTAATAATGCTACGGCGTGCATTGAATGCTTCTTCATGACAATTAAATAACCAAGAATCCCATTTGTCATCTTGAAGTTTCCTTCTAATTTCTTTTATTAATCCGTAGCACTCAAATATTTTATGTAGCACATCATAATTAGCTGCTAATGGGATTTGGGTAACATGCAGGATTTTCAATTTTCCTGTGTTGCCCAAATTACCCTTTTTTCAAATGTTGAAAGAATAGTCCTTTTTAGTTCCTAATTCGTCGACGACATTGTCTTTAAGTGGATTGCCAGAGGTTGTTAACAGTGCCGGGGGCGAGTCAGCATATCCAGGGGAGGGGGGTCGTTGTCACAAGAATCCATTAGAATAAAGAAAAAAAGAAGTGATATTTTGAATAGTTTGATTTACC
>NC_090739.1:96402197-96554697 GCF_036898095.1 Palaemon carinicauda | reverse complement strand
TCCCTAGTGTTGCTCCCCAGCCTGACTCTGACGTGTGAGAAAAACACAAGGTCGGGGTTCTTCTTGTACAAGGAGATCCCTTCTCCTAACAGAGCTGGGTCCAGCCACCACATCAAAAGATCCTTGATCTCTGTCGGAATGGGAAAATAAAAGGAGTCCTCCTGGGTCTTTCTGTTCCATACCTTTGCGAGGAAGTGTTGCAGAGGCCTTAGGTGCAGTCTTCCCAACGAGACAAACTGCTCTAGGGAGGATAGTGTTCCCAGCAGACTCATCCACTCCTTCGCTGAGCATTCCTGGTTCTTTAAAAATTCTCTGACCTTCTCTAGGCACCTGGTCTGCCTTTCCAGGGAGGGAGAAGCCCGAAAAAGAACTGAATTCAGAACTATCCCCAAATAGAGAATAGTCTGATTCGGTTCGGTCTGAGACTTCTCCCTGTTGATGATGAGTCCCAGGTCCTGAGTCATTGTATACGTCTTCTGTAGGTCCTCCAGACATTTTTCTTACGACTGAGATCGGATCAGCCAGTCGTCTAGATCGAAGGATACCCTTATCCCCTCCTGATGTAACCAGCCTGCCACGTTCGCCATTAGCCTGGTGAAAACTTGAGGAGCCGTGCTGAGACCAAAGCAAAGTGCCCTCAATTGAAAGCACTCGCCCTGAATCACAAATCTCAGATATTTCCTTGAAGTCGGATGAATAGGGACGTGAAAATAAGCGTCCTGCAGATCGAGAAATACAATCCAGTCGCCTGGACGAACTGCTGCCAGCACGGACTGAGTCGTCTCCATGGAGAACTTTGTTTTCTCCACGAAGGCGTTCAGAGAGCTGACATCTCGGACTGGTCTCCATCCACCCGAGTTCTTGGGAACCAGAAATAGGCGATTGTAAAAGCCTGGGGAGGTAAGGTCCCGGACTGGCTCTATTGCTCCCTTGACTAACATCTGGTCGACTAGCTCCAGAAGAGCCTCTTCTTTCCCCGCGTCGGCGTACTGAGCCACTAAGGCTAGGGGAGTGTCAGAGAGGAGGCTTCTTTAAAAAGGGGATCTTGTAACCTTCTTGGATGATCGAGAGGGACCAGGTGTCCGCCCCTCTCATCTTCCAAGACTGCCAAAAACGAGACAGTCTTGCCCCTACTGTTGTCTGGATGACTTCCATCTCATTTTTTGGATCGGGGCCTAAACGCACCTCTGCTGGTCCTTGTCTTCTCCCCCTGAAATCCGCTCTCGAGGAAGCCCTACTCCGAAAAGAACTACTTCTCTTCCTTCTTCAGAGGAGCAGGAGCAACAGGCAAAGGCTTTCTGGCAGACCGAGATAAAAGGTCCTGAGTAGCCTTCTGTGCCAGAGAAAGGGAGATATCTCCGACCAGAGCTTCGGGAAAGAGATGGTGTGACAGAGGGGCGTAAAGCAGCTTCGACTTCTGGGCAACAGTCACCAATCTAGAGGTGAAGGAGCACAATAGGGGCCTCTTCTTTAAGACCCCTGCTGAGAAAAGGGAAGCCAATTCATTCGCCCCATCCCTTAGAGCTTTGTCCATGCAGGACATGATACTCATCAGGTCCTTCGTGCCTTCCAGGAGTTCAGTCTTCCTGCCCAGAGTCCCGAGAGACCAGTCCAGGAAGCTAACAACCTCGAAAACCCTAAAAATTCCCTTGACGAGGTGATCAAGTTACGACATGGACCACATCACCTTGGCAGAGTTCAGTGCATGTCTTCTTGCCGAATCCACAAGAGCAGAGAAGTCACCTTGGGAGACAGGCACTCCTAGACTCAAAGGTTCCCCTGTCTCATACCACATACCGGCCTTGGAAGCGAGCCGAGATGGTGGGAAAGAAAAGGTGGTCTTGACAGCTTCCCTCCGTTCCTTCATCCAATCACACACCTTAGCGAGTACTTTCCTGGCCGAAATTGAAAGTTTCATTTTGATGAAGGCCAAATGCTTCATAGCCTTCTTCCTGGTGAATTGAGACCGAGGAGAACGAGGCGCCGAAGGTTGAAATTCCTCCCCATATAGTTCTAAAAGAGAGCGAGATAGAACGTTATAATTACTAGCAGAGTCAGTAGGTTTTTCTTCCTCTTCCGATATATCATCGAGGTCCTGATCAAGGTCAACATCTTGAAGAATGGGCTGCAAGCAGCCTGGCACCGAGAGCTGTTTGCGTCCTGGCGCCGAGCGTGGGTGTCGTCCTGGCGGCGAGAAGAGGTATCGTCCTGATGACAAGACGCGGTATCGTCCTGATAAGGCAGGCTGCATTCGTCCTGATAACGCAGGCTGCATTCGTCCTGATAACGCAGGCTGCATTCGTCCTGCTTCCTAAAACGCGAGGCAGAAACGTCCTGGAGTTTCGAGCAAAAAGAGGAATCGTCATGGTGTCGAGGGCGAGAGGCAGTATCGTCCTGGCGCCGAGAGAGAGGAAGTAACGTCCTGGCGTTGCACCGACGAAGAGGGTGTGCGTTGTCGTACGGCCGACAAAGTGCACAGAGGTTTCTTTGGAGAGATAATTCATTCCCTCTTAGAAGACTATCTCTTAACTGGCAAAGAGACATCCTTACATCTGCCGGACTGGGAAGGAGGGCGGCTGAAAGCTTGCACTAGCAATCAAAGCTGTTTCTGCATAACAGCCATGAAAGCTTTAGCAACTTCAGCTGGTTCTCGCGGTTCCGAAGGAGGCAGCTGTTTGGGAGCGCTGGTAGTAGAAGCAGGAAGTTTATCAAGTTTAACTGGGCTAAGGACTCTCTGTTTCGTCCTCTTAACAGGAACTACATCGAAGTCGTCCTCCGAAGGTTCAAGTTCTCGGTTATTCGAACCGGGAGAGGGAGAGCAAGACTGCACATCCCGGTCCCACCTTCTCTTCATCGGTCTTGATTCGTATTGCCACTTGCGTCTGGGAGAAGGATTAGGTGAAGACACAAACTTATCCGACACGCCTTTTCTACGGCGGTCAAGAGCAGCCTGGGAGGTCACAACAGGACTGTCTGAGGCGACGACTGACCGAGGATAAGCCCCTCTAACCCCCTTTCAGCTTTCGACGTACCTTCTCCCTTGGTCCTGGGAGCTTGGTAGAGGTCTAGACCTAGGGGTATGATAGGTTCGATCAGCCGCCACCTCCACTGCACTTTCACAAGCACTAATATCACTTTCACCCTTACCTTTAAAGGCTGCAAGTTGTAATTTAATAGCCTCCAACTCAGCAGCCATCCTGGCATATCGAGGGTCATTCGCAGTTGCAGACCCTGTAGAAGGGGCAGGAGTTACTACTTTCGGGGAAGGAACAACCTACAAAGAGGTAACAATTAAAGGGTCAATAGATAAATGTAAACTAGCTTCACTAGCAGACTTTGACTTTGATTTAGCTCTCCTAACTCTATCGAGTTCTAATTTGCGGACATAGTGCTTTATAGCTAACCAATCATCTGCATTTAAACCCTCGCATTCCTTGCACCTATTATTTAGGGCACATTCAAAACCCCTTCAACCCATACAAACTGTGTGAGGGTCAACCGACAATTTCGGTAACCTCCCCTTGCATACATCACTCGCACATACACAAATATGGAGTTTTTCACTCATGATGAACAAAGCAAAAAATACAAAAATAATAACCAAACACGATTGCCAAATCCCAACACAGTGTACTTCACCAAACGAAGTCCAAAACAGCGATGTAGGGAAAGCGATTACGAAAAACTCTTACAGGCGGACCAACGATGTTGTCGATCCGGCCGGCAGAGATAATCTGAAGAACAGAAAATGGGAATGATTCCAGGTACCACCCTGTAAGGGTTGTTAACCACCTAACCGCACAACCACCACAAGGCGGTTGCCGCGATTTTTGAATAAATTCTGCCGGAAGTCAGAGACTTTAGATATATATATATAACTGCCAGGTAAGTACTATTCATAAAATAAGACGACGGGGTCGGAGTAGCACTCACCAGCACTGCTCTCCACCTTGAAGGAGTCTGGACAAAGATGGTCTCCCTCCCAGGGCTGCGGGCATTAGCTGTTTTCTGGACCGATGATCTGCGCATAGGCAGCGCCTGTCGTCCACACTGTGCGACATGATGATTGGCCGAAAGACAGCGTAGGCACAGGCTGAGCCGTCTGCGACACTCTTCCACAAAGTGCCCTGATTTCTTGCACCATGCACATCTCCTCTGGAATTGAGGAGACACATCAGGGGTGCGCAATAGTGGCAGGCACACACTTCCACAGGTGCAGGTTCGAGGACAAGTCCACGAGGAGTGTGTGGATACACTCAGTCAGGTCCAGGTGAACGGCTGGGGGCAGCCATGGCACCCCTGTCGGCATACAAGCCGTGCAACGACTGTCCCACACGACTGATGGCTAAATCCTCTGCCTTCTGGCTTCGCTGACGGGATGCCTCGTCGATAACACTCAACAGGTGTAGAACATCCTGCCAAATGGCCTGATGGCCAGCGAAGACATTGATGGTGGCCAGAGACTGTCCCAACCAACTTGCACCTCTGCTCAGAACAGTTCTGAGAAGCTTTCGCCTCGGCTCTCTCCGGTCCAAACTACGGAGAGGATAGGCCGACCTGTACAGGGAGGCCAACCGCACAGCGTAAATCTTCAGCAGTTCGCCCTACCACAGGTGGCACTGCTAAACCGGGCCTTCCTACCCGCATCACGCTTCTCTCAAGCTTTGAAGAAGCGTTCCTTCAAGTCAGGGTATGAGATCTCGGGACCCCCTATTGCCGAGAATGCCTCCCTGATTTCCCCCTTTAGGAATCTTCCTAGCTCAACGGTCCACCAGCCAGAGCTTCCTGCGGTATACTTACTCGCGCAGTAGGCCTTAAAATCCCTCAGGAATTGGGTAAAACTTTGGCCAATTTCTAGCTGGAAGATTCTAGGCAGTGGGGCTTAAAATCCCTCAGGAATTGGGTAAAATTTTGGCCAATTTCTAGCTGGAAGATTCTAGGCTTGGGGCTCTTCCTGGAGTCGAGGGCCTGGAGCAGATAAGACAGACTGCGTTCTGTCTGGAGGGACTGGACTTCGGTGGAGACATCAGATGAGCTAACACTGGAGCAGGAGCTGGAAGTGCTGGAAGTGTCACCAGAAGTCTCACTACCAGATTCTTCACTGGAAGACTCCTGTGACGACGACATTTTGGGTATGGCTGGTGTAGTGGTGTCCTTGGCCTGGCGCCTGTGCTTTGGGATGGTCCCTGTCTTGGCTATGACTACCTCAGCTGTAGCTGCTGGAGCCTTTCCAGTCTGCCGGACATTGCTTGGTCAACCAAGTTATGCTACCCTTGTCCACTTGCGGAAGTCTTTGGCAGACTAAAGGGGTTCGTTGCCGCAACAGGCGAGGAAGCAAGAGGGCCACTCGAAGCAAGAGACTCCCAGAACCCTGGTACAGGGGGGAGTAACAGTGAGAACCCTGGAGGGGGCTGGAGACCAATCACTGTCCCCTCTCTAGTTACAGGAATGGTCAGACCATTGACATTTGGCCAAGCCAGGGACGTAGAAGGAGCGCTGGTGGTCACTGAGGTTATGACCCCAGTGGTAACGTGATACGTTGGTGGCAACTCAACGCTCTTCAGCGCCGCCACTTGACGTGTCAGGGACTCAACCTGAGTTGCCAGGTCATTGACAAACATGAGGCAGTTCTCCACATCCCGACTCAGGCTCTTTTTAGCCTTTCGGCGTTTAGTCGATGACAATGCCATGACTAAAGGTTGGTGTTTCCCGGGTCTGGGCACCAAAAATTTGTGGACTGTGGCCAGAGGTAGCACCCAAACTGCCTAGTGTCCAAATGCCAGCAACACTCCAACGTTCACTACACAAAAAAGTAAAATGGTAGAACACCAAAAAATCTAGGTAACAGGTCAAGAGAACGGAGCACTGAGCACCGCCCATTGAGTTTATACTGGGCAAGGGGACCTAGCTAGAACTGTAGTTGCATATTGTTATTCAGAGGTAAGCCGATTTCAGGTTATGTAAGAACTAAACATTAGTAGAGGGAAAAAAATAAAAAAAATAAAAAAGGAAAAACCAATGATACCAAAGAAAAAAAAAAGGGCTAAATTAGTGTCTGAGAAAGGGACATATGATATACTGGGAAAGAAAACCAATTTACAAAATGTAATATGACAAATTCGTAGATAATTTGTATTTTTCCTAACTATACAAACCTTAGCTATTTAATAGAGGGTATTACTTTCGGCGTAGCTGAAATGACAAGCCCTTAATTGATTGATTGATTGAAAGTTTTCTGGCATCCTGACATTTAAGGTTATTGTCGCCGATAGCATTTATAATATATGAAAAATAGAAGAGAATTCAATTAAAACCATAAAAGTTAAGTCATTATAACAGTTAAATAGTTTTCAGAAGACCTGCTTCTGAATTAAATTTAAAAATGCCGCTCACATAGTAGGACACATCACGTTCAAGAATCTTGGCAAGGATGAACCTGCCATCCTCACCTCAAGACTCAAACAGATATCTATTTCTCAAGTTGTTATAATTAGGGCATTCGGTCAATAAATGCCTCACTGTTAAAGGTACTAAACAGTCCTCGTAATACGGTTGGTGTTGGTCCTTCAGCAGAAACTCGTGTCAACCGTGTGTGACCAATACGGAGACAACAAAGAGTTGTCTCCCATTTTCGGGGTATCATGTTAACCTCCAAGGTGATATGATATTCGTTACTTCCCTCAATTTATCGCCATCTAGACTATCCCAGTGCTGTTGCCATGTATTACAACCCAATTTCTTGATGTATATTACAACCCAATTTCTTGATGTAATGTAGGAAATCATTACAGGGAATGGGATACCTCCTTGGTAGCAGCTAAGATGCAGCATTCTTCACCAGTAAATCTGCCTTCTCATTCCCAGACACACCTACATGTGCTGGAACCCAACAAAATCAAACTGTTTTACCTCTCTGTCCAATAATAAAAAGCCATTCTAAAATCTTTAAAACTAGAGGGCTACTAGAATTAAAAACTTCTAAAGCTTGAAGAACACTACTTGCATCACTAAAAATTGTAAAATTACCCTCTTTTTCTAAAGCTATTTTCTTAATAGCGTTTAGTATGCCATACAGTTCGGCAGTAAATATGGAAGCTGTTAGAGGAAGTGCACCTCTACAATTAAAATTATTACTATGCACTCCAAATCAAATGCCAGCATCAGATTTGGAGCCATCAGTATATATAAAAGTTGATCCCCTATGTTCTGCAACATGTTCCATAAAAAGAGACCTGGATTCTAAGTCAGTCATATTCTTCTTAACTCCAATAAAGTATTTACAAAAAGATATCACTAGTAATTTCCATGGAGGCGTTGATGATACCTTGAATGGAAGCACCTTAATTCTAATTATATCCACTGTTTAATAATTGTTTCACCCAAAACCCAAAAGGTTGAGGAGATTTTGGGTGCAACTCAAAGTAGGTTGAGAGCCTTACAAGGCTTGCAGTCTGAAAGGCTAAAGAATTAGGGAGTCTCTGCAATCTTGACCAATACCGAATAATAGAGGACATTCGGTAAAGGTCTAGAGGCAACTCCACAGCATCAACAAGGAGACTTGTGATAGGCAAGGTTCTAAACGCTCCTGTGGACAATCTAATACCAATATGATGTATAGAATCTAATATTTTTAACCGGCTTGGGGTGGCTGAGGAGTATATTTCACATCCATAAATAATTTTGGAAAAAATCAAGGACTTGTATAATTTTAAAATAGTATTACGGTCTGGCCCCCATGATGTTTGGGACAATACTTTTAAAAGATTCAGAGCTTCAACACATTTAGCTTTTAATGCTTTTAAGTGAAAAACCCTTGTAAGCCTACAATCATATATCGACCCTAAAAATTTAGCTTCACTTGCACATGTGATCCGTTGACCTTTGATATATATATCCAGGTCTGGATGTACTCCCCGGACACACCAGAAATGGACAATTGTAGTTTTACTTGTTGAGTACTTAAATTCATTCATATCGGTCCACTGGATAATTTTATCAATAGAGTTGAAATTTTTTCTCAACCATTGCCATTCTAGCTCCAGCAAATGATATAGAGAGATCATCCACAAATAATGTTGCGAGAACATCCCGGGGAATGACTGAAGATATCCCATTATTTGCTAGTGCAAAAAGGGTTACACTCTCCACACTACCCTGAGGAACTCCTCCTTCCTGGCCTTTACTTTCTGATAGAGTTTCCCCAACTCTCACTTGGAAAACTATGCGAAAGAAATGACTGAATAAGTAGTGGTAGCTTTCCTCTTAATCCACTCATGGATTCTTTTAAGTATACCATATCTCCATGTGGTATCATACGCCTTTTCAAGATCAAAAAAGACTGTCACATGGTGCTGTTTGGAAGCAAAGGCTTCATAAATGGAGGACTCAAGTTGTATCAGCACATCAGTCGTCGAGTGCATTTTTTTGAATCCACATTGAATCGGTGATAAAATACCCTTCTTTTCAAGGTACCACATCAGTCTTACATTGACCACCATCTACATGATTTTGCATAAACAAGATGTCAATGCAATTGGCCTAAAATTTGCTGCTAAAAACTTGTCCTTACTGGGTTTTAAAAAGGCTAAAATAATGGCTAGTTCCCAAACACTTGGATAACTATGATCATGCCATATTCTATTAAAAATACTAAAAATAAATAACTTCGTATTAAAAGGTATGTGTTTAATCATTGCATATGGAATTCCATCAGGTCCAGGGGGCTGTATCATTACACGTAGCAAGAGCAGAATCAAATTCTCTTTCAGTAAAAGGAGAATTGTACGACTCTTGCTTTCTTGTTGCGAAATTTAAAACTTTCTTTTCTTCAATGTTCCTATACCGGTGACCAGGAGCTGCTTCACACTTATGCGATACATTTGAAAAATGGTCAGCCAGGGCATTGCTAACTTCGGTTGCTCCAGTCATATACTGGCCATTTACCTTTAACACTGGTGGTGGGTTTGGGGTGAATTTGCCTGTTATCTTTTTTGACTTCCCTCCACACAGATGAAGTTGGTGTTCTACTGTTAATGGAGGAAACAAATGACATCCAAGACTGGCGCCTAGCTCCTTTCATGGCATACGGAACTGTGCTCTCTACATTTCTTGTATATGACTAAATTCTCCTTAGTACAGCGCATGCACAATCTAGTTAAAGACTTTCTTGTGGCTCTGTGCAGGGCAGTTGGTTCAGATGACCACCAGGAGACTGGTCGTCGTCTGAATATCCCTGTTGTTTTGGGAATGGAATCGACTCAGGCTGTGTGAAAAGTTCCATTAAGTAAGTCTATGGCATCATCAACACTTTCAAACTGTTCTGCATTTCCTTCAATTAGCTCCTTAACTCCCGAAATCTATTCCAGTCCGCCTTAACAAGATTCCATCGAGACGATCTCTGTAAAGGTGGACCATTGTTGGTATTTATAATAATTAGTGCATGATCACTTGTATGCCAATCATCTAATGTTCTCCAATTAAAATCAAGAAGACAGTTAGAGCTTGCAACTGATGGGTCAATGCAGGACAAGGTACCTGTCTGTACATGAAAATGTGTGTGCTCTCCTGTATTAAGGAGTCTGACATCTTCATTCTCCAAAATTGATATAATATTACCCCTTGCATTAGCCAAAACATCACCCCATAAACGATGTCTACTATTAAGATCTCCTAGTAAGAAAAAAGGTTGTGGGAGTTGTTTAATCACTTTTACTATATATTCATATGAGATGTTATCATTTGGAGGCAAGTAAAGAGAACAGATTGTGTATTTTCTCCCTATATCAATCTGTACAACCGCTGCCTGCAGAGGGGTACAGATACACAAAGATATTTGGGGAACACCTCGACGAACGTATATAAGACTTCCCCATGGATCCCTGCTTGTTGATCATATGGTGTCCTATAGCTAACATACTCTCAATGACAAGGAGTATTAGCATCAAGCTTGCTTTCTTGTAGACATACTGTTATACGAGAGTGCTCCCGTATGAGGAGCTCAAGTTGTTCATGTTTTGCCCTTAAACCCTGGCTATTCCATTGCAGAATGGAGGAAAAAAACTATTGTTTATTTTTAGGAAGACACCTTAGATGAAGTCTTCCCACTGGTAAAATTAGATCTAACATTATTTCTCAGTGGTATCTCTAGAGAGCATCTTGATATAGTGGGTTTTGTGTTCCTCTTTTTCTTTGTGTCCTTTTGATCTAATTGTTGAGGGGGATGATGGACCTCAACTTGAATTTCTGATTGGTTCAATTTACCTTCTAGTTGATCAGAAATATCAGCAGACAAGACATCATATTTATTTGAAGTCGTGACTTTAATGTTTCTTATGGTAGGAGGTGAGAGAGATGGAGGTCTCTTTTTTTTATTAAAAGGTTGTTATCTGTCAGGTTTTTGCACCTTCTCCACTACAGGTTCACCAGGTAAATTGGTTTCAAGTGGGACCTCCATCATATCAGGCAAAGACACGTCCTGTGAGAGGTTTGTACTATTGTTCAGAATCGGAGTAGTTGGCTTTTGAATAATTTTCAGATCTTTAAGTATCCGTTTTGATTTTTCTACAATTTCTGGATATAGATTTTCGATGGGATTTTCAACCTCTTTAACTACTTTCATTTGTTTCTTTATCTTAGAAGTAGAGATATAATTTCTGTGTGTGCTTTGGGAAATTTTTCTTCAGAAAAATTGAAAAAGGTTGCCCTGGTCTTATCTGCTTTTCAAGAGCTCTTCTACGAGACTCTTTAAAAGTAACCCTTTCCATGGTCCTAATGGCCTGAATTTCTTTTACAAAAATAAATTTAACATGACAAATTCGGAGATAATTTGTATTTTTCCTAACCATACAAACCTTAGCTATTATACATAGGGTATTACTTTGGGCGTAGCTGAAATGGCGAGCCATTAGATTTTTAACGAGGGTTAACTACCCCCGCGCTAGTTAGCAGGGGGTAGGGGAGGGGTAGCTAGCTACCCCTCTCCCCTCACACACTGGTGAACTGACTCACTTCGCTTAGAGGTAGGACTTGACTTGGGGGACAGGGCTGGTGGGCAAATAGGCCTATGTGTAAATTGTATGGTTAGGAAAAATACAAATTATCTCCGAATTTGTCATTTGTTCCGTAACCGAAATACAAACCACGCTATTTACATAGGGTGACTTACCCCTTAGGAAGGGTGGAAAGTCCCCAGCCATACTGGCTTTGGTTTTACCCGGGGACTCAGAATCTGAGTGAGCAGCACTTCGAGAAAAAGTCCCTGCACCTCGTAAGTTACTTGCTCCGCAAGGAGCGTGTGGCCTACGCAAGCTTGTGTGTGGAGGGATGAAGCGTGACTTGTCCTAGGCAGTCGACCTGAAGACCTTTAGATGGAATTCTGGACTAGGACTTTACCAATACCACCTCGTCAGGGTATGGTTGACGCGACAGTATTATCTTAATACTAGGAACACAAGGAAGCATGGCTTACCTGCAGAGGTTTGAGGTCAGCTATGCAGAGAACCTAGGATGCTGATTTCCCCAAGAGAGGGGAGGATGAAGAAAGAAGTAAGGGCCAGACATACCTCTTTCATTCATGCAGTCTGACACCGGGTAACAATGCCCTCAACCTTCTGCTACTTGTCCATTTAGGAGCCTGAGGTTAGACCAGCTGTTGTGTAGCCACCACAGGCTGATAGAAAAACGTATCGAGGCTCCTGTGGGTCACGTCTTGCAGGTAGTGGGCTGTGAAGGTCGTCTGACGCTTCCAGACTCCAGTTTGTAGCACCTGCGTCACAGAGTAATTTTCTTGAAGACCAGTGACGTTGCGATGCCTCTGGCATCGTGTGCTCTAAGGCTACATGACGGAGGAGGGTCTGGATTCAGGGCGAGATGGATGGTCCTTGAATCCAGGCTGCAAAGGTATTCTTAGTGACCCTCCTCTTCGTCCTTCCTGTGCTCCCAAACAGGGCTTGCACGTGAGGACGAGCTGCAGCTGTTCTTTGAGATAACACCTCCGACTCCTTACTGGGCATAGTAGGAGAAGGCCTGGGTCATCTGTTACAGAACAAGAGACTCGAAATCCTGAAGGAGTCGAACCGAAGGTTTGGGACTCCAAGATCTTTAGTCTAGTAACCGACACAGGGACGAACCCGAACGTTACCTCTCCCTATCTTCTTGAATGGGCAAAGTCGTACGAGAGACCATGAAGTACGCTGATACGCTTGGCCGAAGCCAGAGCAAGCCGGAGCACCGTTTTCTAAGTCAGGTGCCTATCAGATGCCTAGCGTAATGGTTCACAGGGAGAAGTCTTAAGATCCCTAAGAACCCGAGCCATGTTCCATGTTGGAGGTCTCACTTCTGACTGGGTGCAGGTAAGTTCGTAGCTTCGTACGAGCGAAGAAAGATCCAGCGAGGAGGAATTATCTAACCTTAGAGCCTGAAGACCAGGCTGGAGGCTGAGCGATAGGCTTTACCGCCGAGATCAAAAGGCGTATTTCCTCCCGCAGATGGACAATAACTCCGCTAACGCTGGAATAGTGGCATCGAGGGGAGAGATACCTCTCCCACGACACCAACCACAGAAGACTCTCCACCTCGCCTGGTGGACCCCTGCGGATGACTTCGCAGGTGTCGAGACATCCGCTCTGCGACCTGTTGCGGAATGCCTCTCTCTGTGAGGAGATGCTGGATGGACTCCAGGCGTGGAGCCAAAGCGGCGCTACGGCTTGTGGTAGATGTAGTGGTGTGGTTGCTTAGCTCTTGTCGTGGGGGAAGCTCTCTCGGGAGTTCTATCAAGGGATGCAGAAAGTCCGGAAACCACTCTGCATGATGCCGTAGCGGAGCTATCAGAGTCATCGACAGGATGACCGATAGTCTGGTCTTGTTGAGGCCCCCTTCCCCTCAGACCCAACGGTGGCAAGGCGTAGACGTCGATGTTGGAAGACATCTCGGCAGGGTGCCTTGGGGTCCGGGGCTGGGGAGAAGTACAGTGACAGCTTGAAATTCAAGGTTATCGCAAACAGGACCACAAGATCGGGGCTTGTTGGTTACTGGGGGTTCCAAAGACCACTCTGTACTCTCTATCTGCGATGCTCTTATTCAGACTGTCGGAGAGCACATTCCTTTGTCCGGAATGAAGCGAGCCGATAGTGGTATTGAGTGGACTTCGGCTCATCTCAGTATCTCTACTGTAAGATGGGAAGAATGTTATGAAAAGGTACCTCCCCGCTTGATGAAATAAGCAACTACCGTGGTGCTGTCGCTCACGGAGTGACTCGCCGGGGCCTGTTGGAACTGTTGACGGGCCAGAATATGGCCTTCATCCCTAGCCAATTGATGTGGAGGTACCCTTCTAGTTTTGGCCATAGGCTTGAGATCCTTTGGTTCATAACGTGCCCCCCCCTCTTTGACGCGTCCGAGGACAGTATCAAATGCGGAGGAGGGACGAGAAGATCCACTCTCTAGCAAAGGCTTCGTAGGTCAACCACCACTGCAGGATCCCTCGTTTGGCAGGTCCCATAGGACCAGAATGTCTGGGGAATCGTAGTCTTGATTCCAACGGGACTTGAGTCGCCAAAGCAGGAGACTCATCCTGAGTCGAGTGTTTGGGACTAGAGGGGTCAAGGAGGAAGGTGACCTAGGAGGCGTAACCAGAAAAAGGCTGGAGAGACTCATCGCCTGAGTTAAGGTTCTACTACTCTCCTCTGCCTTGCTATCCTGACATCTGGAGAGAAGGCTTAACGGAGATTGGAGTCTAAAATCAAGCCTAGATATCCCAGTTGTTGCGATGGAAACAGAAAACTTCTCGAGATTTACCATGATCCTTAGATCTTGGCAAAGTCCCAGAGGCTTGTCTCGGTGTCGAAGAAGGGTCGATACCGAAACTGCCGGGGTAGCCAGTCATCCAGAAAGCGAAGGAGGCGGATGCCGCTCCTGTGTGGACATGAGGATTCGGGATGAACTTCCTGGTGAATGCCTGCAGTGCTGTGGAGAGATCGAAGCACAACACCTTAAACTGGTATATCTGTTGCCTAGGCTGAATTCCAAGTACTTCCTGCAAAGACGGATGGATTGGGATCTGGAAGTACCTGTCCTTTGGATCCAGTATACACGTGAAGTCTTGTGGTTTCCCTACAAGTCTGATCGAATCAGTTGTACCATACTGACCGGTTTGTATGACAAACTTGTTCAGGGCTAAGAGGACGATGGCGGGTCTCCAGCCTTCAGGCGCTTCTTACAAGAAAGAGTCGTTCGAAGAAACTTGGGGGGAGCCGCCGACAACCTTGGAGAGCATCGTTCTAGAGAATGGTCTCGCCCTCTGCCCGAGGGGCTAGCCCCATTGCAGATCCCATGGCATAGGGGCTCAGCGACACTGGATTCGCTGACAGGGGAGGTAGAGATGCTACGAAACGGGACACGAAATCCCTGGCTGATCATGGAGATCGTTCAGGAATCGGCCCCGAGTTGCTGCCACTTTGAGGGCGCAACTCCAGGCATCCCCCCCCACTGGGGGATGCAGGTAGGGGTTGGCAATCCTAGCGTTTGCGACCTAGGCCGCCCCTCTAGGATTATTGCCTTCCCAGGAGGGCTCCTCGCCCTTTGTCCCCGACAGGAGGGGGGAGGCTGCATAGCCACCTTGTCTAGCTGCCCGTGCCGGTTCTGATGTCCTAGGCTGAACGAGACAGTTGAAGTTGAGGCGCTGGAGGCTTGTAGGGACTGGATGTAAGAGCCCTGGAGGAGCGAATCGTGATACGATTTTCTCCACCTCTCAATCGCTCGTTCCTTGTCCTTGGGCTGAAACAAGCCCCTTCCAAGGATGGAAGTGTGTCTGGGTTTACCGATATCCATGGTAGGGACCTTCGAGAGAAAACCTCTCTGTCACTGCATCTCAATGCTTCAACATCGAGTTTATCCACAAGTTCGACACTTGGTGTCGGGAAACGATGGTGCACGTGTCCGAGAGGAGGAAAGTTCCATAACCTTCCCGGAGCTTCCTTGTATAAAACCTCGGGTCGCGACCGGATGGCCAGAGACTCAAGCTCGACGATCAGCCACGAGGTGGCCTGCCTGGTACCCTTTGCGGCTTCCTCTTGGTTCAAGATTCCCGAAGTCGAGAATGTCACCTGCCGGGCAGAGAGTTTCTCGAGGGAAAAAACCCCCAGAAGGCCCGTCCCACGGAATGGTGGAGAGGAAGAGCTAAATCAGGCTACCCCATGATCTCGAAGTATTCCCTCTGTTGACGACTGACAGAGGCAGTGTCAGCAGCCACCGTTGGAGGGAAGGGGATCGGGCGATCCTGAGGAGAGGGATGATGGGGTCTGTCTGAAAAGGGAGAAGAATGTTACCCAGACTCTTCTGAAGATTCTTCTTGCTCTTGTACGTGCCATGCTCTGCGCTTACGAGGTGAAGATAGTGACTATGATGATCTGAGAGTATGCGCTCCAGAAAAAACTCGCCAGCTTGCCCGTGTTTCTGAACCAGAAGGGAATCGCGGTCGAAATCACCCTTGGCGCTCGCGCGATGGTACGACCGTTGGTTCGCGCACGGGCGAACATGGGCGCGCATGCGCGTGGGTGCGCGCGGGCACGCAGGCAGGGTCGGAAGACCGAAAACGCGTAAGCGAGCGTTGGCGCGATGGTTCTTTGTGGGAGATGGAGCGTTGGCGAGCGATGGCGAGCGATGGTGCGTAGCGACCGATCGCGTACAGGAGAGCCAACTCGTGGCCGCGTACGGCGATCTGAAGCGTGGGTGCGTTGGCGCGTTGAAAAAGCTAGCAGGCAGGCGAAGAATCGCGCGCGATCGCTAGGAGATCGCTGGAGCACGGTTGAGCAGCCAGAAGATATCAGCGAGGGGCAGAACCAGATGGTGAGGTTGCGCATAATAGCTAACGCTTGTGGGCGAGTACAGAAGACTTCTCGTAGGCGCGCCGGTGCTCAGACTCTTTCAAATCTAGAGCACAGGAGATCGTCGGCGGGGAGGTGAAGGAATCATCTCTTTCGCCTCCACCCACATCTGGAAGCTCATGGAGTACGCTGGTGCGTATTGAGCACATCAGGAAAGGGCGCGCAGATGTGCGCTGGCGAGCAGGCGATCGTGGGTGTAAAAAGAAGGAACAATCGCCTTGCCTGTGCCTACATCCAAAGATCGTGGGCGCGAGGGCGAATGTTGGCGCGCATTGCGCACATTAGAAAAGGGTGCGCAGGCGTTCATGGGCGTACAGGAGACCGTTGGCTCACAAGGCGCGTAGCAGGAAAAGGGCGTCCAGAAGTGCGCTGGCGAGCTGAAGAGAGCTGGCGCACAGAAGGTCACAGAGGCGCAGGAGAGCGCTGGCGATCAGGAGATCTACGGCGAGACTCAGCTACAGGAGATCGCAGGAGAGAAGTCTGGAACACAGCAGGAGTGTGCAAGCGCGCTACTGCGTGCGAGCGCGCAAGAAAAAACGTGGGTGCGCAGGTAAAACCTGGCACTTAAGGGACTCGCCCACATTGTGGAGTAAGCCCTATTGCCCCGAAGGGACCGGTGCTCGTTGGAAACGAGGTACGTTGGCGCCCACTGCGCATCTGCGTCCAGGAGAAGGTCTGGTAGGAGGATCCTCTGCGGGGAAGGAGAAGATGAAGACGACCACAGGTAGGAGCACCATCATCAGACCTCCAAAGAGGAGTCTCTGGAGTAAACTCCCCCAAAGGGGAGAAGCACTTGCAGGAGAGACCGTGACATCAGCTGCCCCCGAAGGGGACTGAGCCCTCAGCAACAACAGCAGAAGGAGACCTCCGAAGAGGAGTCTCTGTGGTTAACTCCCCCTCCCCCCCAGGGAAGAAACACTAGCAGAAGAAACCGTATGCCTCAGCTGCCCCCCGAAGAGGACTGAGCCTTCAAGCAACAACAGCAAAGGGAGTCCTCTGAAGAGGAGTCTCTATGAGTGTCCTCTCGCGAACGAGAGAGGAACACTTCGTAGAAGAGACTGAAGATGGAGCCCATAGGGGCGAAGGGTCAGCCAGTGACCTAGGAGCCAACCTCCGAAGAGGTGCTCCTGCAGCTGCTCAGCCTCTTGAGCGTAGCTGCAGGTGAGACCGCTCAGCACCAAGAGCATAGTCGCACAAAAACTATGGTCCGAGAATGTAACCGCTCAGCCCCTTGAGCAAGGTTACAAAAGCGGTCACTCAGCACCGAGCAAAGAAGTTTCCCCCGAAAGGGAAAGAAACTCAAACCTGGGGAGGGAACCTCCCTCGGAAGGGAAGTTACCCACCTAAGGAGGCGAACCTCCTGAGTGTTCTAAGATGAACTGATGAGCTGTCGGTTGTCTCGGGAGAACTTCCAGGAGGAGACACGCCCCTGACGAAGTCCTATAGAGGAGGCAGCAACAGTCGACTCCCCGAGTCCCAACAAGACAGCTCTGCTTCGTTATCACATAGGCAAACGGAAAAACAGATCGTTAACTGTGAAAATAAAAGGTAATTAGTTAACATTCATTCCCCCGGAAGACTCCGAAGAGGAAACCCGAGGGGAAAAAAAAACACAAGAATTACATAACAGGCAAGAGCCCTCAACCCCTCCTACACTCACGGGAAGGGGGAAGGGTGAGAACTGTAACAAAAACAGAATTATAACAGTTATAATTATGCAATTCATTAAAGAATGTTCACTAAAAGTAAGAACGAAAAACCCCGAAGGGAAACGTTCTAAAAAGCTGAAAAGTTACCAAATACAATTAGATTTTATAATCAAAATATAATTGAGATAAAAAGTACTGCATAGCAGCTCCACCCGAACGGAGGAGCTATCGTAGTATGTAGAAAACGTAGTAAAAGGGTGAACGACCTCCAGAGAGAGAGAGAGAGAGACCGTAGTCAAACTACACTCTCGCGTTCCTACGCTGAACCCCACCTTCCCCGTCGGAAAAGAGGAGTAGTGGAGAAACAAAATAATAAGTCCCGCGATGAAGACTCCCCACGGCGCCCGTGGAAGGAGTCGACCGAAGGACCAAGGAAGAGATTGCGGCCCATGAAATTACATCGTAGTGGCCTGACTGCCGGCGGCTACACGGTGATATCGTACACCCACACACACAGCACGAACACTGAAAAGGAAACTTACTGATTTCTATACTCAAATATATACATAAACATAAAAATATGTTTACATATATATATATGAGCAAGAAAAGAACGTAATTAAGTAAAGACAAAACAATAAATGGCTTCCATGCGAGGACGATAACAGAGACATCCGTTCGTCGTCCGAGCCAAAAGCGAAGCGAGTCAGTTCACCATTGTGTGAGGAGTGAGGGGTACTCCCCTACCCCCTGCTAACTAGCGCGGGGGTAGTTAACCCTCGTAAAAAATCTAATGGCTCGCCATTTCAGCTACGCCGAAAGTAATACCCTATGTAAATAACGTGGTTTGTATTTCGGTTACGGAACAAACAGCTTTTAGATGTAGCTGGGTGTGCTTCCCCACAATGTATGCAATTAGGGTTCTCTCTGCATACTCTATGACTACTTTTTCCAAAGTTGGCACAAACAGCTGGCTTATTATTTACTTTTTCCTTACATTTCTGGCTTAAATCGCCATACATTTGGCAATGATAACATCGCAATGGTGAAGGGATATATGGTTTTACCTTCAAAGATAGCCAACGAGCTTTTATAACATTTGGTAAACTGCATTGATCAAATGTTATAATTAAAGTAGCCAGAAGAATACTCTGTTCTCCAACTCTCATTCTGACTACTTTTAACTACTCCTTGACTTTTCAGTTCATCCTCAATTTCTTTTTCCTCTATATCCAGCAATTCTGGAGCATATATCACACCTCTACTCTGGTTGAAAGTAGAGTGCGAAATGCATTTTACACTATGACCATTCAATGTTGTAAGTGTTTTTAACCTTTCACCTTGTAATGGGGATAGTGTCTCTATCAAGAGACTTCCATTTCCCTGGGGTAGAATTTTTGGCTGCCCTCCACATAAAGCAACTATTTCCCTATTAGCTTTAAAAACATTTACAAGCTCATTTCTTCCGTTTTCAAATTCCAAGACACAAAAAATTTCATAATTCACTACTTCATAGTGACCAGGTAATACTTCTACTTTTCTATATCTTTCTGTACTGTCATCATTTTTCACTCTCTCTCTCTTCTTCTCTAGTGTCTTATTCACATGATGTGAATAAGGTTCTAATGTAATATTAGAACCCGAGTTGGAGCTTTCTGTCCCGAGGTCCATGTTTGTATTTTCCAGGTCGTCAACAGAGGGGTGGGTTTTTTTTTGAAAAGCAAGCCGGGTTATCCACCTCTTATCGGAGGATGTCAGTCCTCCTATCCCATGTGGCCCAACACGAGAAGAGGCTTCAGCGGGGACCAGTCCTCTATTAGAGAGGGGCTGCCTCTCTTTAGGTGGGCGTACACTGGTCAGTGGGGGTAGTTAGCCCCTCCCACCGTCGACTCCAATGCCTGGAATCACCCATTACCCGCAAATCTGGGCGACTTAAAACCGGATCACTGGAGCTTGAGTCTTAACAGACTTGGTCTGCACCCAATGGGGTCTGCCAGAGGGTGATGGCGTCTAAATTGGCACATGTTGAGATGGAATGCCGTCCATCCCACACTGTGCCAAATCCAAAGCAGCAGCCAAAGTATAATCGAACATGCCAAAGTCGTCAACAATATTGAGCCCAAAAGGAAGAGATGGGAGAAAAAAAAGAAATAACCAAAAGTAAAGGAGAAAGAGCTGACTGATTTAGTTGGATCGATAACTGGGCACCAAGGTCCAGTGGGAAAGTAGTTCCCACTGTTCTGACGAGCCCTTAATTTTTAACGAGGGTTAACTACTCACACTGCTAGTTAGCGGGGGTAGGGAAGGTAGCTTGCTACCGGTCCCCCTCACACACCTGTGATCGAGTTCACTTTGCTTGGAAGTAGGACTTCAAGGGGGATAGGGCTGGCAAGCAAGTTTGGTTAAATAGCTAAGGTTTGTATAGTTAGGAAAAATACAAATTATCTACGAATGTTATTTGTTCCGTAACTGGAATACAAACCACGCTATTTAATAGGGGCGACTCACCCATTAGGAAGGGTGGACGTCCCAGCCAGTCTGACTTTCTGGCTTTGCCCGGGGGTTCCTTATCTGTGTGTGTTAGCACTCAAGAAATAAGGAGCCCCTGCCCTCGCTAAAACCTTGCTACGCAAAGTCTGCGGCCTATGCAAGCTGTGTGTGAAGGTATGAAGAAGTGCGACTCGTCCTATTAAGTTGTTCCGAAGTTCTTTAAATGGAAAACTATGCACTAGGACTTTCCCAATACCACCTCGTCAGGGCATGGGGACATAACAGTATTAATCTCAATACTAGGTACAAAAGGGAGCATGGTATACCTGCAGTGGTTTGAGGTCAGCTATGCAGAAAACCCAGGATGCTGCTTTCCCCAAGAGAGGGGATGATGAAGAAAAGAATAAGGGCCAGTCAAACCTTTTCATTCATGCAGACTAAAACCCGGGAACAATGACCTCGACCATCTGCTACTTGTCCAATACGGAGCTTGAAGTTTTAAACCAGCTGTTGTGCAGCCACCAACACCACAGGACCGATAGAAAACGTATCGAGTCTCTTGGGGGTCACGTCATGCAGGCAGTGGGATGTGAACGTGTTTTGACGTTTCCACAACCCAGCTTCAAGAACCTACGTCACTGAATAATTTCTTTTGAAGGCCAGGGATGTAGCTATGTCCGTGACATCATGTGCTCTGGGGCGACATGATGGAGGAGGGTCTTGATTCAGTGCAAGGTCAATGACCCAGCGAATCCGTGCTGGGATGGTGTTCTTGGTGACCCTCCTCTTAGTCCTCCCTGTGTTGACGAATAGTGCTAGCACACGAGGAAGGGCTGCGGCTGTTCTCTCGAGGTACAGCCTCAAGCTCCCTACTGGGCATAGTAAGAGATGGTCTGGGTCATGTTACAGTACGGAGACTAGAAATCCGGAAAGAGTCAAATCGAGGATCCGCTACCCCCGGGTTCTGAGTCTTGGCAATAAACTCAGGGACGAAGCTGCACGTTACCTCTCCCCATCCCCTTGAATGGGCGATGTCATATGAGACCATGAAGTTCGCCGAATCGCTTAGCCGAGGCCAAAGCTAGCAGGAACACCGTCTTCCAAGTTAGGTGGCGTTCTGTTGCCTGGCGTAATGGTTCATAGGGAGGTCTCTTGACTGAGAACTCGAACCACGTTCCATGGGGGAGGTCTCACTTCTGACTGGGGGCAGCTAAGTTCATAAATCCGTATGAGTAGAGAAAGTTCTAGCGATGAAGAAATGCCCATTCCTTTCAGTCTGAAGCCGAGGCTTAAGGCTGAACGATAGCCTTTCACAGCCAAGACCGACAGGCGCATTTCTTCATGCAAATACACGAGGCACTCGGCAATTGCTGGAATAGTGGCATCGAGTGGAGAGATACCCCTTCCACGACACCAACCACAGAACACTTTCCACTTTGCCTGGTAGACTGCTGCTGATGATTTCCACGCAGATGTCCAGACATCCTAATCGCAACGTGTTGCGAAAATCCTCTCTCAGAGAGGAGATGCTGGATAGTCTCCAGGCGTGAAGTCGTAGCGAAGCTACGGCTTTCTGGAAGATGTTGGCGTGTGGTTGTTTGAGTAGATTGTGTAGTGTTGAGAGTTCTCTTGGTGGCTCCGTTAGGAGTTGCAGAAGGTCCGGGAACTATTCTGCGTGATGCCATAGCGGAGCTATGAGGGTCATTGAAAGATTGACCGATGTTCTGGTCTTGTTGAGTACCCTCCTCAGCAGACAGAACGGGAGAAAAGCGTAAACGTCGATGTTGTCCCACCGTTCTTGGAAAGCATCTTGCCAGAGAGCCTTGGGGTCTGGGACAGGGGAACAGTACAGCGAGAGCCTGAAGTTCAGGGCCGTTGCGAAGAGGTCCACAGTCGGAGAACCCCACAAAGTCAGGACTTTGTTGGCTACTAGATGGTCCAAAGAGCACTCAGTACTCACTATTAAGAGATGCTCTGCTCAGGTTATCGGCGAGCACATTTCTTTTGCCTGGAATGAAGCGTGCCGATAGTGGTATCGAGTGGATTTTGGCCCATCTCAGTATCTCTACTGCTAGATGTCAAAAGTTGTTGCGAAAAAGTACCTCCTTGCTGAGCACCTCTTCTTGTCCAGGAAACTTTGGACTTTTTCGAGACACTTGGTCTGTCTTTCCTGTGAGGGAGAAGCCCAAAAAAGAACTGAATTCAGAACTATCCCCAAATAGAGAATAGTCTGATTCGGCTTGATCTGAGACTTCTCCCTGCTGATGACCAGGCCTAGATCTTGAGCCATCATAAAAGTCTTTTGTAAATCCTCCAGACATTTCTCCTTCGATCGTGAACGAATCAGCCAATCGTCCAGATAGAAGGATATCCTTATCCCCTCTTGATGCAGCCAGCCTAACACATTCGCCATTATACTGGTGAAGACTAGAGGAGCCGTGCCGAGACCGAAGCAAAGCGCTCTGAATTGGAAGCACTTGCCCTGCATTACATATCTCAGGTACTTCCTTGAAGTCGGATGGATGGGGACGTGGAAATACGCGTCCTGCAAATCAAGGGACACCATCCAGTCCCCTGGACGTACTGATACCAGCACAGACAGACGTCTCCATGGAGAACTTCGTCTTCTCCATAAAGACGTTCAGATAACCGACATCCAGGACGGGTCTCCATCCACCAGGGTTCTTGGGCACTAGAAACAGGCGATTGTACAAGCCTGGGGAGGATAGATCCCAAACCGGTTCCATCGCTCCCTTGTCCAGCATTTGGTCGACTAGGTCTAGGAGGGCCTTCTGTTTCCCCGGATCTGCGTACTGGGCTACTAAGGCCAGCGGAGTATCTGCGAGAGGAGGTTTCTTCAGAAAGGGGATCTTGTATCCTTCCTTGATGACTGAGAGGGACCAGGTGTCCGCCCCTCTTCTCTTCCAAGACTGCCAAAAACCTGACAGTCTTGCACCCACTGTCTGGAGGAGATGAACTTCATTTTCTGGAGCGAGCTCTGAACGAACCTCTGTTCGATCTTGGTCCTGACTCTTGCCTTCTCCCTCTAAAATCTGGTCTTGAAGTAGCCCTGCCCCAAAAGGGCTGCTGGAATTTCTTTTCCTCCCGTTTCGAAGAAGGAGCGGCTGCCAAGGGCTTACGAGCCGAACGAGATAATAAGTCTTGGGTGGCTTTTTGGGCCAGCGAAAGCGTAGTCTCTCACCAGGGTCTCGGGAAAAAGATGTTAAGACAGGGGAGCGAAAAGGAGCTCAGACTTCTGTGCAATGGTAACAGACCTTTAAGTAAAAGAGCAAAGCAGGGCCCTCTTCTTTAGGATTCCAGCTGAGAACAGCGAAGCCAACTCATTCGCCCCATCTCTGAGGGCCTTGTCCATACAGGACATAATACTGGTTAGGTCACAAGTTCCTTCCATCTGGTCAGTCTTCCTTGCCAGAGTCCCTAGCGACCAGTCTAGAAAACTAAAAACCTAAAAGGCTCTAAAAATACATTTGACGAGATGATCCAGCTCCGACATCGACCACATGACCTTGGCTGAGTTGAGAGCATGCCTTCTAGCTGAGTCCACTATGCCAGAGAAGTCACCCTTGGAGGAGGAAGGCACTCCCAGACCCAAAGGTTCCCCAGTCTCATACCACATACCAGCCTTTGAAGCAAGACGAGCTGGTGGAAACGAGAAGGAAGTATTAACTGCTTGTATCCGTTCCTTCATCCAGTCATCAATCTTCGCAAGGGCCTTCTTTGTAGAAATCAACAGGTTCATCTTGATGAAGGCCGACTGTTTCTTGGCCTTCTTTCTGTTAAATTGGGATTAAGGAGATTGCGGAGCAGCAGGTTGGAATTCCTCTCCATAAAGTTCAAGAATGGAGCGAGAGAGAACTTTGTAATCTCCGGCAGCGTCAGCAGGTTTATCATCGTCATCAGAGACCTCCTCGAGGTCCTGATCCACATCTGCAACATCCTTCGAACGAGAAGAAGGCTCCTTAGAATCAGACAACGACAAATCAAAGGAATCGTCCTGCAAAAGAGGGCTTGCGTCCTGGCGCCAAACGTAGGTGTCGTCCTGGCACCGGGAAGAGGTATCGTCCTGGCGCCGAGCGCTAGAAGAGTACTTGGAACGAGAGGCAGTATCGTCCTGAGGTAGCAGGCTGGTATCGTCCTAGCACCGAGAGCGAGAGGCAGAGTTGTCCTGGCGCCGAGAACAAGAGGCGGTATCGTCCTGGCGTCGCGAACAAGAGGCGGTATCGTCCTGGCGTCGTGAACGAGAGGCAGTATCGTCCTGGCGTCGTGAACGAGAGGGGGTATCGTCCTGGTGTCGTGAACGAGAGGCGGTATCGTCCTGGTGTCGTGAACGAGAGGCGGTATCGTCCTGGTGTCCTGAACGAGAGGCGGTATCGTCCTGGCGTCGAGAACGAGAGGCGGTATCGTCCTGGCGTCGAGAACGAGAGGCGGTATCGTCCTGGCGTCGAGAACGAGAGGCGGTATCGTCCTGGCGTCGAGAACGAGAGGCGGTATCGTCCTGGCGTCGAGAACGAGAGGCGGTATCGTCCTGGCGTCGAGAACGAGAGGCGGTATCGTCCTGGCGTCGAGAACGAGAGGCGGTATCGTCCTGGCGTCGAGAACGAGAGGCGTATCGTCCTGGCGTCGAGAACGAGAGGCAGTATCGTCCTGGCGTCGAGAACGAGAGGCGGTATTGTCCTGGCGACGAGAGGAGGCATCGTCGTGACGACGAGAGGAAGTATCGTCCTGCGGAAGCATACCGTCATCATCCTGGCGCCGAGAGAGAGAGAGTTATCGTCCTGGCGCCGAGCAGTAGAGGAAGCAGAACGGTGTTGTGTCTTCGACGAAGAGAGCAAGGTTTCCTTAGGAGAAGAACTCCGTTCCCTCTTAGAAGTTGACTTCTTAATAGGCAAAGAGTCGTCTTTACGTCTATCAGACTGGGCGTGAGGGCGGCTAAACGCTTGCACTAACGTAAGAAGTTTTTCCTGCATGACCGACAAAGGATTTAGCAACTTCTGCTGGGTCTTGCGGTCCCGAAGGAGAGGGCTGACGAATAACACTCGTAGAAGGGGAAGGATCTTGGGCTGTAATATCCTAACTTGCGGGCTTAGACTTCGTCCTTTTCACAGGCACGGAGTCGAAATCGTCCTCCGACGGACAAGGTTCATAGCTGCTAGAACCGGGAGAGAAGAACGAGACATTTCGTCGCGGTTCCACTTCCTCTTAGTAGGTCTTGACGCTTCAAACTTCCATTTACGTCTGCGAGAATTTGGAGAAGAAATTGACAAATCCGACACGTCTTTTCCGTTACGGTCAAGAACAGCCTGGGAATCGGCAACAGGACTGTCTGAGGCGACGACTGACCGAGGGTACGTACCTCTCAACCCCTTTCGGTTGTCGACGTACCTTCTCCCTTGGTCCTGGGAGCTTGGTAGAGGTCTAGGCCTAGGGGAATGACAGGTTCGGTCAGTCGCCACCTCCACTGCACTTTCACAGGCACTAAAATCACTTTCACTTTTCTTACCTTTAAAGACCGTAAGTTGTTCTTTAATGGCCTTCAACTCGGCAGCCATCCTAGCGTACCGAGAGTCATCCGCAGATACGGATCCTGTAGAAGGGGCAGGAGTTACTAACTCAAGGGAAGGATCAACTTTCAAAGAGGAATTAATTATAGGCTCAAAGGATAAATCTACACTAAGTTCATCTTCCTTTCCACTAACAGACTTAGATTTAGACCTAGAAGCTCTCCTAACTCTATCGAGCTTTAGTTTACGCACATAGCGCTGCATAATCAACCAATCCTTTTCATCCAAAACCTTACATTCCCCCCACCTACTATAAAGGGCACATTCAAAACCCCTACAATCCAAACACACGGTGTGAGGGTCTACCGCCATTTTCGGTAACCTCGCCTTGCATTCCTCATTCGCAGACACGGAATTGAATTTTATTACTCATAATGATAACAGCAAAAAAGGCAAAGAAATAACAAAAACACTATTGCCAAATCCCCAAATCAGTGTACTTAACCAAATAGCAGACTGGTACAGCGAAACAGGGAAAGCGAAGAAAAACTCTTAATGACGGACCAACGTGTTAGCGATCCGGCCGGCACAGATGAACTGAAGAACAGAAAACGGGAATGATTCCTTGTACCACCCTGTGACGGGTGTTAACCACCTAACCGCACAACCACCACAAGGCGGTTGCCGCGTTTTGAAAAATTTGGCCGAAAGTCAGAGACATTAGCTATATATATATATATAACTGCCAGGTAAGTTCTATTCATAAAAACGGTAATATTGAGCAGCGCAATCTAACATTAGCAATGTTAGGGTAACAAGCTAACATTAGCAGTGTTTTTCATTTATTTGTTAACATTCTATGGGCCGGCTGAAGTCGCTCTCGTTCATTCGTTTGTACATAGCAGGTTTCGACCTTCTGCGTATAAACTCCTCCCACCTGCGCATAGACGACTCCTCCTCCACCAATAGGAATACTTCTTCTCTTCCCCCCCCACATTTAAAAATTTTACTGGATCAAGTATTTGACTTAATCCAGTACAACTATAACATTCCTTTTATGTAATACCCTCGTATACATAATACGTTTGACCAAAGAATTACTTGTTTTATTATCTGATATCTTATAAAATCACCTTATTTTATATTCCCATTAAATATTTTTTATCATACACTCCATTTCATCTTGCTATATTACTTTTATATATTTTTCTATTACCTTGTCACGCCCCGATTTCACATAAATACTTGCTCTGGACAAGTTTCCCATTCTAGTTCATTCATGTTTACTCTCTAGACTCCGTTGATTTTCCGTTAACCTATCATGAACCCATACGATTGGAAAGTTTGCACAGGGCACAGGGGGGTTAATGTTTCCCAACCCCCACCTTCCAACAATCCCTTTTCCATGGAAACCTTTGTCCAAGTCAGGTCTTTGTTAGTTCAAGTGACGTCTTTGGCGTATTTTACGATGGAGTTATAGAAACTTGTAACGACTGCAGTAATCCATACTTTAAAGCATTTCGGTGAATTCCAATGTTGATAATTTTCTTAAATCTCATAATGTAATAGCCCAACATTTACAGTGTCCCAAGTGTAGTACTAAGCTAAGACAAAGAAAAAACGGCGATGTGGATATACAGAAGTTAGAACGTCACAGTCACAACACCCAGCTGACGCAAAAATTTCGTCGTAGCGGTCATAAAAGCGTCATAAATATCTTTAATTTTATGTATTTGCAGGTAGAACCTTGGCTAGAGGTTGTGACCTGGGAACTACTAGGTTAGGGTAGGTGGGTTTGTTAGGTTCTGTACCCTTTTATATACATTGCTAATATTAGCGTAGCATTGCTAACGTTAGCAATGCTAGCGAAACATTGCTAATGTTAGCATGCGCAGTACATACGTTCTTGACGTGTACATTGAGGACGTTATTTGAACAAGAGCCATTATATTTAAACATTTTAACAGAAAATATGACAAATTCGGAGATAAATTGTATTTTTCCTAACCATACAAACCTTAGCTATTTATATCGGGTTTATTTTCGGCGTAGCTGAAAATGACGAGCCATTAGATTTTAACGAGGGTTAACAACCCCCGGGCTAGTTAGCAAGGGAGTAGGGGAAGGGGTAGCTTGCTACCCCCCCCCCCCACACACCGGTGAATTGTCTTACTTCACTTAGAGGTAGGACTTGTCTTGGGGGACAGGGCTGGCGGGCAAATATGTGTAAATAGCTAAGGTTTGTAGGGTTAGGAAAAATACAAATTTTTGTATCTCCGAATTTGTCATTTGTTCCGTAACCGAAATACAAACCACACTATTTACATAGGGTGACTTACCCCTTAGGAAGGGTGGAAAGTCCCCAGCCTTACTGGCTTTGACTTTACCCGGGGAATCAGAATCCGAGTGAGTAGCACTCGAGAAAAAGTGTCCCTGGACCTCACGAACGTGCGGCCTATATAAGTTTGTGTGTGTGGAGGAATAGTGAGTGACTCCTCTTAGGATGTTGACCTGGAGTCCTTTAGATGGAATTCTAGGCTAGGACGTTCCCAATACCACCTCGTCAGGGTATGGGGGACGCGACAGTATTAACTTAATACTAGGAACACAAGGAAGCATGGTTTACCTGCAGAGGTTGAGGTCAGCTATGCAGAGACCAGGATGCTGCTTTCCCCAAGAGAGGGGAGGATGAAGAAAGAAGTAAGGGCCAGACATACTCTTTCATTCACGCAGACTGAGACCAGGTAACAATGCCCTCAACCTTCTGCTACCTGTCCAATAAGGAGCCTGAGGTTAGACGCAGCCGTTGTGCAGCCACCACGGGGCCGATAGAAAAGGTATCGAGGCTCCTGTGGGTCACGTCCTGCAGGTAGTGGGCTGTGAAGGTCGTATGACGCTTCCAGACCCCAGCTTGTAGCACCTGCGTCACAGAGAAGTTTCTCTTAAAGGCCAGGGACGTAGCGATGCCCCCGACGTCGTATGCCCTAAGGAGACGTGACGGAGGAGGGTCAGGATTCAAGGCGTGATGGATAACCCTTCGAATCCAAGCAGAGATGGTGTTCTTGGTGACCCTCCTCTTAGTCCTTCCCGTGCTTACGAACAACACCTGCACGCGGGGACGAACTGCAGCTGTTCTCTTCAAGTAACGCCTCAAACTCCTCACTAGGCATAATAGCAGATGGTCTGGGTCACTTGTTACAGAACAGAGACTCGTGACCCTGAAGGAGTCGAACCGTGGGTCCGGCAATCCAGGGTTCTGAGTCTTGGCAACAAACTCAGGGACGAACCTGAACGTTACCTCCCCACATCCCCTTGAATGGGCGATGTCGTATAAGAGACCATGAAGTTCACTAAACTCACTTGGCTGACGCCAACGCGAGTAGGAAAGCCGTCTTCCAAGTCAGGTGGCGATCAGAGGCCTGGCGTAATGGTTCGAAGGGAGGTCTCTTCAGAGCCCTGAGAACCTGAACCACGTTCCATGGAGAAGGTCTCACTTCCGACTGAGGGCAGGTAAGCTCATAGCTACGTATGAGTAAAGAGAGTTCTAGCGAGGAAGACATGTCCACTCCTTTCAGCCTAAAGGCCAGGCTTAAGGCTGAGCGATAGCCTTTCACCGCCGAGACCGAAAGGCGCATATCTTCCCACAAATACACGAGGAACTCCGCTATTGCTGGAATAGTGGCATCGAGTGGAGATACCCCTCCCACGACACCAACCAACAGAAGGCTCTCCACTTCGCTTAGTAGACTCCCGCTGAGGACTTCCGCAGGTGTCGAGACATTCTTTCCGCAACCTGCTGCGAAAAGCCTCTCTCCGTGAGGAGACGCTAGATAGTCTCCAGGTGTGAAGCCGAAGCGAGGCTACGGCTTTGTGGAAGATTTGCAATGGGGTTGTCTGAGTAGCTCGTATCGTGGGGGAAGTTCTCTCGGAGGTTCCGTTAGGAGTTGCAGAAGGTCCGGGAACCATGCCGCGTGATGCCATAGCGGAGCTATTAAGGTCATAGACAGGTTGACTGATAGTCTGGTCCTGTTGAGCACCCTTCTCATCAGATAGAACGGTGGGAAGGCGTACACGTCGATGTTGTCCCACCGCTGTTGGAAAGCATCTTGCCAGAGCCTTGAGGTCCAGGACTGGGGAGCAGTACAGAGGCAGCTTGAAATTCAAGGCCGTCGCGAACAGGTCCACCGTCAGGGAACCCCACAAAGTCAGGACTTTGTTGGCTGAGGATCCAAAGGCCACTCGGTACTCACTATCTGCGAAGCTCTGCTCAGACTATCGGCGAGCACATTCCTCTTGCCAGGAATGAAGCGAGCTGATAGTGTTATCGAGTGGACTTCAGACCACCTCAGAATCTCTACTGCAAGATGGGATAGCTGTTGTGAAAAGGTACCTCCCTGCTTGTTGATATAAGCCACTACCGTGGTGTTGTCGCTCACCACCACCACGGAGTGGCCCGCCAGGGTCTGTTGGAACTGTTGAAGGGCCAGATACACGGCCTTTATCTCTAGCAGGTTGATGTGTAGGTACTTTTTCGATCCTGACCAAAGGCCTGAGACCCTCTGGTTCAGAATGTGGGGCCCCCACCCTTCTTTTGACACGTCTGAGAACAGTGTCAAATCCGGGGGAAGGACGAGAAGATCCATTCCCTTTCGTAGGTTTTCGTCGATCAGCCACCACCGCAGGTCCGCCTGTTCGGTGGGTCCTATAGGGACCAGAGAGTCTGGGGAGTCGGAACCCTGACTCCACCGGGACTTGAGCCGCCATTGCAGGGATCTCATCCTGAGAGAGCCATTCGGGACCAGACGGGCCAGGGAGGCTAGGTGACCTAAAAGACGTAACCATGATTGGGCTGGAAGCTCTTCCCGCCTGAGGAAGGGCTCTGCCACCCTCCTCAGCCTTGCTATCCTGTCGTCTGATGGAAAGGCTTTGTGGAGATTGGTGTCTAATAACATGCCTAGATATACCAGTCGTTGGGACAGCTGCAGAGAGGACTTCTAGAGATTTACCATGATCCCCAGATCTTGGCAAAGTCCCAGAAGCCTGTCTTGGTGTCGAAGAAGGGTCAACTCCGAGTCTGCCAGGATCAGCCAGTCGTCCAGATATCGGAGGAGACGGATGCCGTTCTTGTGCGCCCATGACGAAATCAGGGTGAAAACACTGGTGAACACCTAAGGTGCTGTGGAGAGACCGAAGCACAGTACCTTGAACTGGTAGGTCTTGCTGTCTAGGCTGAATCTCAAGTACTTCCTGGAAGACGGATGGATTGGGATCTGGAAGTACGCGTCCTTCAGATCCAGTATGCACATGAAGTCTTGTGGTCTCACTGCAAGTCTGACCGTGTCCGCTGTCTCCATGCTGAACGAAGTTTGTTTGACAAACTTGTTCAGAGCTGAGAGATCGATGACGGGTCTCCAGCCTCCAGACGCCTTCTTTACAAGAAAGAGTCGACTGAAGAAGCTTGGGGAGCCATCGAAGACCTCTTGGAGAGCATCCTTCTTGAGCATGTTCTCGACTTCTGCCCGAAGGGCTAGCCCCTTTGCCAATCCCATGGCATAGGAGCTCAACGACACTGGATTCGCTGTCAGGGGAGGTTGAGATGTTGTGAATGGGACGCGATAACCTTGGCCAATCACAGAAACTGTCCAGGAATCGACCCCATGTTGCTGCCACCTGTGCACGCAACTTTGTAGGCATCCCCCCACAGGTGGACACGCGGGGGGACTGCCACTCCTAGCGTTTACAGCCACGGCCGCTCCCTCTAGGAGTCTTGCCTCCCCTGGAGGACTTACTACCCCTCTTGTCCTTGACAGGAAAGGGCTGTGGCTTAGACACCTTCGTCTTAGCTGCCGGAGCCTGCTTCGGTGTCGCGAGGCTGCTGTTGATGCTGTTGTGGGGCTGGAGGCTTGTAGGGCCGAGATGTGAGAGCCCTTTGGAGGAGTGAATCCTGATTCGACTCCCTCCATCTCTCAGCTGTGCGTTCTACATCCTTGGGCTCAAACAAGCTTCCTCCAAGGATGGAGGAGTGTCTGAGCCTGCAGACAACCACGGCGGGGACCTTCGGATGGAACTTCTCGGTTACCGCATCGCGTCGCTTCAAGATCGAGTTGGCCCACAGGTTGGTAACCTGGTGGGCCAGGAACTTGATGGAGCGAGTGCCCGAGAGGAGGAAGGTCTCCAGGGCCTTCCTATTGCTCTCCTTAGACAAGTCCTCGGAGCGCAATAGGATGCCCAGAGAACCCAGCCAGACGTCCAGCCACGAAGTGGCCTGCATGGTACACTTCGCGCCTCCTCCAGGCTAAGGATCTCCGAAGCCGAGAATTTCACCTGCCGGGAGGAGAGCTTCTCAAGAGAAGTTCCCCTTGTGAGCTATTCCACCGAGTGTTGGAGGGGAAGAGCTACACTGGACTCCCCTATGATCTCAAAATACCTCCTCTGCTGTAAACGAGGTGGGAGGAGTTTGTTCCCGGCAGAGGAACGGCTGGAGGAGGCGAGTTCCGAGAGCTGAGCTTCGAACTTGTCTCTGGCACTCTTCACCCCCTGGGACCAAGGCAAAGCTGCGCTGGCCCTTGGGGGTTTCTGGGTACCATAGACTTGGTCTAGGACCGTATCCTAGCCTTCGCGAGGGGCGATCTCCGGGTCCTTGAACCTGTTGAGTTGCCTCATCAGATTCAAGACCTGCCAGAAGGCATGCTCAGACTCATGCTGCTCTCTTCCCTGTGGACTGGCAGCTAAGTCCCCCATCCCCAGAGGCTCTTCTTGGGGAGACACGTGGACGTTCTCCCGGGGTCTGGTTGGCTCTGGACGGATCCGTGAAGACGACTTAGGAATCGTCTTTGAGTCCTTGGGTTCCCTCCTGGGCGGGGTACAGGACTCCAGCAAAGAGGTCTGGAAGGTACCTTCCACACGAGACGTTTCTCTTCCTCGAGGTGGGGTTCCTCCCATTGGTGCCGTGGGAGAGGCCCTCACCTCGCTGGACTCTCCTGAGGATGGAAAAGCTTCGTCCACAGGAGGAGAAAATGACCGCGAAGGGGATGGAGCCTTCCTGACAGACCTCTTAGGAGCCAACTTCTTCCTGGGAGAAGTCACCACGAAGTCCACTTCTCTCCTTCTCTTCAGCGGGGGTGAGTCTGTCTTTGGTCTGAGTCCCAGATCAGCAAGGGCTGGCTTCACAGCCCGCACCACCACTTTCATCAGGTGACCAAACCAAGACTGACGGGTGACGGACACAGTGTCAGTAATCCCCGCTGGAAGGAAGGGGATCTCCTGATCTTTCGGAGTGGACACAACGGGGCCTACCTGGAAAGAAGAAAGGGAAGAATGTTGCCTATACCTCTCCGGAGACTCTTCCTGGTCCTGGGTGAGAGACCTGCGCTTGCGCACTGGCGATCCTGATGGTGATCTGGAAGTACGTGTCACTGTTGCAGGCACGAGCCGCGGAACCCGGCGAAAACGGGGGTCGCGCTGGTGCGATGGAGCATTCAGGGGATCGTGCGCGGGCGGCTGCTGGAGCGCGGGCGCACAGTCACGCGGAGATAAACACGCGCGGGCGAGTGGGCGCGCAGGTGAAGGTGCGCGCCCAATGAGCGCGCGAGGGTAGAGGAGATTGACGGCCTACTGGAGATCTATGGCGCGTGGGCGAGCGATGGCGCGTGGGCGAGCGATGGCGCATTGGCGAGCGATGGCGTGTTGGCGAACGATGGCGCGTAGTACATGCAGGAAATCGACCGCGCACAGGAGATTTAGCGCGTGTGCGCATCGGAGACCTGTGACGATCCGAGTCATGGGTGCGCTGGCAAGCGCTTGCGCACAGGCGAAGGATCGCACGGGCGCTCGGGAGATCGTTGGCGCGGTCAGCTTGGGCGCAGGATCAGATGGCGAGGAAACTCGCAAGGGCGAACGCTCGCGGTCGGGCTCAGAAGAGGAAGACTCGTGGGCGCGCGGGCGTGCAGGAACTCTTGAAGTGCGCACCGGGGAGCGTGCGCGCTGATGCGCAGGCAAAGATGGGCGCACATGAGCGCGAGGGCGAGGCGAAGGAGTAAGGTCCTTGCCTGCGTCCAGATACAAAAATTTAGGGCGCGTGGGCGAGCGTTGGCGCGCATCAGGAACAAGGTGCGCATGACGAGCAGGAGATCGTGTGCACTCAGGAGACCGATTGCGCGCCTGGCGCGTAGCAGGAATAGAAGGGCGCTGATGGCGAGCAGGGGAGTGCTGGCGAGCAGGAGAGAGCTGGCGAGCAGGCGAGCGCTGGCGAGGAGAGTCTGACAGCTGCAACTCAGGAGAGCGCATGTGCGCTACTGCGCAGCTGAGTACGCAGGGGGACCCTGACGCGCAAGGGAATTACCCACACCGTGGGAGATATCCCTTTGCTCCGAAGAGACCGGTGCCCGTCGGGTGACGGGGTGAGAAGGCAGCTGCTGCGCATCTGCAACCAGGGGTGAAGGTATGCCGGAAGGACTGGAAGGTCTGGCTGGCGTAGGAGATCGCGAGTGATCTGCGGAGAGGTCCAAGGACGTGGCTGCTATGGTCTGCTCCCGACGAGAAGAATCCTCTGCAGGGGAAGGCAGCGGAGAAGACTCAAAGAGGAGCCTCTTAACTCCCTTATAGGGAGAAGGGAGGCCCCTACGGCGAAGAGGAGCCTTACCTTATTGCCTTATTGCCTTATTTTTTGTTTGGGTTCCCCCAGGTCCCTCAGTGTGAGGCACCTCGTATATCCACCAGAGAGTTGCTAATACATCTTCCGGTGTATTTTGCATCTTCCAGTCTTGGATGGTCTGGGATGCATCTTAGGTATTTATCGAGCTGCTTTTTAAACGCATCTACGCTCACTCCTGATATGTTTCTTAGATGAGCTGGCAGCACATTAAATAGTCGCTGCATTATCGATGCTGGTGCGTAGTGGATTAATGTCCTGTGCGCCTTTCTCAGTTTACCTGGAATGCTTTTTGGTACTATTAATCTACCTCGGCTTGCTCTTTCTGATACTTTAAGCTCCATGATGTTTTCAGCAATTCCTTCTATTTGCTTCCATGCTTGTATTATCATGTAGCGTTCTCTTCTCCTTTCTAGACTGTATAGTTTTAAAAATTGCAGTCTTTCCCAGTAATCAAGGTCCTTAACTTCTTCTATTCTAGCAGTATAGGACCTTTGTACACTCTCTATTTGCGCAATATCCTTTTGGTAGTGTGGGTACCATATCACATTGCAGTACTCGAGTGTACTACGCACATAAGTTTTGTAAAGCATAATCATGTGTTCAGCTTTTCTTGTTTTAAAGTGTCTGAATAACATTCCCATTTTTGCTTTACATTTAGCCAACAGTGTTGCTATTTGGTCGTTGCATAACATATTCCTATTTAAAATTACACCAAGGTCTTTAATTGCTTCCTTGTTTGTGATTGTCTCATTATTAGGTCCCTTGTATGCATACACCATTCCTTCTCTGTTTCCATAATTTATTGATTCGAATTTATCGGAGTTGAATACCATCCTATTTATCTCCGCCCATTCATATATTTTGTTTAGATCTCTTTGTAGTGAGTTCCTATCTTCATCACAAGTAATTTCTCTACTTATTCTTGTGTCATCGGCGAAACTTCTCACTACTGAGTTTTCAACATCACAGTCTATGTCTGAGATCATAATAACAAATAGCAGTGCAGCTAATACCGTACCTTGGGGCACACCAGATATTACCTGGGCTTCATCTGATTTCTCGTCATTTGCAACCACTATCTGTTTTCTGTTTTGCAGGAATTCTTTTACCCATTTTCCTATCTTTCCCACAATATTATGCTTTCTCATTTTTTTCTCCAATATGTTATGGTCTACCTTGTCAAAGGCTTTTGCAAAATCTAGATAGATCACATCTGTGTCTTTTTCATTTATCATATTATTGTATATGTTTTCATAGTGAGCTATCAGTTGGGTCTGTGTACTTTTTCCAGGTACGAAACCGTGTTGACCCATATTAAACAAATTATTTTTGACCAAATGGTTCATTATCTTTTTTTATTACCCTCTCATACACTTTCATAATATGTGATGTTAGACTAACAGGTCTATAATTGCTTGCCTCTAGTCTTGATCCACTTTTGAAGATAGGGGTTATATAAGCTAATTTATGTTTAACATATATCTCGCTCATATCTATACTCTGTCTTAGCAGTATTGCAAGTGGCTTCGCGATAGTGTTTGCAGTTTTTTTTAACAAAATCGCTGGAACTCCATCTGGTCCGGCTGCCGATCCATTTTTAATTTCGTTTATAGCCGTGACAATATCTGCTTCATTAATATCTATATCCGTTAGATATTCAACATTTTCTTCTCTCATTTGTTTCATTATTCTCATTCGCAATTCTTGGCGTGAACTCACTCTTATATTTTTCTGCTAATATGTTGCATATCTCCTTTTTTTCATTCGTTAGCCGTCCTTCAATTCTTAAAGGGCCTATTTCTATTCTCCTTTTATTCATCTTTTTTGCATAGGAGTAAAGTACTTTGGGGTTTCTTTTTATATTTTGAAGTGTCCTTTCTTCTAAGTCCCTTTTTTCATTTTCTTTCGACTGCATAATCTTTTGTCCTGCATTTTCTATCTTACATTTTATTTCCCTCATTTTCCACACATTTTTTTCTTTTGCAAGATTTTTCTTCCACTTTTTAATTTTCTGAAATAAGATCCTTCTGTCTCTTGGTATGCACGTCTTTTGTTTATTGTTTTTTTTCGGTACATATTTTTCAACAATTTTCTCCAGTATTTTGTACAGTATATCCGTATTTACCTGTATATTATCACTTATAAATACATTTTTCCATTCTTTATTCAGTTCTTCATTTATTTCTGACCATTTTATATTCTTACTGTAAAAGTTATATTTTCCATATCCTTCCCAAAGTTTTGTGCTTTTATTAATTCTGTAATCACTTGCTTTGGAATGAACTATCAATTCTATGACATTGTGGTCTGAAATTCCCGTGTTATACACTATTATTTCTTTACGGCAAAGGCGGCCTCGAGGAAGGTCATCCACATCGTCGGTCCTCCGAAGAGGAGAGTATGTCAGTGCGCTCCCCCGAGGAGGAGACGCACCCGCAGGAGACCGTGGGACTCAACTTCCCCTTCAAAGGATGTTCGGAAGGGGAGGCTGAGCCTTCAGCAACGTCCGCAACAGCAGCAGAGGTTTGACCAGACCCGTCGGAAGCGTCTGCCACAACCACGTCGACAATAAACAGAGGGTCTACCTCTGCTATTACCGGCAATTGTTTGACAGCAGCCCCTAACTGGATCAGGTCAAACAGGGTTTCCTTGGAGGTCAAGCCCTTAAACCCCAAAGCCAAAAGCTGAAAGAGATCATCATTAGATACAGCATGGTCATCATCATAATGAGAATCAAATTCCTCCCCCGGAGGAGGGGGAGCTGTCCCGCTATGGGAGGCAACGCCCTCTCCCCCACCCCGAGGTCGGGAAACAGAACAATGGCCTACGCTACCACTCGACGGTCTCTCACAAGAGGCCGACCGAGTGGGAGCTTCGGAGGAGGTTCGGGCGGCGGAAGAAGAGTCCTTGGAGCCTTCCTTCTTCAAGGCAGCCCTTGAAGGAGAAAGGTCTCTCTTGGACTTCTTCGGGCAAACCTATCCCACTGGGAGGTAGACTACTCCCTGCACTCACTACAAGTTAAGTCTCTAGCACACCGTTGACCTCGACACTGCGGGAAAAGGGTGTGAGGATCCGTCTCGACCGCCGACATGAAGGTTCCACAGGGGCGGCCAGAGAGTCCAGGGCATTTGCGCATAATTGCGATGAAGGTAGAGGCCAACTTCCAAACACACAAAGCTGAAGAAAAAGAAAAAACAGATAAAGGCTGTCAAAAGCGAGGACGAAAGACAGACACGTCTGTTCATCGTCTGAGCCATAAGTGAAGCGAGACAATTCACCGGTGAGTGGGGGGGGGGCCTACCCCCTTGCTAACTAGGGCGGGGGTAGTTAACCATCGTTAAAATCTAATGGCTCGTCATTTTCAGCTACGCCGAAAGTAAACCCTATGTAAATAGCGTGGTTTGTATTTCGGTTACGGAACAAATATGTTTTCCTGTAGAAAATAACTTGATTCAACTGGTTTTCACCTTCATTTCATCCGCAACATCAACAACCAGTTCGGCTACTTGAAGTTACTCGAACTGGTTGTTCTGTTTGTTTGCGGTTGAAATGAAGGTCAATTTCAGTTAGATCTCGTCATTTCCAACAGGAAAACATATATTTTCTGTTCGAAATGAGAATCTGAAATACAGTACAACTTTACCGTTTTTGTTAACATTTTGAAATTGGAGTAACTTATGAATGAAGAGCCCAACACCCCCACCTGACCTACCCTCTCTCGGAAAGTGAAAAAAAAGTGGGGGGGGGGGGCTTTCAGTAGTTGTACTGTATTACAGATTCTCACTTCGAACAGAAAAAGTTTTCCCGAAGGAATTGACGCGATTTAACCGAATTTGACCTTCATTTCAACCACAACCAAACAGAACAACCAGTTCGACTAACTTCAAGTAGCCGAACTGGTTGTTGTTATTGCGGATGTAATGAAGGTGAAAAGCAGTTAATCACGATATTTTATACAGGAAAACATATATTTTCTGTTAAAATGTTAAAGTATAATGGGTCTTGTTCAAATTCCGTCCTCACTTCAAAATTCCGTCCTCACTTCAATCATCAAGAACGTATGTACTGCGCACAATAACATTAGCTATGTTACGCTAACGTTGTCATTGCTAACGTTAGCAATGCTACGCTAATATTAGCATGTGTATTTTAACGCATTTTTCCATATACCCTTTACACAATATATAAGGGTACAGAACCTGGTAAAGTTGTATTATATTACAGGGTGTGATTTCGAACAGAAAATATGAAAAATTCGTAGATAATTTGTATTTTTCCTAACAATACAAACCTTAGCTATTTAAAGTGGGTGATTACTTTCGGCATAGCTGAAAGGACGAGCCATTAAAATTTAACGAGGGTTTACTACCCCACCGCTAGTTAGCGGGGGGGGGGGGGGTAGGGAGGGTAGTTAGCTACCCTTCCCCCTCACACACCTGTGTTGTAAGCTCACTTAGCTTAGAGGTAGGACTTCATGGGGGACAGGCTGGCGGGCAAGTTTGATTAAATAGCTAAGGTTTGTATAGTTAGGAAAAACAAATTATCTACGAATTTGTCATTTGTTCCGTAACTGGAATACAAACCACGCTATTTAAAGTGGGTGATTTAAACCTTAGGAAGGGTGGAATAAGTCCCAGCCATACTGGCTTTCGGCTTTGCCCGGGGACTGATTATCTGAGTGTGTCAGCACTCAACAATAGAGTCCCTGCACCTCGCTCGCACCTTGCTATGCAAGGACTGCGGCCTACGTAAGCTGTGTGAAGGAAAAAAAGTGTGACTCGTCCTAGGAAGTTGACCTGAAGTTCTTTAGATGGAAACTTTAGGCTAGGACTCTCCCAATACCACCTCGTCAGGGTATGGGGGACGCGACAGTATTAACTTAATACTAGGAACACAAGGGAACATGGTTTACCTGCAGTGGTTCGAGGTCAGCTGTGCAGAGAACCCAGGATGCTGCTTTCCCCCAAGAGAGGGGCGGATGAAGAAAAGAATAAGGGCCAGACATACCTTTTCTTTCATGCAGACTAAAACCGAGTAACAATGCCCTCAACCCTTTGCTACTTGTCCATTAAGGAGCCTGAGGTTTAACCCAGCTGCTGTGCAGCCATCACAGGGCCGATAGAGAACGTATCGAGCCACCTGTGGGTCACGTCTAGCAGGTAGTGGGCTGTGAAGGTCGTTTGAAGCTTCCACACCCCTGCTTGTAGAACCTGCGTCACTGATTAGTTTTTCTTGAAGGCCAGGGAGGTAGCTACTCCCCTGACATCATGAGCTCTAGGACGACGTGATGGAGGATGGTCATGATTCAGGGACAGATGGATTGCCTTTCGAATCCATGCTGAGATGATGTTCTTGGTAACCCTCCTCTTCGATCTCCCAGTGCTAACAAACAAAGCCTACACTTGGGAACGAACTGCAGCTGTTCTCTTCAGGTATAGCCTCAGACTGCTTACTGGGTCAGATTCAGGGACAGATGGATTGCCTTTCGAATCCATGCTGAGATGATGTTCTTGGTAACCCTCCTCTTTGATCTCCCAGTGCTAACAAACAAAGCTTGCACTTGGGGACGAACTGCAGCTGTTCTCTTCAGGTATAGCCTCAGACTCCTTACTGGGCACAGGAGGAGATGGTCTGGGTCATCTGTTATGGAACGAAGACTCAAAATCCGGAAGGAGTCGAAGCAAGGGTCCGCTACTCCCAGATTCTAAGTCTTAGCAATAAACTCAGGGACGAAGCTGAACGTTACCTCCCCCCATCCCCTTGAATGGGCGATGTCATACGAGAGACCGTGAAGTTCGCTAACTCACTTGGCTGACGCCAAAGCTAGTAGGAACACCGTCTTCCAAGTCAGGTGGCGATCTGAAGCCTGGCGTAATGGTTCGTAAGGAGATCTCTTAAGAGACCTGAGAACTCGAACCACGTTCCATGGAGGAGGTCTCACTTCCGACTGAGGGCAGGTAAGTTCATAACTATGTGAGAGTAGGGAAAGTTCTAGCGAAAAAGAAATGTCCACTCCTTTGAGCCTGAAGGCTAGACTTAAGGCTGAGTGATAGCCTTTCACTGCCGAGACTGAAAGGCGCGTTTCTTCTCGCAAGTACACGAATATCTCCGCTATTGCTGGAATAGTGGCATCGAGTGGAGAGATACCCCTTCCACGACACCAACCACAGAAAACTCTCCACTTCGCCAGGTAGACCCTGCGGATGACTTTGGCAGGTGTCCACACATCCTTTCCTTAACTTGAGAAAATCCTCTCTCTGCAACGAGATGCTGGATAGTCTCCAGGCGTGAAGCCGAAGTGCAGCTACGGCTTTGTGAAAGATGTTGGCGTGTGGTTGTTTGAGTAACTTGTGTCGCGGAGGGAGTTCTCTCGGAGGCTCCGTAAGGAGTTGCAGAAGGTCCGGGAACCATTCTGCGTGATGCCACAGCAGAGCTATGAGTCATTGAGAGGTTGACGATAGTCTGGTCTTGTTGAGTACCCTCCTCATCAGACAGGACGGGGGAAAAACTAATACGTCGATGTTGTCCCACCGTTGTTTGAAAGCATCTTGCCAGAGCGCCTTGAGATCTGGGACTGGGGAGCAGTACAGCGCAGGTTTGAAGTTCAACGCTGTCGCGAACAGACCCACAATCGGGGAACCCCACAAAGTTAGGACTTTGTTGGCTACTTGGCGATCCAAAGACCACTCGGTACTCACTATCTGTGACTCTCTGCTCGGACTGTCGGCGAGCACATTCCTTTTGCCCGGAATGAAGCGAGCCAAAAGTGGAATCGAGTGGACTTCGGTCCATATCAGTATCTCTACTGCAAGATGGGATTGCTGTTCTGAAAAGGTACCTCCCTGCTTGTTGATGTAAGCCACTACTGTGGTGCTGTCGCTCATCACCACCACAGTGACTCGCCAGGTGCTGCTGGAACTGTTGAATGGCCAGAAATACGGCCTTCATTTCTAGCAGATTTATATGGAGGCACTTTTCTGATTCTGACCACAGGCCTGAGGTCCTGAACGTGGGCCCCCCTTTCTTTGAGGCGTCCGAAAACAGCATCAAATCCGGGGGAGGACGAGAAGATCCACTCCCTTTCGTAGGTTTTCGTCGATCAGCCACCACTGAAGGTCCGTCCGTTCCGCGAGACCCATAGGGATCAAGACGTCCAGGGAATCGTGTCCTTTGACTCCACCAGGACTTGTCGCCATTGCCGGGATCTCATTCTGAGACGACCGTTGGGAACTAGACAGACCAAGGATGAGAGATGGCTGAGTAGACGTAACCACGATTGGGCTGGGAGTTCGTCTCATCTGAGGAAAGGACTTGAGACCTTCCTCAGCCTTGCTATCCTGTCATCTGATGGGAAGGCTTTGTGGAGATTGGTGTCCAATATCATGCCTAGATATACCAGTCTCTGAGTGGGAAGCAGAGAAGACTTCTCGAGATTTACCATGATCCCTAGATCTTGGCAAATCGCCAGAAGTTTGTCTCGGTGTCGAAGAAGGGTTCTGCTAAGATCAGCCAGTCGTCCAGATAACGGAGGAGACAGATGCCGATCTTGTGTGCCCACGAAGATATAAGGGTGAACACTCTGGTGAAAACCTGAGGTGGTGTTGAGACCGAAACACAGCACCTTGAACTGGTAGATCTTGTTGTCTAGGCTGAATCTTTGGTACTTTCTTGAAGACGGATTGGGATCTGGAAATACGCGTCCTTCAGATCCAGTGTGCACATGAAGTCTCGCGGTCTCACTGCGAGTCTGACCATGTCTGCCGTCTCCATGCTGAACGGGGTCTGCTTGACAAACCTGTTCAGAGCTGAGAGGTCGATGACTGGTCTCCAGCCTCCAGACGCCTTCTTTACAAGAAAGAGTCGACTGTAGAAGCCTGGGGACCAGTCGATGACCTCTTGGAGAGCGTCCTTCTTCAACATGGTCTCAACTTCTGCCCAAAGGGCTTGCCCTCTTGCCGATCCCATGGCAAGAGAGCTCAATGACACTGGATTCGCTTTCAGGGGAGGTAGAGATGTTATGAACGGGACGCGATATCCTTGGCTGATCACGGAGATCGTCCAGGAATAGGCCACCTGTTCGCGCAACTTTGGAGGCATCCCCCCACTGGTGGGCATGCGGGGGGACTGCCAATCCTAGCGTTTGTGGCCTCGGCCACTTCCCCTAGGATTTTTTCCCCCCTGGAGGACTTCAGGGCTGTTTGGACACCGCTGCCTTTGCTGCTACTGCCGGATTTGTCGTCTTTGCAGGGCGAGGTTGTTGAGGTGCTGGAGGCTTATAGGGCTTTGATGTTAAAGCCCTCTCAGGAGGGAGTCCTGGTTGGACTTCCTCCACCTCTCAGCTGCCTGCTCTACATCTTTCGGCTCAAACAGACTAATCCCCAAAAGGTAGGAATGTCTGAGCTTACTAACCTTGGTGTTGCGGACTTTCGAGTCGAATCTTTCAGACACCGTATCACGACGTATCTTGAGCCCTGGGACCAGGGCAAAGCCGCGCTGGTTTTAGGGGGCTTTTGGGTACCAAAGACTCGGGCCAGAACCGTGTCCTTGCCCTCTCGAGGAGGAATCTCTGGATCGGAGAATCCGTTAAGGTTCCTCATCAGAGTCAAAACTTACCAGAAGACATGCTCAGACTCCTGCGGCCCTCCTCCTGATGGACTAGCAGCAAGGTCTCCAGTCCCCAAGGGCTCTTCTGGGGGGGGGGGGACTCGTAGACGTTCTCCGCGGGCTTAGCTGGCTCTGGTCTGATCCTCAGAAGAAGATTTCGGAACCGTCTTGGAGTCCTTCGACTCCCTCCTCAGGATTCCTACAAAGATGGTGGGGGGCTCTTCTCCACCTCCACCCGAGACTACTTGGCACGAGGTGGGGTTTCTCCCATTGGTGCGATGGGAGAACGCCTCACCTCACGAGAATCCCGTGAACGGAAAACCCTCTTCCACGGGGGATGGGGAGAAAGTCTGGGGAGGTGAGGGAGCCTTCCTCGACGACTTCCAAGGAGCCAGTTTCGCCCTAGGAGAAGTAACCACGTCGTCCACTCCTCTCTTCCTCTTCAGGGGGGCCACGATAGCCGCTGATTTGAGGCCTAGTTCAAAGAAAGCGGGCTTGAAAGACTGCGCAACCGCTCTGATCAAGGGCCCAAACCAGGGCAGCCGACTGACAGCAGCACTGTCAGACACCCTCTGGAGGGAAGGGGATCGTAAGATCCCTAGGAATGGAGACTACAACAGGGTCTGCCTAAAAGGAAGAAGCTGTAGAAGAAATGTTCCTAGACCTGTCCAGAGATTTCCCTCTATCCGTCGAGTGCGCTGTCCTGCGCTTACGGGGGGGGGGGGGGGGGGGGGGGGACGGACGCGATGAAGATGACCCGATTGCACGTCGTATTGCAGGATCCTGCGTGGGAACACGCTGTAGGTCGCACTGGGCATCACGCTCGCGCGATAGGCCCTTGCCTTACTCGGGGGCGATTGCTCGCTCGCGCGAGGGCGCGGGTGAGCGTTGGCGCGTGGGCGATCGATGGCGCGCAGGTGAAGGGGCACGTTCCGGAGACCTCGGATGGTGTGCAGCCACAGGATCCTGAAGGCCCTTTAAGGCGAAGCCGTAGGGTGCGCGCGTGCATGGGGAATATCCCTAGTGCGCTCATCAGGAACAGAAGTTCTGGCAGTGGGCGAGCGATGGAGACTGCGGGCGATGGCGTGTAGGCGAGGGATGGCGAGCAGGCGAGGGATGGCGAGCAGGCGAGGTCCGATGGCACGTCGGCGATCGTGAAGGAGAGCGCTGGCGAGCAGGGGAGGAAGAAGACTTCCCTTTGGAGCCCTGATCCGAAGATCGAGGGCGAGCAGGCGAGTGATGACAAGCAGGAGAGCGCTGGCGATCAGGAGACCGAGGGCGCCCATGGCGTGCATCAGGCCGAGGGCACGTAGAGGTCCGTTGGCGAGCAGGAGATCGTGGGCGTGTAGTCTCTAGAACTGCAGGGCGAACAGGAGATAGTGGGCATGCAGGAGCTCCTAGGAGTACAGGAGAGCTGGCGAGATGAGACTGCAACCAGAGGGGGCTGGCGCGCAGGCGAACGTTGGCGCACAGAGGAAACCTGGCGCTTAAGGGACTTACACACAATGTGTGAAAGCCCCTTTTGACCCGAAGGACCGGTGCCTATCAGAAAACGGGATGGGTGGCCGCCCACAGCGTGTCAGCAGCCAGGAAAGGTGAGGGCAGGTCAGCAGGTCTGGCAGGTGTAGGAGATCGCGAACGATCTGTGGAGAAGTCCACGTCCAAGGAAGTAGCAGGAACGGTAGCTGAAGGATAAGGTTCCTCTGCGGGGGACTGCAAGGATGAAGATCCAAAGAGGCGCCTCCTAAAACCCTTGTGAGAAGGAAGGCGAGCCTTACGTCGGATACGTCCTCTGGGAGCAGCAGGCAAACCATCGGCAGTCCTCCGAAGGGGAGTCTGTCAGTGAACTCACCCCGGGGGGTGGGGGTGGGGGGGGGGGGGAGAATCACCTGCAGGAGAGACCGTTGGACTTAGTTCCTCCCTCAAAGGATGTTCGGAGGGGGGAGCTAAGCCTTCAGCTACAACAAGAGCAGGGGTTTGAACACTCTTATTGGAAGCCTCTGCCACAACAGCCTCGACAATAGACAGAGGGTCAACCTCTGCTACCGCCGGTGACTGTTTGACAGCTGCTCCCAACCTGATCATGTCAAACAGGGCTTCCTTGGAGGGCGAACCCTAAAGCCCCAAGGAAGCCCAAAGCTGCAAAAGATCATCATTATTAACATCAGGAGAAATAATTAAATCCTGCCCCGGGGGAGGAAGAGGAGGAGCTGCCTCGCTATGGGAAGCAACTCCCTCTCCCAAACCCCAAGATCAGACAACAGTATGGCCTACGCTACCATGCGACTGTCTCTCGCGAGAAGCCAACTGAATGGGAGCTTCGGAGGAGGTTTGGGCTACGAAAGAAGTCCTTAGGATTTTCCTTTTTCAAAGAAACCTTCAAAGGAGAAATATCCCGTTAGGACTTCTTCTTCCGGCACCGGGAAAACCTCTCCCACTGGGAGGTAGGTCACTCCTTACATTCAATACATACGTTATCACTCTCACACCGTTGACCCATACAATAAGGGCATAAGGTGTGTGGATCCGTGTCAATTGAAGACATGAAGGTCCCAAAAGGGCGGTCAGGTAACCCAGGCCACTTCCGCATTGTAGAGGCCATCTTCACAACACTCTAGAAAAGAAAAAGCAATGATTAAATGGCTGTCGTGTAGGCCAGGGTGACAGAGGACACGTCAGTCTAGCACCCAAGCCGTAAGCAAAGTGAGCTTACAACACAGGTGAGTGAGGGGGGAGGGTAGCTAACTACCCTCCCTACCCCCCGCTAACTAGCGGTGGGGTAGTAAAGCCTCGGTAAATTTTAATGGCTCGTCCTTTCAGCTACGCCGAAAGTAATTACCCACTTTAAATAGCGTGGTTTGTATTCCAGTTACGGAACAAATATGTTTTAGTATAGTAAATAACGTGATTTAACAGAATTTGACCTTCATTTCAACCGCAAACAAACAAATCAACCAATTCGGCTAACTTTAAGTTGCCGAATTGGTTGCTGTTATTACGGATGAAATAAGGTGAAAACCGATTAAATCACGTTATTTCCTACAGGAAAACATATATTTTCTGTTAAAATGGTTAAATATAATCACTGATGTCATATATGTTGTGTTAAAATATTTAAATATAAGCACTTGTTCAACGGTGTCACTTCACTCACGAATGTACTGCGAACGATAACATTAGCAACGTTACCAATGATACACAGTGTTACCAACGTTGACTAGGATTGTGATGTCATATATGTTGTGTTAAAATATTTAAATATAAACACTTGTTCAACGGTGTCAATTCACTCACGAATGTACTGCGAACGATAACATTAGCAACGTTACCAATGATACACAGTGTTACCAACGTTGACTAGGATTGTTCTTGTTGCAAATGCTACAGTAATATTACCAGTTACACAATATATATAAAGTACAAAAAGGGTACAGAACCTAACAAACCCACCTAACCTAACCTAGTAGTATGACAGGTCACAAACCTCAAGTATTTACTGAGAACGGCAAAATTCTCCACGTTACGAATGATACACAGAGTTACCAACGGTACGGTGACATTACTAGCGATGGTAATGCTAAATATTTCCATACGTATCTTAAATAATTTTTCCATATAAGTTTTACACAATATTTGATAAGTACAAGAAGGGTACAGAACCTAACAAACCCACCTAACCTACGAGTTCCCAGGTCACAAAACACATATAATGACTTTAGAGGAATGACTTACTTTGATGAAGAAGACGTCGAAACTTGCGGGTCACGGGAGGGTGAGACTGACGTCTTAACTACTATGGCTGCGATGTGGATGGTTGTGGGACATCGGAGTCTTGTGGGTCTAGGGGGTCCATTGGCTGTTGCTGTATCGGAGGGTAGAGGCGACTGGCAGTAATGAAGAAGTGGTGCAATAACGTAAGTTCTGGGTAGTAGTGGGTAAAAAAGAACCTGGAAAAATATTGCTTGAAATATTCAGTCTTAATTCCAGGTCTCTGTACCCACTCCTTCACTTCTCTCCAGAGACATTCTATATTTTGTGTATGGATGGCTGGGTCTTGGGGGTCAACGAAATGTTCAGAATGATTAATAGTTTTATGTTCGTAACCAAATTCCAAAAGAGAGTTGTAGGCAGACCACTTATCACTAATAATAACACTACCAGGCTTGATATATTTCTGAATGAGGGGAATTAGAGTAGCAGAATCACGTTTAGTAGAAAGGGGGGGCGAACTAAACAGATGAAAAATTTCTTTGATTCACGTTCAATATCCCCAAAGACCCATATGGCACTTATCGGTCTACCACAGTTGTATTTATCTTTTCCAAAATGTGATTCGTCTATTTCAACTATTACTCCATCACCACCAATCGCCTCTTGATTATCGAAGTAGTATTCGGTAACCTCGGAACAGAAACTCCTCCAATCAACAACAGTTTTGGAGGATATGTCAATACCCTCCATGAGGATATCATGGTCCCAATGTTCATGTAAAAAGTGGTTTGCAAATAATATCTTCCATGGGGTAGGCGACTTTTTCCCAAAAATGTACCTTTATAAGAAGTAACGGTATAACCACAACGACGTTTCTTTTTGGTTTTAGGTATCTTGGTTTCGGTATTACATTAAACACGTGAATGTCTTTCCTGTAAGATAGGAGGGAACGGCACTTGGGGCACTATAAACGTTGAGGAATTACATTGTGTGCTTTCAGGAAATTATAATATTGGATGAAGAATCATAAAAATCACCCTGGAATTTAGCAAATGCTTTTAGGTACGGAATACTGCAGCCGTTACAAGTTTCTATAACTTCCTCTATAGCAAAATACAAAATAAATCTCACTTGAAATGACGGACACCTTACTAGGTCAAAGATTTCCAGGAAAAAGGATTTGGTGGAAGGGGTCTGAACAGACCACTTAAAGAGATAAAGGAAGGGAGTAGGGAAATATAAGTTGACAACCCCCTCGTGTAAACTTTGAATACGTATTGGTTCGTGATTGGTTAACGGAAAAACAACAGAGTCTAGAGGGTAAATATGAATGAACTGGATAGGGAAACTTGTCCAGAGCAAGTATTTATGTGAAACCAGGGAGTGACAAGGAAATAACAAAAGAAATAAACCCAATATAGGAAGATAAAATGGAATGTATGATAAATAATATTGAATAATAATATTGAATGGGAATATACAATGAGATGATTTTATAAGGTATAGGATAATAAAAAGAGTAATTCTTGGGTCAAAAGAAATATGTATACGGGGGTATTACATAACTAATCAAGTAATAGACCTGAACAGAGCTGGTAGAGAGACAGAAAGTTACATTTTACGGTTAGAGAAGAAGAAATTCTATTGGTGGGGGAAAAGCTTCTGCGCAGGAGGGCGGGGTTTTTGCGCAGGAGGGCGGGGTTTTTGCGCAGAAGGCCGAAAACTGGTATGCACGTACGTACGTAAGTATGGGTGCTAATGTTAGCATGGAATGCTAACATTTGATCTACATCAGACGATGGCAACACTGGTTACTGTATCTTTTCATTAGACATAGTCTTTGCAATGGCGCCTCCAAAGTTTATCCAGCTACAGTGAACCCTCGTTTATCGCGGTAGATAGGTTCCAGACCCGACCGCGATAGGTGAAAATCCGCGAAGTAGTGACACCATATTTACGTATTTATTTAACATGTATATTCGGACTTTTAAAACCTTCCCTTGCACGTAGTACTGTTAACAAACTACCCTTTAATGTACAGAACACTTAATGCATGTACTACAGTACCCTAAACTAAAACAGACACAAATATTAAAGGCGATTTTATATCATGCGTTTCCTAAACACGCCAAAAAGCACGATAAAAAATGGCAATCAATGTTTAGTTTAGTTTATCTCTGATCATAATGAAGAAAAACACATTTACACATCTGTGTATAGGTTAGTTTTTGCATCGATTATATTGATTATTCAGTACAGTATGTTGATTTTGTTATTACCAATGTTTTACTTAATTTTTCTTAGGACTTCCAAATGAAATTTTTTTTCTTTATGACGCTGTATAAAGAACGCTTAGTAAACAAACGAAGGCATTTAACGCGCATGATGAAAGTGATAAATAATGATATTACAGTAAAAGCTTTTAGAAAATATGTTATTACAAATATTATATACCGTATCTATATAAAATCATACTGTACTTACGTAGCAAAGCAGGAAAACAATTTACGAGAGAGAGAGAGAGAGAGAGAGAGAGAGAGAGAGAGAGAGAGAGAGAGAGAGAGAGAGAGAGAGAGATTGTTTTACGTACGTAAATGTAAATTTAAAAAAAAAAAACAGCCCCATTTCATATAAAATGGGTTATTACAAATATTTTTCTTTATCATATTACAGTAGTCTGTATAATACTGTAAAGTTCAGTACAGTATGTTGTTGTTATAGTCGTGGCGATGAAATTCTCACAAAACAAAAACACGACATTCAATTACAACAGCTGATATATACTCTCTCTCTCTCTCTCTCTCTCTCTCTCTCTCTCTCTCTCTCTCTCTCTCTCTCTCTCTCTTCGTGTTATACAATACTTACATATAGATGAAGAAACTAAAATTAGTTTTCTTAGTGTCAATTAAATACGAAACGAAAAAATTATGCCGAGTTTACATCCATTTCAATCGTTGCTAAAAATACGGCATCCGATTTCATCAGCAAACCACTATTTTTTGGGAAACATCATTTTAATCTAGAAAATTGCTACTCTTTAAATAGTTAATTGCACATTAAGAAAGCGTGTACTTTTATTTTTAAATTTTGGTGTGTTTTAAAAATCGAGAGTATTGTTCACTTCTTTTTGTTTTACTTTTGGCTGTGATTAGATCAGCTGACGTCTAGCTGCTGCTCTTGAGAGTGTACGAATACACTAACAAAGTATCGTTTATACCATTTCTTAACTTATTTAAACCGTCTATACAGTTGATATTACATAAGCACCAATGTGTTATAACCTATCAAATTTTTTTGTTTGTTACATTTAAATCAACACACACACTCTCTCTCTCTCTCTCTCTGGGCTACTTTTCACTACCTCCCATTCCTTACCTCTCTCTCTCTCTCTCTCTAACAAATGATATCTTTGTTGCTCCTCAAAGTTTCATTTATATTGAAAATCAATCATGATTCAATTTTCCTTACTTTCTCCAATCTCGCACCATCGGTCACATCGCGGTATTTTTGAAATTTCCGGAAAATCCGCGATATATGTATATACGTGCGTTATGAAAAAAATCCGCGATGGTCGAACCGCGAAGTAGCGAGGGTTCACTGTATACTGTTTTGTATTTTCTACCGGTTATTATAAATCCAAGAAGGTAATGTATAGAGAAAAAATGTTTGTTTTACGATTAAACAATGTTTCCCCACCCAAAACCTCGAGTTCCCACTGGGGGTCCCCCATTACCGTAGGATATAGATATATATATATATTTCTGAAACTATTCACTTGCGACGGGAATGAGTCATTTTCGAAGAGAGCGTAATTTTTTCTATAAGAAATAGCAGTTTTTTACTAGGTTACATTGCCCTGTAATACACTACAATAATACCCAGAACCTAACAAACCCACCTAACCTAGTAGTTCCCAGGTGACAACAACCAAATGGGGGCAAGCCCCCGGAACCCCTTCCCAGGTCACAACCCCTAGCCGGGGACAAGCCCCCAACCCCCTTCCCAGGTCACAAACTTGTACTGGCAAGAGTTACAGTAATGTTGAGCTGCGCACGCTAAAAACATTTTAATTAAAGAAATTTATGACTTACTTTAGTGACCCAGACGACGAAACTTGTGGGTCACCGGGGTGTTGAGACTGTGACATCTTAACTTCTATGAACGGCACTTGGGACACTGTAAACATTGGGGTATTACATTATGTGATTTAAGGAAAATATCAACACTAGATGACGTATCAAAAATTCCCCATGAAATTTAGAAAATGCTTTTAAGTATGGACTACTGCAGCCTTTACAAGTTTCTATAACTTCCATCATAAACCCCCCCCCCCAAAAAAAAAACCTCACCCCCCCCCGTGCAAACTTTCCATACGTATGGGTTCGTGATTGGTTAACGGAAAAACAATGGAGTCTAGAGAGTAAACATGAATGAACCAGAATGGGAAACTTGTCCAGAGCAAGTATTTATGTGAAATCGGGGCGTGACAAGGTAATAACAAAATGTATAGTAATATAGGAAGATAAAATAGTGTGTGTGATAAATAATATTTAATGGGAATATAAAATAAGGTGATTTTATAAGGTATCGGATAATGAAATGAGTAATTCTGGGGTCATTCGTAACATGTATACGAGGGTATTACATAAAAGGAATGGTATAGTTGTACTGGATCAAGTCGTATACTTGAATAAAGCGGGTGAGGTCGAATAGTTAAATGTGGCGGGCAGAGAAGAAGAAATCCTATTGGTGGAGGAGGAATCTATGTGCAGGGGGGAGGAGTTTATACGCAGAAGGTTGAAACCTGCTATGTACAAGCGAATGAACGAGAGCGACTTCAACCGGCTCGTGGGTGTCAACAAATAAATGTTAGCATGTTACGCTAACATTGCTAATGTTAGACTGCGCAGCTCAATATTACCGAATTTTTTCATCGGTTTATTATACATCCACGAAGGTAATGTATAGTGAAGAAAAGGGTTGTTTTACCATTATATACCGTTTCCCCACCCAAAACTGCGAGTTTCCACTGGGGGTCGCCCATTATTGTTGTATATAGATATTTCTGAAACTATTCATTTGTGACAGGACAGTGTCATTTTTGGCGAGCGGAATTTTTTCTATAGAAAAAAGGGTATTATTTTTGAAAGAGGAACCAGCTCAACGACCTATAAATACTTCAGAAACGCATAAATTGCACTTTTCTGATTAGGAATATACCATTAGTTATGCCCGGAGATGAATAGAACATAAGTAATCGATTTTTTTTTACGTTTACAAAAAATGAGGACTGTTTTTACTAAGGCGAGTGGCTATTAAAGAGAGATGTTCACCCTTTGACTACCGCCAAAACATGACTTCATAGCTCCACCCCCTCTTTTTGTTCCACCCATACACTTCGTTTGATTGCCCCACGTGACTTATTCACGCCCCACGTGACTTGATACTTTGAAATAATTGGTTCATTTTAAACAAACAAAAGCCAAGTATATTTAAATATTCCTACCACTGTGGCGCTTCATGTAGTACTAAGCATGGCTGTAGTTCAGACAACTTGTCGTGGTTGTGATATAAACTATTTTGAATTTATAAGACGATATCACTTGCAAGATTCCGAATTCATCACATTTTTGCAGGCACATGGTGTTTCACCTACAGCAGAAATTTGTCCTCACTGTGATATAACTTGTACATAGTGAAACAAGGCATAAATTTTCGTGTGGCCGTTATAGAAAGCTTAATAAGCAAAAGGGAAGTAGAAAGTGAGCGTATTCAGTTAGCCTTTTTAAGGAGACATTTTTAGACAGTGTTCATATGAAACCCTGGGCAGTTGTTTTGTTTGTAAACCATTGGTTAAGAAAATCTTTTGATCATACCACTATTATACGGTGCCTTAAGTGGTCAAGTAGAACACGCGTAGATTGGCGATCGTTTTCTTCCGAAGTCAAAGAACAATGGTTTTCCAACCAACCCCAAATTGGTGGTCGTGACATCATTGTGGAAATCGACGAAGCGCTCTCCATACATCGCAAATACAATCGTGGTCGACAACTTACCCAAGTGTGGTTGTTTGAGGGAATAGAGCGAATCTCTAAGAAAAAATTCGTTATTCCTCTTAACAAAGGCCAAGACAGAAGAGCAGGGATGCTTATTCCACTTATTAAACAATTTATTTTACCTGGTTCTGTTGTGATTAGTGATGGGTGGGCAGCGTATCGCACACATGCCGAAGGATATACGCACAAAGTGACCAATCACAGCGAACAATTTGTCAACAGAGACGATAGTAGTGTGCACACGCAAAACATTGAACGCCTTTGGCGTGATATAAAAGTGGTAGAGACGCCCTAGTAACCGAAAACTATATCTCGAACAATATTTAGCGAGATATTTGTTTATAGACAATTTCAATAAAGAACAGGGTCAGTTGCATCAACTTTTTAATTGAAGCTGGGAAATTATATGTACCCCATAGTGACCGACATCGACCACGGGCCGAAACCAATAATTCATCTTCGGACAGTGATATCGACCAACCAGGGCTTTCTTTTTAAGGTAAATATAAACTTTGGTTTAGGCTGTAACTAGAATTTGGTGTTATTTTACTTTCTTAGGTTCGGTAGTGCCTCGAAAATCACTGTGGCCTAAGAGGAGGTCCCAGGGGGGGGGGGGAGCAGAGCCCCCTCCACTAGGCCTAGGTAGGGGTACAGGGCCCTAGGTTAGGTTAGGTTTGTTAAAGAGTAAAGTCTAAAACCGTTCATTTCCAAGGCAAATGAAGGTGATATTCGTGCAAAACACATCAAAATCACCTAGAAAAACATTTTCATGTCCTATTGGGCTGGTCCCTCTTCCTAAAAATTTACCGCCTTATCAACCACGTTATTTACTATAGGAAAACATATTTTCTGTCCGAAATCTCACCCTGTAATACAATACAAAATTACCACTTATTTAATGTTTCGGATAATGCTCGTGTCTAAATACTTACCGTTTATCAATCCTCAAATTTGAATAGTTTTATTACCCACAAATTGTATACAGTATTATCATAAATCACAGTTTATGAAATTCTTAGTATCCGTGATCAGTATTTTCTGCTAGTCTTTTCAATTCTAAGTCATAGGCTTTGCAATCTCTTGAATTTATTATTGCCGTAAGATTATTAGGATATATCTCGCTATTTACTTGCGAAGGAAATAAATGTAATTTTCGAAGAAGACCAGAGTTCTTCTATGGGAAGATCATTTTTTATTGGAAAATGTTACCGTCTTAAACTACATCATCGTCTTGACTTCTCCCCAGCTTACCCTTACACAACTCTTAATCCTGTGTTTGCTTCCGAAAAGGCTTCACTCTCGGACAGAGAACACTAAATCATATTTCGCAAACCGTAAAACTAGATTAATTATAGAGCATTTCAGACCAAGATAAACAACATATACCCCAAAGAGAAAGTCTATTTGACAAATAAGATGGTTTACGCCTGCCCCAACCAACAGCATGCACCTAGAAAACTTCATGCATTAGTTAAGAACATCAATAGGAAACCTATAATTAGATATTAAGGCTAATCCGTTTGGAAAACAAGTACTCCGAAGGAAAAATGTGAAAGAACCAACTCTAAATTCGGTATAGACAGTTAATATTTAAACTTGTACCTGATTTACACACGTTGCTGGAAGACGGTTGATGAATGAAGAGAACTTCGTTACTTAGTTGCTTCCGGAAGTTCCTCCTACGGCCTTAAATCGTTCAGGAAAGTTAAGTCTTCTTAAACAATACAGGAGTCTCAGATTTGTTTCTTTTTCACGTTATAAACTATAAGGTTACGATTAAATTCATCTTCCTTATCTGTATTATTTTGGGTGGAATTTTTAAAAGTATAATAGGAGTTTAGAGTCAATACTCAAGGTATTAGATTATTAATGCCATGGTTCCATCAATAAATATAGAATGTTGTCTTTTATACCGAGTGCATGGAATCTTTAAAAGCATCAAACCATGAAATATTATGGGTTAGCACATGATATAATGCTTGCTGTTTATTCTTCTTTCATTTAGACTTATTCCTAGCTGGTTTTTAATTTCTGGGTTTATTTAACATTTTTTACCTTACCTGATATTTCTCGTATCTTTTCATGTTCTATTTACTAAAGGAGTGAATTTCATTTCTTACTAAAATATTCTGATTAAGTATTGGCACAAAATGATTTGCTTTTATTAGTGAGGTTGGATTTTTTTTCTGATCTTAAGCACACTTGGTGCACTTCACCTTCACATAGTAGACCTACACTTCCCCTTCACTAAGTAGGCCTACACTTCATGTGGTACAGTGTAGGAATTACTTTTGGGTCTTTGCAGCGGATCTTCGTCCCTTAGTTCCACGCTCCACTTGTCTTATCTATCATCTTTTTGTGCAATATCTTAATCATTATTTCACATCATAACTGCAGGATTTCCCCCCCCCCCCCAGTTGCACTTAGATTCTAAATTACTTGAAGGCCTCAGCGACAGGATAAAGTATATAACCTAAATTCAGTCATCCAATTTCTGTCTAAAATGGTGACGGGAAAATAGAATATCAAAATTTAACATTTTTCAAACAAAATAATTTTCGTTTAATTAAGTATTTCTTTTAATGCAGCATATAAGCACTGGGACGGGGGCTAAAGTTTGAAAAGGTACTCCTGACGGCGGGGAGTCTGATCTTTTTACGAGGAAACGCCTTAGATGCGATTTCCTGGAATTTGGCAGCAAATAATATTTTTTTTGGACGATTTTTTGACCAACGACGGTTTGTACCTCTCCATGGTTTGTACACAATACATATCATAAAATATGAGGAGGCCTACGTGTTGCATTTACCAAAAGCATACTAACGATGTTAATTCTTTACTATAAACTCATTCCAAAATCTAGCAAATTACTGCTATCAGTTTTCTAAGTCTCACGATATCTATCATTGGTTTTTTAGTTCCAATTTTATCTTTAAATTTTTGACGGCCTTTATATATTAAATTTCGTGTAGTTTCTAGTTTACAGAAGAAAATTGTCTTATGTTTTTGATTGATATTCAGGTTACTTTTCTTTGGTTTTAAACTTTGGTGATTAAGTATTAATATGAAAACCTCACAAACAGGAAAGTACTCCTAGATTTGATAATACTGTATTGGTCATAAAAAACAAGGTTTTAAAAATGCCCCTTTATTAGGAAAACACTCTCTCTCTCTCTCTCTCTCTCTCTCTCTCTCTCTCTCTCTCTCTCTCTCTCTCTCTCTCTCTCTCTCTCTCTCTCTCTCTATATATATATATATATATATATATATATATATATATTGTAAAATGTGTTAAGATGAGGCTGCTTGCAGCTCCTAAGCACCGCCCACATAAGTGGCGTCATTGTCTACGTCACAGGCTATCTGTAATTCCTTCTGCTGTGTATCAGACAGTATCAGTTACAATGAAGATATGAAACCACGCTGACTATCATTTCCTGATCCTGCCTAGCTTAAGATCCAACATGGCACAGTGAATGAATATAAAAAGAGGACCTACCTACAGTAATAACTGTGGCACAGCATGGCACCACCACCGAGACGACCTTCGTTTGCATCCCCCAGGGACAGGATTGCAAGGACAGGAACCCATGGAACCGGCATCAGGATATCGCCGGCTTCTATGTGTTACAAACCCAGCAACAAGCCATCCAGAATCTTCAGGCCGAGATAACAGCGTTCACTCCAGGGTACCAATGTCCCCCAATCAAGGATCCCTTCGTCAGCAGCTCCAGAAAAGTGTGAGGCTGAGGTGTCCCCTGCAGCCTTCAGGTCTTGGAAACGGTTAATGGAGTGTTGGTTGTAACTATGCAAGTTGAAGCCTAGCAAGGCATTTCATCACATAAGGCTGCATTGTGTTCCGATATTGCAACATGCCCTCGATTCTAGGTATACTGACACCCAGTGGAGTGCCCTGTCCACTGAAGGGGCATTCAATTCGGTTAAGCAAATGGTAGTGAAAGCTTCTAACCAAGCGCTACAGTGGCTTTTTTTATTTGGCCCAAGAGCCTAGTGAGTCCTTCAATGATTATGTTATCAAGTGTACGCAAAAGGCTACTGATTGTGCATTCACATGTCCTAATTGCAATCATGATTTATCTGAATATATGCTTTTGCGTAAGCTCATGGTAGGCCTAAGTTATAAAGTGCTCAAAAGGCAAGTGTTTCAATCATGCAATAATATCCGTGATATCAACTCCCTCAGAGTCATGTGCAGAGCATTCGAGGCCGCCCGTGACGACGCCCTTCCAAATAGGGCATGGCTTAGTAGCTTCCCAAGAGCAGCTGCTGTCGGTGGGTTCGAGAAGGAACACAAGGTGGAGGTGGCAGCCGCCTTTACTAATTGTGACAGGAGCACCTCTGTAAAAGTACAATCGCGTCCTTGTGGTAATTATGGTACTCGTCATACCCCTGGGTATTCCTCATGTCCCACAAGAAAAATGACATGTTACGGGTGCAGTAAAACCGGTCACCTGAAGAAGAGGGCAGAGCGTCAGGAATAACATTAGTGGTCTGGCAGCGGAGTCGGACATAGTGGGTGCAGTGATTGCGGTTGTCGTAGCGGCAGAGGTAAGGTTGCGGACTGGGCCGTCCCCGCAACCCACTATTCGTGTCGATGTATGCTTGGCCAGCTTGGGAAAGTGGTCCTGTGTCCGAGCGGTGCCGGACACTGGTGCCCAGGTTTGTGTTGCGGGACCCGCTTTTCTTGCGACGTTGAACATAAAACCAGCTACGCTGAGGTTAAAGGGAGGATTGCGAGACTTTGCCAACCTGCATCTGAAGTGTTTAGGGCCGACCTCTTGTATCATAGAATACAAGGGGAGGCACACAACCCAGAAAGTATACTTTGTAAAGTCCTCCATTGATTTTTATTTATCCTTGGATGCTTGCAAGAAACTTGGTCTTGTGCCAGAAACGTTTCCTAACCACGCCCCCTTCACGGACGCTGCCCCCACAGCAGCAAATGTAACCCATACATTAACTGAAGCAACCGATCAACCTGTGAGACCGTCAGCCATTCCGTTTCTCCCTCGTGAGGAGAATATTATCAGATTAGAAAACTGGTTATTAGCCCATTTTTCAAGTATGACTTTCAACACCGAGAGAGAACCCCTCCCGGTAATGGATGGGGAACCCCAACGTATCCACTTATTACCTGACGCAGTTCCTTACGCCTGCCACACACCTGCATCAGTACCTAAGCACTGGGAAAAGAAGGTGAAAGCCCAGTTGGAGGAGGACGTCAACAGAGGGGTCTCACAAAGAGCTCCCCCTGGAGAGCCCACAGAATGGTGTTCACGTATGGTGGTCGTGGCCAAGAAAACTCAATGCAAGTTGTGGACGGGAGACACACCATACCCCTACGCCCTTCGATATGGTATCCAGCATTCCCCTTTGTTCATATAAGACTGTGGCCGATGCCTATTGGGGATTTCACCAGGTAGAACTAGACAAGGAAAGCATACCCCTAACCACATTCATCACACCTTGGGGCAGATACCAATACCGAAGGACACCAATGGGACATTGTTCTGTCGCCGACGCATATACATGCCGTTTCGATGATGCCATTGAAGAAGTACCCAGGAAGTTTAAGTGTGTGGACGCACACTTCTGGACGACACGGTTCTGTATGAATTGAGCGTAGAAAGCGCCTTTTGGCATGTGGATGACTTTCTCGCAGTCTGTGCATACAAAGGCATCACTTTGAAACCAGAAAAATTCAAGTTCTTCAAGAAAGAAGTGGAATTCGTCGGATTCAACGTCGGTTGGGACTCCTACAAGCCTTCACAAGATTATTTATCTGCTATCAAAAGTTTTTCTATGCCCAAAAGCCCACAATATCTGACATCAGGTCATGATATGGCTTTGTCAATCAGATGGCCCCCTTCCTGACAACAGCACCCATTATGACCCACTTTAGAGACCTGCTGAAGAAGCCCTCGGGCAAGCAGGTCTATTGGGATGAGCACCTTCAAGAGAAGTTTTGTCAAGTGCAAGACATCGTCTGCAAGTTGGCCAAGGACGGCCTCACCTACTACGATAAGCTGCGGCCGACTGTTGCAGTCACTGACTGGAGTAAGGAGTGCGTGGGCTTCGTCATCCTCCAACAATATTGCAGTTGTACCTCTGCCGAAACCCCTTTCTGTTATAGAGATGGTTGGAGAATAGCACTATGTGGCAGTCATTTCCTCATGCCCGCCGAGTCTTGCCCTCCGAGTCTGGGTATGCAGCTGTGGAGGGGCCTGGTGCTTAAAAAAGGCACGGTTATTCTTATTGGGCCGCCCGAACTTAACCATTGTCACAGACCACCGCCCTTTAGTCAAGTTACTAGGCAATATAAGTCTCGGCAATATTACCAACCCCAGAATGTTTAGATTAAAGGAGAAAACATTATTGTATAATTTCTATGTTAAATACCTACCAGGCAAGAGAAATCATGCTGCTGACTTCTTCTCTCGATTACCTAGCCTGAGGACGGTGCCAGATAGACGGGATGCGAGCTTCAACAAAGAATTAACGATTGCTATGGTGTCAGCAATCACAGAAAACCTACAGGAGTAGTGCACCATAGACGAGAAAACTGTTGAAGAGGCAGCTCTGGACAACCCAGCATATAAGCTACTAGTCGCTCGAGTGACTGCGGGAGACTGGAACCGGAAGAAATCTCAAGAAATTGTATGTTTGAGGCCCTTCTACGGCATCAGAGAACGCATCTCTATATCTGGCAACCTGGTCACATACTGCTTCAACGACAACTGCATCCGCCTTGTCAATCCCGAAGGGCTCCGCCATCAGATAACCGCCAACCTCCATGCTGGACATCAAAGCCTAGATACAATGTTGAGAAGAGAGAGACATTCAGTCTATTAGCCAGGCATCGAGGGTGACCTCCAGCATCATCGTTCACGATGTACATCGTGCGACGCCCACGCATCATTAATGCCTGCCGAAGTCATGAAAATGACCCCTGCCCCAGAGTATCCGTTCCACCAGACTGTCATGGACCTGTTTCAGCTCGAAGGACACATGTATATGGCATATTGTGACAGGCTTACAGGCTGGCTATAAATAGCCCACTTCCCCAATGGCACCTCATCTGCAAAGGTCATGACAAAACTTAGGCATTACTTCACTCGATTGGGAGCACCTGAACAATTGTCTACCGACGGCGGCACCAATGTGGTGAGTGAAGAGATGATGACCTTCTACAGGGGATGGAGAGTTGACATGCTCCTATCATCGGCCCACTACCCGCAGTCAAATGGGAGATCTGAGGCCGCAGTTAAGTCCGCAAAAAGGATAATTAGAACAAGTATCAGCGGGACTTGAAGCCTCGATAACGACAAGGTATCATTGGACATGCTACAATACCTGAACACCCTCTTAAGGGGTAGCCTATAAATAAATCTCCGGCGCAATTGGGAACTGGGAGACAGTTACGGGATGGTGTACCGACTGCAAAACTCAACTATATGATAGACCAACACTGGAGGAAATCCATTAGAAAAAGAGAACTTCAAGTAGCAGAGAAAAATGAGAAGATATTTGAAAGCGGCAGCGACAGGAGGCTAACGCCCTTACAGCCAGGCATGCACGGTAAGGTTCAGAACCAGATGACCAAGGCCTGGGACAGGCTGGGAATCATGGTCGAGCAACGACCTCATAGACAGTACAACGTAAGACTAGATGGTAGTGGGCGTCCGTCGAAAAGGAACAGAAGACACCTCAAGGTCACTGAACTGCCCGTCAATGAGACAAGAGGAGCCACTCCTACCGACGACGAAGTGGGTCATGAGCCTAAGTTTCCTCCATCAGCGCCAGAGGTATGGCCTCTAGGGAAGAGAGGGATGAACGTTTATGTATAATTATCTTTGCTTTGATTCTACATTTATAAAATGAAAGCAACTTCTGTTTTATTTTACTGCACTTAGACGTGCATTGATTTCATATTTGCCAAATTATATTTAGTATGAGATTTTAGGTTGGTGTTGCATTCACGACTCAATTTTCGTGCACATCTTGCAATGCTGATGTAATTATTGTTTCGCTTGAGGTTATGTTAATGCTCTCTCTCTCTCTCTCTCTCTCTCTCTCTCTCTCTCTCTCTCTCTCTCTCTCTCTCTCTCTCTCTCTCTCTCTCTCTCTCTCTGTCATCTTAATGTTACCATTAATTATTACGATTATGATTTACCTTACATATTTGATGTTTTTCTTTAAGACTGTATAGCATTTCGTTTGTCATATCTGCTTTTGATATTGTCATTTATAAGTTTTGAGAATATTAGGCTACCCTCGTATTATTTTGGGAGGGAGGTGTAAGATGTGTTAAGATGAGGCTGCTTGAAGCACCTAAGCACCGCCCACATAAGTGACGTCGTTGTCCACGTCACGGGCTATTTGTATTTCCTTCCGCTGTATCAGTACAATCAGTTGCAATGAAGATACGAAATCACGTTGACTATCATTTCCTGATGCTGCCTAGCTTAAGATCCAACACACACACACACACACACACACACACACACACACACACATATATATATATATATATATATATATATATATATATATATATATACATACATATATATATATATATATATATATATATATATATATATATATGTGTGTGTGTGTGTGTGTATACACACACACACACACACACACACACACATATATATATATATATATATATATATATATATATATATATATATACATATATATATACATATATATATACATATATATATATATATATATATATATATATATATATATATATATATATATATATATATATAGGTGAGGCGGGTGAATATCGACCATACGTGAATACCAACCGATTCCTCCAGTTCAATAACTATTTCAAATTTTAAGCTGCCAAGCACAACAACAGAGCAGCTAGCTGCCAACTACACCAAGCAACATGCAATCAACAGATTCCAGCGATCTCGACACCATTGTTTACCAGATTAGATTTTTTTTTTCAGGGACCTGATGTTATTTTTCACCGTTTTATAGTGTCTTATCTTGGTGAATATGGTGCGACTGTTTTGAGTTAAGTTTCTTACGTTATTTAGCCATATTGACATGTTATCCAGTGAAATGAAATGTGTAGCCTACTTTTAAAATGGTCGCCGTGACATTGTTCAGAAAAAAAAAATAAAAATAAAAAAAAATAAAAATAAAAATGTGGTATTGGAGAAGTCCGACCACTAACATCTGGGGAAACATTGATACATGCATTTTCTAAAGGTTGCTATATCTCGGAATACTTGGAAAAAAAAATAAGTGTAAAGAATTTTCTTCACTACTCTTCTTCTTCATAGTTTATACGTAGACTTTGTTATTGTTCGTGACGTCACGGCAGGGAAAAATGCGAGTAATGTGTCTTTCTTGAGCGAGTGTCCCAAGATTAATACTTATGTGTTTTTTGTATACATTATTCTACCGTAAGTATTTAGGTACAGTATTTTAAATCTCTTAATTACAACTCAAGTCTGCTAGTCTAGGAGGTATGGTTGTCCACACACGTAAGCCCGACTTGCTAAATTACCTTTTAGTTTCATTTTTATTCTGTATGCCAGTTGTTTAGAATTAGGATTATCTTTGCCCCCTGGAGTTGCAAGATTTCTCCTTGTATTCTAAATAAGTGTGTTGCTTGAAATTCACAAGGCACAAGGTTTTTGAGCCTGTCCTAAATGAGAGTTGGCACCTCAAGACCGTAGGCCTACCTACGCACCAAGATACGCTTTTTTTTGGGGAGGAAGGAGGACGCAGCTGACCTGAACTCGACCTCACAAACATACAGGCCACGGTACGAAACGGAGCTGCCAAGTCAGGCTCCAATGTCAACCTCGTGCTCCCACTCTCCATCACTAGCCTGTCCCCTTACACAATAACTAGCCAAGAATACGTCGTAGAAGAGGTCAAGCAGATGACCAGTGTTAGTGCATAGCTGCTAATTCTACAGCACGTCGGTTCCAGTCTTGGGGGCTAGTTGGAGAGCTTGGAGGGGGCCGTTGACTCTGCAAATTAAGTGCTGTAGGCCTAGTGAGCAAACTGAAGACTGCCACATTTAGGACACGGGCTCCCACAACAGAAAAAAAAAATCTTGTGAGTTCAACTAATGGCCATTCCCCCTTTAGATAAGTTTCAATTTCTCATAAGTTAAGTTTAGGTATTATTTTGGCATTACATCTTTCGGGCTGCGTGCATGGAAATTAATGTATTCATATTTTTTTGATCTTGGTAATTGCTTGAGGTCACTGACCACATGTTGGGACCTCACAGCATCCTACCGCACAAATTGTTGATCAGAATGTTTTGACTTATTTATTCTGTTTGAGGTTTAATCCACGTGTTAATTCCGTTTAACGTTTTCAAGTTTTGTTGTAAATTCACTTATTCATTTTATCACATGTAAAACTTATAATTGAGTTACTGATATTTTTTTCCAATTTTTAATTTGTTGTGTTAAAATCATCGAGTTATTTCCATTCCTTTTTCTGTAATAAATCATTTGGAATAGATTACACATTTTGGTATCTTTAACCACATTATATGAATTTAGCTAATTTATACTATGGGACGGGTCAGAAGTACCCAAGGTGTTGAAAGTAACCTACTCTAAACAGGTAAGTTGGTATCAGCGAGTGTACGCTCTTTTACTTAGTGCTTTGAAGGTGAAAATCCCCATTTAACTTTACTTTATACTTTTATACTCCACTGTTCCCCCTTTTTTTTATTTGTCTCTAATTGCATTAACGTAAGATACCTGTATAGCATCTCACTGGGGTCACTGGGACGGAGTCGAAACAGAGCCTTAGAGTGAGATGACTCTAGCCCTGACAAAGCTAGAGTAGGCCATAAATTATTTCCAAATTAACGTGTGGAGTTCTCCGGCCTCTGGACAGTAAAATTGCCTCCTTTTGTATTTTAGAGTGAAAGGTTAGTGAACTATGGCAGTAAAGTATTAGCAGGGCGTTTGCGTCCCGAGAGTAAGTGCTCATTATCCTCCCCTGTTGAGCTTTGGGTAATTGCCGTAGGGAGACTTTCCTGGACTAAGTTCCCACTTAGCCATTCACATAAAAATTCTCCACAATAAGAAAAAAATTTGCCCAATTATGTACATCAGCATTTAAATAAATGGTGGCAGGCACTGAAGTGGAACAGTTTTTTTAATACCATTTTTTAATAGGCTAGGCTAAATATTTAGGCTATTTTTCCTATAGCAATATTTGTTTGTTTTTATCTTCCAGATCAGGTCAGTATTTTCTTTAATATATTCATTTTCATACAATTTTTTTATAGACTAGGCTAAATATTTAGTCTATTTTCTTATATCAATATCTATTTGTTTTTATAACCTTCAAAAACAGAAATCAATATTTGCTTCAAAATAGACTAGGCCATTTATTTTCATACCATTTTCTATAGGCTTATATATATTGTGAAGAATTTTCTTCACTCTTCTTCTTTCAATCGCATTTTTAACTCTCTTCTACTAATACTATAGCTACCCCTTAAACGTTCTCTCCTACATTCAGCTTTCTTTAACGAAACATAGGGAGGACTATTCTAACCTAAAACTTGTTGACAGTGGCGCACGCCGTGCTCGTGACGTCACAGCGTAGATACGCACAGCAAAGGGCATTAGTAACTCCGGCGTATGTTGGTTCTTTCCTTAAAGTACGTGGGTCGAGATTAAATTGAATTGAGATTGAATTTTTATATAATTTTCAATACTACTGAACTAATACATCTTTTATTTCTCAATACCAATTAAGGTTTGTTAATTTTAAGATGTATGCCCATCGCACTTGTCCATTGCTGATTAGTAATTTAAAATATTAATTTTTAGCAAGCCAGAATAGGTAGGATTATTGTATATATAAACTCCCTTAGAGCAGCAAGATTTCTCTAAAGTATTTAGTACAAAATCCTGCCTCCTCTGCACTCCTTGCAACAATACATTGCCCTGTCCTGAAGTCCCGATATGGCACCCCCAATGAAGTACCATACGCATCAAGCTCCTCACCTGTCTGGAAAGGTGAAGCCAGGTGATCTCCTCGACCTTAGTGTCGGGCCCATTAGATTAGAAGCCGCCCTGGCCTACTGACCTGCCTGGTCAGTGAACCTGTGCACCTCTGGCTCACCCCCCTCTCCAAAAAACGTGACTCACCAAGGAGTTCTGTGGCTGCCGGCTGGAGACAGTGAAGGAGTGGAACCTGGAAACCTATTGCCACAAACGAGGAATCTTGGGGTGGGCCAGTAAAAAGTGCAAAGTGCAACCAGGTCAACAGCTATCACGGGCATAGGACTAATCTCAAAGGAGTGCAGGTACTACAACAATGGCCATTTAGTTTTCCCTCATTTTTTCTTAGCTTAGACTAATTTTAACTTCGATTAGAATAACTGGCTTTTACACTATTCGGACTGTGTGCGGTGGGATTGTGTGTATATATTTTTTTCTATATAATTTTTTGCCTTTTGAGACTAACACAGTCTCTGTGTCACATGGGCCACGTGTCCGACCCAATTTTGATTTTTTATTATTGCAGACCACGTGTCTAACCCATCATTTTTATTATTTTGAATTGCTTTCAATTTGCATTTCTTTTATGATATTTTTGTGTTGTTAAGATGTCCGTTTTGTTTTTATGTAAATTTGTGAAATAAATCAATATTAAACCTCCTTAGTATTTTTGCTCCCTCATTTATTTAATGTTTAAACTGGGAATATTTGAAGAGTAAATCTAAGTAAGTCTATAGGTGGTAACAGCGAAGAACTTTGCATTAATATATTTGCTTCGAAGGTAAAGATCCTTATCTTTAAACTTTTAAACTACTTTACATCACTGCTCCCATTTTGGATTTTGTCTAATTACATTAACGTAAAATACCTGTCCAGCATCTCATTGGGGTAGCTGGGACGGAGTCGGAACAGAGCCTGAGAATGAGATGACTATAGACCTGACAAAGCTAGAGTAGGCCATAAATTACTTATATATTCTACGTGTGGAGTTCTCCGGCCTCTGGACAGTAAAATTTCCCCTTTTGTATTTGAGAGTGATGGTTAGTGAATTGTGACAGTAAAGTATTAGCAGGGTGTTTGTGCCCCGAGAGTAAGTGCTCATATCCTCCCCTGTTGAACTTTATGTAACTGTCATAAGGAGACTTTCCCGGACTAAGTTCCCACTCAGAACATAAAAAATTCTCCATATATATATATATATATATATATATATATATATATATATATATGTGTGTGTGTATATATATATATATATATATATATATATATATATATATACATATATATATATATATATATATATATATATATATATATATACATATATATATATACACACACATATATATATATATATATATATATATATATATATATATATATATATATATATATATATATATATATATATATATATATATATATATATATTATGACCTTAAAATAAGGTTGGTGTTCCCCTCCTCGCCCGTTGGTGTTCCCCTATATAAGGGCAATGCCCAATGAGTGCAAATTATGACACTTAGTTTCTGATTTCAGGATTAATGAGTATACCGCAGGTTGGCCATGTTGTTTTGTTTATTTTTGGCCATATTGTGCCTGCTCTTTGGCAGAAGATGGAAATTTTAGGCTGTTGCTTCTACTAATACGTTGGTGTTCCCCCACCTCATTAGGATTGTAGCTTAGAAAGTGATAATAATAGCCATTATTTGGTTTGCTTTTGTTTTTCAATCTTTCATTAAACTCAAATTCTAAAAATCCTGTATTAGAGATAATAGTTCCTGAATATTTGAATGATTCCACCTTATTAATCCTTTCTCCCTCCAATGATATTTCATCTTCCATTGCATATTCTGTTCTCACCACTTCTGTCTTTCTTTTATTTATCTTGAGCCCAACCTCATGTGATATTTCATGCAATCTGGTTAGCAAGCTTTGTAAGTCGTGTGGTGTTCTGCTAAGGACAGCGTCATCAGCATACTTTAGGTCAGATAATTTCCTGTTATCAATCCAGTCCAATCTTTCTCCACTATCCTCAGCTGTTCTATGCATTACAAGATCCATGAGGGGGATAAACAACATAGGTGACCACACATTCCCTTGAAGTACTCCAATGTTCCCTGGAAATTCATCTGATAAGACTCCACTAACATTAACATTGCACTTGCTATACTCATCAACAGATTCAATCAAATTTACACATTGAAGAAGAACTCCATAATAACGTAGGACTCTCCGTGAAATTGGCCAGTGCACACTATCAAAGGCTTTTTTCATAGTCCACAAATGCCATCAAAAGTGGATTTCTATATTTTACGCATTGTTGTACCACATGTCTTAAAATGAAAATTTGGTCAGTACAACTTCTACCTTTTCAAAATTTTGCTTGTTCATCTCTCAGCTTTTCATCAATCTTTCTCTCTAATCTCTTAGGATTGAACATACTATATATTTTCATAACAACTGGCGTAAATGTAATGCCTCTGTAATTATTTCAATCAGTCAGATCTTTTTTTTTCTTTTTTTTTTTTTGCCATTTTCACCAACACTCCTTGCGCCCTTCATTAGGTTTTGCCTCTTCACACCACATTCTACAAAATATTCTTGTAAGTATTCTGGGAGTCACTTCATTTTCGGTCAATATCATCTCAGTAGTTATTCCATCTTATCCAGAGGCTTTCCATCGCTTTAGTTTTCTTATTGATAACTTCGACTTCAAACCTACTGAATTCATTCATGGGCACATCAAGATCTTCCTCAGCTTCAGGTGTATCAATCAAATTATTCCCTTTATATATCCTATTCATGACCTCACTAAAGTTTTCCATCCAACGTTGCTTTTCTTCATCTTCTGTTATTATAACAGCTACATCTCTTTATTTGATGGGCATATGCTTCTTCTTCTTTGCTCTAGTAGAGATTTCATTAATAATGCTATGGCTAATTCTTACACCATAGTCACTCCCTGAATTCATAGCTTGGTCAACCTCATCTGCTTTCCTGTCTAAATATTCTCCCCAGTCTTTCTTGGCTTTTCTTTTGACTTCACTATCAGTACAGGAATTCTTAGCATGCTCTACCTTGTGATTTTCGTTACTTCCTCGAAAACTTCCAACAATCAATTTCTATCCTTGTCTCCTTTTGATATCCATGGTTTTCTCCTTGTAACTGCATGTTCCAAAACTTCACTACCAACTAACTGATATATGTTCTTAATAACACACCATTCTTCATTAAATGTCTGTTCTTCTTCTCTTAAAGTCTCTGAGACTGCAAATTAATTCCTAAATTCATTTACAAAGGTTTCTTTTGTCTCATCTTCTAGAAGCTTAGTTGTATCAAACCTAGGTATTCTATCTACATTTCTATCGGGTGCTTTCAGTTTTACTTTAAGTATGGGAATGAGATGCTGATCAATACCAATATCTGCACTTCTAAAGCTTCTTATATTTCTCAGTCCCCTCCCCCTTTTTTTTTTCTTTATAAATGGTCATGTGATCTATTTGATGTTTTTAACTGCTACACGGTGAAGTCCATGTACAGTATATTTGTGGATGTCCCTGTGCTGGAAAAGAGTACCTCCAGTAACAAGATTGTTTGCTGAACAAAAACTTATAAAATGTGCCCCATTTTCATTTGCAACTTCGCCAAGATCTTCAACACCCATCATATTCTCTATACTTTGATTAAAACCTTCCAACTTTAGCATTGAAGTCACCAATCACAATTTTCATATCTCTTTCTGGGATCTCATCTATTACCCTCTGCAGTTCTTCATAGTATTCATCTTTCCTTTCTTCAGGGGAATCATTTGTTAGTGCATAGCAAACTATGATACTCATATTGCACTTCTTTGATTGAAACTTTGCAAGTAACAATCTACGATTTACAGCTATCCATTCCATTAATGCCTTTTCTGCTCTTGGTGTCATCGTCATTCCAACCCCCTTCTCTTTTAACTCTATCTGTTCTTCCTGAGTAGATATATCTTGCCTTGGTCTAAGATTTTTTTTTACCAATCCCCTTACGTGTTTGAGTTAGGGTCAAGATATCCAATCCTTATTCTTAAATTCATTCTCGAGTTGCTGTAACTTCCCAATCTGATTCGTGGTTCTAACATTCCAATTACAAATTTTCAATTTTTCTTCAATATTTATAAATCAGGAGATTCTTGGCACTCAGCTACACCCAGGATTGGGGGCCATTCTCTAATTTTCTCTTTCCATAGACTGACTAAATCCACGTAGGATTCATTGGCTAAATTCATCAAAGGATAGCCAGTTCCTTGAGATGCCCAGTGCCTATCTAACTGAGGTAAGTGTCCCCTGCCGGCCCATACTAATTCCAGTAAGATCATCCACCAGGCATGAGGAGTAAATGCCGAAAAGACATCTTGTCTATTGCCTTAAACCCAATCCACCACCCTGCTGCTGGTGACTTTATTGAGTTTTAGGGGGGCATTTCCTCCACACCCAAAGTTCTCGTTATTCCACCAAGTTGCTCATCTGCTTTTATAACCGTTGGTAAACATGTACAGCATATATATATATATATATATATATATATATATATATATATATATATATACTGTACATATACATATATAATCATATGCATTTATATACTATATATTTATATGATATATATATATATATATATATATATATATATATATATATATATATATATATATATATATATATATAAATGGAATATAAAAGGCCACCTTAGGAAACTAAACCTACGCACGTATTTGTCTTAGGACCCTGTCTAGGAAAGATCTTGTTTTACTAGAGAAGCTGAAATAAATATATTAGGATATAATGGGATTGAGTGGAATTAGAAGAACTGGGGAATCTTTATATAGAAGATGCGAAAGGAAGAAAGAAATTGGAGTGAATTTTCTTATTAATAAAAATCCTGCAGGTAACACAGAAGAATTTATTGTATCAATGATAGAATTGTAGGATTGATTGTCAAACTAAATAAAAAGTACCGGATGAAGATCATTCAAACGTATAAACCAACAACATCCCATACAGAGGAAGAAAAAGATTTTTTTTTTTCATGAAGGTCTGGAGAAATCTTGAAAAAAAATCATAAAACTATATGTATTTATTATGAGCGATTTCTATGTAAAATAGGTCAAAAGAAGAGAGGCGAATCAGCTGTAGGCAAATTTGGAGTTGGCACAAGAAAGGGTAGAGAAGACATGCTTGTAGAATTTGCCGAAAGAAACAATCTATTAAAATCAAGAACACTTTTTGTTTTTTTATAAAAAGGAACATAGAAAATGGGCGTGGAGAAGCCCAAGCGTAGGAACGAAAAACTTAATAGATTCTACTCATAGTGAAAACGTTAACTTGTTAAAGATGTAACAGTGTTAAACAAGTTAAAGTCAAGCGACCACAGACTTGTGAAAGCAAAATTTGTCTAGATCTAAGGGAAAAACCAAATATTAAAAAAGAAAATAAACACGCCTGTGATAGGAGAAAATCTGGTGAGTTTAGTTTATCTATACTAGATAGGTACTCCCAGCTACATGACGAAATGGAAACAAATAAAGAAGAAATGAATAGCAATTGAAAAAAAATATATTGAATCAGACCAAGAGCTATTTTCAAGGTTTGCTAAACAAGTTCAAGGAAAACTATCAGAAAACACAGAAAATCTAATGAAGGAAATATTAGAAATGAGGTTGAAATCCAAATGAGATGCAATACAATTAGCAGAATTATCTAATAAATAAACTAAAAGCATAAGATATTCTAAAACACAATCAGACTAAAATTGAGAAAACATTTAAAGAAAGGGAGAAGCATCAAGTTAATGAAAAGCAGACTATGAACAGGGCACCAGCAGAAGGTGTGGTTAACGGATGAAAATTGATATATCAACATTAGAGATGGAGTGATATAAATTGCAGAGGATTTCCACACAATGCTATACAATAGTGATATGAGAAACAACTTGGCCAATAGAAACAATGAAACATCTGAACCGTACCAAAAGTAACATTAGAAGTAAAGAAAACATTAAAAGGCATGGAAAGAGGCAAGACAGAAGATGGTATAACAAATGATTTAATAATAGATGGAGGATGTTTCATGGTAGTAAATCTCGTTGAACTTTACAAAAAAATGTTTGCAAAACTGCTCAATATCCTTAGCTTGGAAAACATTTATCATTATATTATTTCATAAAAAGAGCACAACAGACTTGAAAAATTACCACACAATAAGTTTACTCTCAGTAATATGCCCATATGAAATGTTTAAAACGATCAAATTAGGGAAAATGGAAAGAAAACTAGACTTTAATCAGCCAAGAGAGCAGGCAGGCTTTAGAAGCGGATATTAAACAACTGACCATATCCATGTAATTAACTAGCTTTTGATTCTGTCAAAACTTTAGCAATAATAAAAGCTCACCAAAGACAAGGAATAGATGATACTTATGTTAGAACGCTTGAAGATACGAGTGGTACAGCGATCCTAAAACTACATAAATTTAGTGAGAAAATTGCAGACAAGGGGACCAATTCTCTCCTAAATTATTCACAGCGTTCTTAGCAGAACTTTTTATGAATTTAGATTGGAAAAAGGTAGGAACTAACATTAATGGGTGTGGTGTGAATTGGTAACTGTGAGATCTGGTGTTTGTGTGCGTGCTTGGCAAAATTGAGACACGCACACTGTACCGGCTTGGTCAACACCTTACCACAACTTTAAGCTGAATAAAGCCAAGGTTCCAGCAACTGTGTTTGGTATCCCACAATTTATGTGGCTTATATTCACCATGGACAAGTTTCTGCGACCCACCTCGATTGACAAGGACCCAGAATCAGCTGATGCGGAGTACAAATGGATTATGTGGCATGATAACTTTGAGGCGTTCTGTGCGGCCATCAACCGGGACTTAAATCTAGATATGTTGGTCCTGCTTTGTGCTCACGTATCTTGTAAACTGTTCAAGATCATTAAAGTGCCACCACATACGCCACTGCCATAAACCTGTTAAAGGCTAGATCTGTTAAACAGAAAAGTGAGATGTTCCCCAGATACAAATTAGCCACCTGCAAGCAACAGAGGGGCGAGACTCTGGACGCTTTTTTGGATAACCTTAAAGGTCTGGCCTCGGAATGTAGCTTCACTGATTGTAAAGCCTCTCAGGCTGAAGAATGGGCCATCAGATATGCATACATCATGGGTATGGTATCCAAAGCTATCTGACAGAGACTTAGAGAACTTATCCTTGGATTTATCCACAGCTGCAAAACACGACAGTGGCAGCATTGATAGATGAGCAGTATTCTGGTCTAAATGAGTGACTCCCCGGATCCAAGTGAGTGTGCTGCCACCATCAATGGTCAGAGGTGCTTCTTTTGTGGAGGATCCCTACATCTCAGAGCCCACTGCCTAGCTAAGAGAGCCTCGTGTTCCAAATGTCAGTAGGTGGATCATTATGCTCGTGTCAGCAAGTCGCAAAGAAAACGATGGAACAATAATGGTAAATCAACTAACTCTAATCTTGTAGCTGGAATAGTGCTGGACACCCTCACACAGCCCACCCCCAGCTTCCATGACAGGGGCTGCGCTGGCTGCAGCTTCTCTTGCCCTGAAAAGCGTATACAGAACTGTCCTACCTGTAGAACTAAATGGAGACGAGGCTCTGGATGGGCTGGTTGACACTGGAGCATTTAAAAGCTTTATAGACGCAAAAGTAGCTAAAGCTATGAACTCAGTGACTCGTTCTTCAGCCTGTATCATAACCATTGCTAATGCCAAACAAACAATAAAATTTACCAAGTGTTGCAATTACGATTTAACCATAAGTGGAAGAGTATACCCTGAGTTCTGTTTGCACTTGATGGACGATTGAATGGCTCCTATTGTCTTGGGACATGACTTCCTACAGTTATACAAGCAAGTCAGTGTAGACTTTAGTGGAACACTACCACCTTTGGAGCTAAACATCGAGTCACCTTGTGCTCTGATAGCAGCTCAAATTGAACCGCCAGCCATCTTCGACAATCTGACAGTTGACTGTCATCTGATACAGGTCAAATCCAGAAGGTATTCCAAAGAGGAGTCTTAGTTAATTAAGAAAGAAGTAAAAACCTCTACCTACTGCTGCTTCAGCTCCATAGACTTGAAGGCAGTATTTTATCAAATACCACTGAACATGGCTGATCGGCAATTCATGGCGTTCGAAGCGGATGGAAGGCTGTTAGAATTCACGCGCTTGCCTTTTCGAGGAACCAACGGGGCCACCTATTTTTAGCAAGTTTTCGACAAAATTATTGCTAATGAGCAACTAGAGGGTATATTAGCCTACATAGATCACATCACGGTCTGCGGTCACACACGAGATGAACACGACACAAATCTGAAACGCTTTCAAGAAACTGCATTGAAGTATTAACTTACCATAAACGATAAGAAAAGCGTTTATGCTCAAACATCAATCTCGATTTTGGGCCATGTAGTGAACGATCACCAAGTCCTACCTGACCCGGAGAGAATGCGACCGTTGCTGGAGATGAACCCTCTGGACAGTACCCCTATTCTCATGAGGACTTTGGTACTCTTGACACACTATGCTAAGTGGGTACCGAATTTCCCCCTTACAGAAAATTCGACCTCTAGTCGAAGTGAAAACCTTCCCAATGGCAAATCTGCAGAACAAGCACTTGAAGAACTGAAGAATGAAATATCTTGAGCTTCATTGGATGCTATAGACGATGAAGCAGTCTTTGTAGTCAAAACAGACGCCTCTGTTAACCTTTTCTCGCTCACTCTCAGAATCAGAGAAACGACAATTGACAGTGGAACGCTAAGCATGTGCTATCGTAGAAGCCATCAATAAATAGTGACCCTCTCTTCTAGGACGTTAATTCAGACTCATAACTGATCAGCAATCGGTGCGTTTCATGTTTGATGCCAAGAACCATGGAAAAATCAAGAATGAAAAAAATAATGGACTGGAGGCTGGAACTGAACTGTTTCAATTTTGGCATCACATACAGCCCTGGATCAAAGGACCAAGTAGCAGACGCTCTTTCTTGGGCCTCAGAATGTGTGGCTTTGCTAACCAAAACTCAAGGAGATGAGCCGGCTCATCTAGGAATCAGAAGGATGACCCACATCATAGGACAGAGAAACTTACCCTTTTTCATTGAGGAAGGTCGGTCTGTCATACGTAAATGACAAACCTGTGCTAAGATCAAACCTAAGTTCTCCAAAGAAACAGGAACAATGATAAAAGCTACCTGGCCATTCGAGCGTCTGGCTATTGACTTCAAAGGTCCAGTGTTGTCCACCATAAAGAACAGATACATCCTCAACATAATTGATGAGTACAGCAGATTTCCGTTCACCTTTGCAACAGAAGACACCTCAGCGAGTACCACCATTAAATGTCTACTCTCTATTCAGTTTGGGGCCTGCCTGAGTACATTCATTCAGACAGGGGACCTGTGTTCTTGTTTTCAGAGTACCAAAAGTTCCTTCATGACATTGCATTGGCTACAAGCTACTCCTCTGCCTATAGCCCCTGTGGCAACGGCCAGATCGAGAGAGCCAATGGAACTCTGTGGTGCACCATAAGGTTAGCTCTCGCTTCTCTCTCCCTCCCTATAGAAATATAGGACTCTGTCCTGGATCAAGCACTACACAGCATGAAGTCTATTCTATGTGTCGCTACGAACCAAACACCACACAAACTCATGTTCCTACACCTCAGGAAAGCAACATACAGGCAGGAAGCTCCCTCATGGATGACAGAAAATGAGCAAGCTCTTCTAAAGAAAGCGGTTAGGAAATCCAAGTACGAATCTGAGATCGAGGAAGTTAGATTCCTGCATGTCAACCCACAATGGGTTTGAGTTGCGCACTAAGACAGCAAGGAATCCACTGTGTCGACTCGTCACCTGGCTCCTGCAGCTAAAGTAATCAGTCCAAACACTTGCCACAATAAAGGAAGCCGTGATGTCCTCAACATGCGAGATAATGGTAAGACTCTAATCAATCAAGGAAACGCCCTCCTACCTGGAGACCCCAGCCTGAGAATGGAAGGAAGTCGATTGGAGACAGAACAAGTCCAGGGCAGGGAGCCTACAACTAAACCGCAACAAACCACAGAATCGCTCACTCCAGAAAGGGCACAGACGAAATGAATACCTGTAGAAATGCCAACCTTAGAGGCGTCTCAACGCACAAGTTGCAATAGGCGCCCTTCTAGCTATCTTTCAGACTTTGTTCTAGGAGAAGAGTGGGAGTAGTATGTTGTTGTATGAATGAGAATACTGGACGTGGTAAGTGTCCTTATGTCATTGTGTTCGTGATGAATTAGGAGTTATAAGGCTCATTGTTACCAATGAATTTTGTAATGCAAATGAAATGAGCTTTGTAATGTGAATGCGATGTGAGATGAACTACAGTTGAGGTGAAATCTGAGTGAATTCATGCTTTATCATAATGTGAATGTGTACTCTACTCTTCTTTTCAGTGGGGGTGAATGTGGCGTGAATTGGTAACTGTGAGAGCTGGTGTTTGTGTGTGCGCTTGACAACATTGAGATGCAAATACTGTACCGTCTTGGCCAACACCTTACCACAACTTTAAGCCAAATAAAGTCAAAGTTCCAGCAATTATGATTGGTATCCCACAATGGGGAATACCTTAACCCTTTTTAACATATTAAGATTTGTAGATGACATAATTATGTTTAGTGAATCAAGGGAGGCATTGCAAAGGATGATAGAAAATTTGAATAGAGAAAGCAGAAATGTAGGACTGAAAAGGATACGAGTAAAACTAAGATTATGTTCATGAAAATGCAGAGACAACGAATAAGAGTTAAGGACGAGCATCTAGAATGTTATTGAATATTTGTACATTAGACAGATAGTAAGTGTTTCCCCAGAACATGATATCGAAATCAAAGGAAGGATAAACATGGGATGGGGAGCTTTTTATAAAAATAAGACTATGCAAAATACCTATTTCTCTCTAAAAAAAGAAAAAATAATAATAAAAAAAAATAAAACATTTAATGAGATGGTCCTACCAGTATCAATTTATACATCAGAAACGTAGAGTCTTACTAAAGACTGAGAACATAAGCTAGTTACAACCCGAAGAGCCATGATAAGAATAATGGTGGGAATAACACTAAGAGACAGAAAAAGAGAAATATGGATACGAGAGCAAACTAAAGTTGAGGATATTCTAACAAGAAGTAAGAAAATGAAATGGACATGGGCTGGGCACATAATGAGAAAGATAGATGAAATGTGGACTAAAATAATAGCAGAATGGATCCCTAGAGATTACAAACGAACCAGGGGAAAGGAGAGAACAGTGCATTCACGAGCTCAGAAAATTTGCAGATATATATACCTGTATATATATATATATATATATATATATATATATATATATATATATATATATATATATATATATATATATATATATATATATATACAGTATATATGTATATATGTATATATATACATACATACATATATATATATATATATATATATATATATATATATAACAGTCGTGAGAGAGAAGGGTAATTTACCATTTTAGCAGGTGGGTTCAATGGGCCATAATAATACAAAGTAAAGGTATTTGAATGAGAATATGATCAAACCAGATTTAAATATAGTAATGCAAAAATTATTTACAAAACATTACAATGAAACTTAAAGTCCATATAAAAGGAACACAAATTCCATAAAGGACAGGAATGACACAATAGGAAAAATGACAAATAACAAATGACAAACGACAACCATGTCTCGAAAAGTAATCACACTGGAAATTGAGAACACTTGAAACAAAAGCACAATTCGTTATTAAACCCTTACAATAATATCACTTATACTTAGGTTATAGATACATTACAATAAAGGGGACTGCTTCCCTGCCGGACACTAAAGTCCTTGGTTTAGTTGCTGAGTGGAGACTGATTCAAAATTACAATTAGGGGTCGAAGAAATTTAGGATGGGTGGAGCAAATAAGAACAAGAAGTGTGAAACAAGGCAAACAAGTTTCTGGGAAAGGACAAAGGAAAGTGGTATACAGGGGAAAACAGTCAAGCAAAATATATACAATAATTACAATAATGTGGAAGGTGTAATACCTCCCCCTAGAGGATCAAGCCCAGAGAAGTGGCTTGATCAAAGTTAAACACCTTACATCTCCTGAGAAGGTTGAGAATGGGCCCGTGACAAGGCATCAGCAAATACGTTGTTGCTGCCCTTGAGGTGCTTTATTTGAGGGTTGAAGTTTTCAAGATATAAAGCCCATCTTAGTAAGCACTGATTATGGGCCTTGGTGCGCTCAAGAAAGGTGAGGGGGTTGTGGTCCGTATAGACATGGATGATGGGAGCTCCTTGTGGATAACATTCAAACTTTTGGAGAGCAAGAACCAAACTTAAAAGTTCCTTCTCTATGGTACTGCAGGACAACTGATGAGGCTTGAAGCTACTGGAGGTGTATCCTATTGGGTGGAGTACCCCATCAATTTCCTGCAGCAACACTCTTCCAGCACCTGTGTCGCAAGCGTCTACTTGTAAAGAGAAGGGTTTAGAAAAATTAGGACTGTGTAAGACTAGCTCACTACTCAAAAAATATTTTAAATGTTCAAATGCTGCCTGACATCTCTCATCCCATTCGTACTTCTTTTCAGGGCTGGTAAGACTATGTAAAGGGGCAGCTACTGAAGCAAAATTACAGCAGAACTTCCTGTAATATGAAACCATACCTAGAAATCTTTTAAGGGATTTCCTAGTCTTAGGTTCTGGATAGTTAAGAATGGCATTAACATTTGCAGTTTTAGGCCTGACATTACCTCCACCCACAATATGTCCCAAGTAAGTAACTGTAGCTTGACCAAAAACAAATTTTTGTAAATTTATTGTTAACTGGGCTTCTCTTAATCTATCAAAGAGCATATTCAATCATTTCATAAGCTCTTTTCCCAAGAATCTCCTATCACCAATATATCATCTGGATATGCAAATACTCCCTTTTGACCCTGAATAGTGTAGTTAATTATGCGTTGAAATGTGGATGGGGCATTTGTTAAACCAAAAGGCATTACTTCATACTGGAATAACCCAAAAGGAGTTATGAAAGCCGATATAAGCTTGGCTCTAGATGTTAACTTCACCTGATAATACCCCTTGAGGAGATCTATCTTAGCTACATACTTTGCTTGGCCCACAGAATCTATAAGGTCATCTAGACGGGGTAAAGGGCAATTATCCTTAACAGTAGCAGAATTTACTCTCCTGTAGTCTGTACACAGTTGCATGCTGCCATTCTCCTTTGGTACCAATAGACATGGAGACGCCTATGGTGACTTGCTTGATTTAGCTAAACCGGCTCTCAGAAGATATTCCACTTCTTCTTTCATCACTAGTTTCTTGATCGCGCTGATGCGATAAGGGTGTTGTCGGATGGGAGCAGTTCCTGGTAGGAGTTCAATGTCAAGTGTGAGGACTGTACACTGACCTGGATTTTCCTCATAAAGTTCTGGGTATGAGTAAATAAGTAAAAAAAAGGAGAAAGATGTTGACATGAGTTTTCAAAGTCTTTCAGAGTGGCACAATTATCTACAAAATGCCACAAATAGATGAATTCAGGTTCACTTACTTCAGGTTTCTCGTCTTTGACCTTGACATTAACAATTTTGTCTCCATAACCAGTTTCAGCATTCCTGGAATGATACCTTTTAAGCAGATTGGCATGGATAATTTGAGTACTTTTCTTTCTATCAGGGGTTTCAATCACATAGGTATGGTTATTGACATTTTTAACTACTTTATATGGACCAAAGAATTTGTAAGAAAATGGGGATCCAGGGATAGGCAAATATGCTAACACAAGATCTCCTGGGTTGAACTTCCTAATTTTAGTTTTTTGATCATAACTATTTTTCATTTTAATCTGAGCTTTGCTTAAGTTTTCACTGACTATTTTACGGACTTTGGAAAGGGTTTATTTAAAGTTACTCAAATATTGTTGAACAGTTACAGTCTGATTAGAGTCTGGGGGCTTTAACCATTCATCTTTAATTAATGCAAGGGGTCCTCTTAATAATCTCCCATATACCATTTCAAAAGGAGAAATACCAAGGGATTCCTGGGAGGACTCACGTATAGCAAACAACAAAATCTTTACTCCTTCATCCCAATCAAGATTGCTCTCTAAACAAAAAAATTTAAACATACTTTTAAAGGTTTGGTGCCATCGTTCAAGGACTCCCTGAGATTCCGGATGATATGCAGATGATAAGCTATGTTTTATGATTAATTCCTTAAGGATTTCTGAAAAGAGTTTACTTGTAAAGTTAGAACCACGATCAGTTTGGATATCCTTGGGGATCCCGTAAGTAGTAAAGAAACTTGAAAGGTGTTTAGCAATATTTTTGGCAGATATATTCTTAAGTGGAATGGCCTCTGGAAAACGAGTACTGGGACACATAAGGGTTAATAAATATTGGTTACCACCTTTCGTCTTGGGCAAGGGTACAACACAGTCTATTACTAATTTCTCAAAGGGCTCATGTGGATCTAATATAGGCTGTAAAGGGGCTTTAGGAATTACTTGGTTAGGTTTGCCAGCTATTTGGCATACATGACATGTCTTTATGAAATCTCCTACGCCTTTCCTCAAATTAGGCTGATAGAACTTATCAAGTATTCTATAGTAAGTTTTGTATTGTCCCAAATGACCACCTGGTCCATCATGTGCAATTTCCATTATATGAGTGCGTACTGAAGAAGGAACAACAATTTGGGATTTCTCACTCCAGGTATTAAGATTTGAATAGTTAGAAGGACAGTAAAATCGCATTAGGATACCATTATTATGATAAAAAGAAGGGGATTTATTCAAAGATTTTATATCAACAGCCTTATCATGCAAACAAGATAAAGATTGATCTGATCTGACCTCTGGGCAGCTATTAGTTTATCTCTAGACATTACCTTAGCTAAGAAATCACTATCTACTTCAAAGGAATTTACCCTTTCTCTTGTTTGGGACCGAGTGACTATGTGTGTTGGGGCTTGTTCAAGATCTACCTTCTCATCACCCATCAAAGGTTTGTCCAAAACTACCCTATCATCCATGGGGGTATCAGTGACAATTGAATTTGGTACAATTAATTTCCCGGCTAAATAATTACCCAATAGCAATGAAACTCCTTTTACTGGCAATTCTGTATCAATCACCCATAATTCAACTTTCCCTTTTATAAGTGGACAACCAAGGTAGACACTGGCAAGGGGAATGGATGAGATACCAGTATGATCCCTTACAACCACCTTCTTACCAGTTAGATTATTGTCAACATTAGGTAAAGCCTTACTATGCAACAAAGTTAAAGCAGCTCCAGTGTCTCGTAGTATAGTGACCTTAGACTTCTGTTCCTTCTCCCCCAAGGCTATTATACCTTCAGACTTAAAATCATCAAACACATCTGGTACATTTGCTTGCACATGCGAAACAGGTTTACTCTGGGAGGTTGAAAATTTTACGTTGGGTTTCATAAAAACATTACGGTAATTATCAGATCCTTTACATTTAGGGTCTTTACAATTACGAATAGTATGTCCTTTCTTACAATAACTACATTTAGGATTATCAGAACCATTGGGATTATCAACCGAAATCTGGGATTTTCCTGAAACTGGTTTTACAAAAACCTCAGCTCTTTTATTAGGAATGGACCTATGTATTAAGGAATAAGTGTCAGCCAAGGAAGCAACCTTTAGTATATCTTTCTCCCGCCTATCTTCAATACAGAGAATTACATTAATGGGAAGTTTCCTTTTAAATTCTTCAAGAACCATTAAATTCATCAGTTCTTCAAGAGAAGTTACTTCAGCATACTTAAGCCATTTCTTGAAAGCTCTAAGCTTGTCAGAAGCGAATTCTAGGAAAGTTTGGATATTTGATTTACATAACTTACGAAAAGCTTGTCTATATCCTTCCTCTGTTATGGAAAATACATCTAAGATTGCTTTTTTAACCTGTTTATAATCTTTAGTATCATCCAGATGCCTAACAACCTTAGCAGCTTTACCTGACAATTTAGGTTTAAGGAGCCATGCCCACTGTTCAGCAGGCCAATTAAGGTGATTAGCAGTTTCCTCAAATACCCGAAAATAATCCTCTGACTCATACTCTGTGAATAAGGGAACTAACTTTATAATTTTAGTCAGGTCAAAGGGAGATAACTCTTGTTCCATTTGCCTATTCTGAAGATTGATTGAAGCCCTCTCTTGTTCCACCTTGATAGTTAAACTACCTTCTAATTCTAATTTAGCTTTCTCCATTTCAAACTTTTCTCTTTCTTTTCCTCCTTCTTCCCTAGCTTGAAATTCTAACTTAGCTTTCTCCATTTCAAATTGTTCTCTTTCTTTTTCTCTTTCTTCCCTAGCTTGAAATTCTAACTTAGCTTTCTCCATTTCAAAAAATTCACGTCTCTTTTCAGCAGCTTGCAAAGCTAACTCTTCCTGTCTTAAAGCTAACTGAGCTTTTTCACGCTCGACTGCAAGACGTTCAAACTCTAGCTTTTGTTCAATTGTAAGGGAAGGGGTTTCTGGAACAAGATACTGCCTAGCTTCGTCACCCAAGGTTCCAATATGCATATAGTGAGCTATTATCACTTTCCTAATGTCAACCTTACGCATACTAGAACGTACAGTTAGAATCAAAAGAACGCCGACACTCAGGGGAAATCTTTCGTCAGATGTCTCTAGTGTTCCTATGACAAAACGGACAAGAAGTTGCTCTTCTTACAACTTCTACGAAATGGGCGGAGCATTCTCAAACCTTAGCGAATCAGAGAGTAAAGGGCCGTCTTTGTTAGCAAAAGTATACAAATGTTACAAATCGAGTTGCCATATTTCAATTCTGTATAATCATTTGACGTCTCAACTTTTCAATACAAATACAAAACACACACACACACACACACACACACACACATATATATATATATATATATATATATATATATATATATATATATATATACATGTGTGTATATATATATATATATATATATATATATATATATATATACACATGTATATATATATATATATATATATATATATATATATATATATATATATATATATATATATACTATAATTTTTCAATTGCTACTTTTTTCGTAAGAGGGACCAAGTAGACACTTTCCAGGGAAGGGGGGGGGGGTTGTTCTCCTTCACCCCCCTTCCCCTGGCCATTCCGACGCTGAGCAAATAGGAAAGTCATTTCTGTTTTAGGGGTTGTGGAGACAGGCTGCTTGTAGACTCATGATACAGCCTTTAAGATATTGTATCATTGCCTGAGATTTATTTGATAACCGTCAATGTTCAAGTAAATTTGGCTAACCCAATTCATTATTAGTTGATTTGTAAAAGATAGCAGCAGTAGAATAAAATAGCTGCTGTTGATGGAAGGTTGATAAGTAACGAAATTTAAGTATTAACTTTGCATAATAGATAATCGATGATGGATATAATAGATACTGATGACTGCAAAGCACCTTGAATACAATCAGAATATATTATTTCGTATCGAAAATAACTTATATTGAGGAAGATGAGGAGGTTATCACATTTTGGCAAAAGGTTTAAAAAATTTGTTTTATTGACAAATCATAGTCTCAGAAAGACATAATTTTCAGAAATTTTTTCATGAAACTATCATATACCTATTTTCCCAAAATGAATTCTCCAATAATTTTTCCTGAAAATATACACGAATGGATGGCATAAGCACGAAATGATTCCCCATTCTAATACCCTGATTGTAAGTTATCAATGATTATATAATTGCTAGTAGCTTTATCTTGAGAAATTAAACAGCTTTGAGATCAAACCAACTTCTTATCAATTTCATGCACAAAGGTCTTATAATCTTGATTCAAATAGGCTTAGCTTTGTATGATAAAGTCCTTATTTACAGTGATCAAGTGCCCGAATTAGCCCAGCTATAGGGTGCTAGATGTAGGTCTCTTGACCGGGTAAATTACGCAAGGTAGATGGGCGCTTAACAAGCGAAAAAGGCATTACTATCCGTGAAGCTCTAGTTCGGGTCGTTCGAGCAAAAGCTATCCATACCAACTCCTCGGCCTATTAGGGTATTAGTTAAACCACAATTTCTACAGCTGGTGCCGTGAGTAGGTGAAAGGAAAAACCAAATATTAGAATATCTCGGGAATAAAAGTTTGATTGTCCTTTTAGCTGGATTCCGGAATAAGGCATTTGAAGATCTGTATTCCATTTTCCTCTATATTAGTTTTTACAATCTCCATCGAAGTAAAAGAAAATTGCATTGTGAAGCATGCTTCCATGAATAAGTGGTGCCCCTCGGATTTTTTATACAATATATATCCCAATCCTCTATCATTATTCCAGTTAACGAAAATATCTTAGTCGATTTTAAAGCAACTGGTTAAATTTTCCTACAGAGCATTTAAGGTATATAGAGGAGTATAAAATATTATGATCAAACTATATGGAGCCGGACAAATGTTGGTATACGGATCCTTCAGGAAGCAAATCCTCCACCCACCCAAAAGCAATTATAGTTATTTTCCCCCAAAATCACCCATTATTTGGATAAGCATTTGATTCTAACAAAATAATCCCGTTATTTATGTCCTGTAATAACTATCTCCCATTTTGCCATTTAGTTTCGATAATTATCAAGTGAATAAAGCACTTACGATAAAGATTGAATTAGCAATGTAGTAAAGATTTTACTATATATATTCAAGATTTTAGTTCAAATGGCAATGCTAATCCTTCAAGGCCAAGATAGCAGACGGCGAGATGAGAAAGCTCAACAATGGGAATATAAAATAAATGATGAATAAAGGGAAAGTGGCTTAGAGTCTAAAGACTGAAACGGGGCATACCCCTGAATCTGAATAATTTGGGAAATATTTTACAATGAAGTATCCTCGCGTATTATGAAATGTTACATTCAATGAATATCTATAAACTGTAAGTAGTTTTTAGCAGTCAATATAGAATCTGAAAAATAACGATAAGCTTTTGGGAGCATAATACAATCATTTCTATTGGAAACATTGTATAATAATGACAAACAATATTTTGATATGCATAAATGTCTAAAAAGGAGTTTATGTGCTGTTACATAACTTCACTAACTAGAGTAAGCTCAAACCATTTTCTCTCTCTCTCTCTCTCTCTCTCTCTCTCTCTCTCTCTCTCTCTCTCTCTCTCTCTCTCTCTCTCATTTCAATGCTTCCGCTAACAAAGACAGCCCTTTACTGTCTTTCATTCACCAAGGTTGGAGAAGGCTCCGCCCATTTCGTAGCAGTAGTAAGAGGAGCAACTCGTTGTCTGTTTTGTCATGGGAACACTAGAGACATCTGACGAAATATTTCCCCTGAGTGTCGGCGTTCTTTTGATTCTAACTGTACCTCAAGGTCTAAATGCCTAGCTACTTCCATTAATTCAGACTTCCTAGCATTGGTAAGGGTATGCAATTCAGAGGAAGGATCCGCCACAAACTTTTGAGTATCAAACTTCGCCATTGTGAAAATTAAAAAGAAACTTCAAGAACAATATAAACACCTGAATTAGAGTTTTACAATTCTTAAATTGGAGCTAACTTTGTTAAGCATTGACCAAGCATGAAACCATAAACCACGCAGAAATAGTAACAGATTATACAAATATTTATACACAAAATATTTTAGATAGGGGAAAATGAGAATGAATAAGGACGCACTGGAAGTAATTTACTCCCGGTTCAAACCAAAATGAAGTCAAAAGGAAGTACCGTCGCTCAGCTAACAACCGTAACTTACTACACTTTTTTAGAATGGTAACTTCACATACATATGTCGAGGCGTTAACAAGATTCATTACACTTTACAGAAAATGAATAACGCAAGAGACTGGTATCTAAGGACCCAGGGAAAGACTATAAGCCCGTGAAAGTCATGAATGAATCAAGAGAAATGAATTTTTAACATTGGTAAAACAGATTAACTTTGACCAGTGCACTGAGTCTCGGTTGTGAGAGGAGGGGAGGGGGGGGGGGGGGGCATAACAAGGTTACCGGCATTCGTTTACTAAAACAGAAGTGGCCACCTTCTGTCACCGGAAAATTTACGCACAATGGAAATAGATTCTTCAGCGGTCTACTAACTATGACTCAGGATGTTTATATCACGTAAGGTTGAATAACGAATCACCAACTACATAAATAACTGATTCTTAACGAGGTTGTCAATTATTACACACCCACGAAGTTTAGCAAAAAGTTCCAGGACAGGCCCCCATAATATTATTACAGTCGTGAGAGAGAAGGGTAATTTACCATTTTAGCAGTTGGGTTCAATGGACCATAATAATACAAAGCAAAGGTATTTGAATAAGAATACGATCAAACCAGATTTAAATATAGTAATGTAAAAATAATTTACAAAACATTACAATTAAACTTAAAGTCCATATAAAAGGAACACAAATTCCATAAAGGACAGGAATGACACAATAGGACAAATGACAAATGACAAACGACAAACAACAACCACGACTCGAAAAGTAATCACACTGGAAATTGAGAACACTTGAAACAAAAGCAGAATTCGTTATTAAACCCTTACAATAATATCACTTATACTTAGGTTATAGATACATTAGAATAAAGAGGACTACTTCCCTGCTGGGCACTAAAGTCCTTGGTTTAGTTGCTGAGTGGAGACCGATTCAAAATTACATTTAGGGGTCGAAGAAATTTAGGATGGGCGGAGAAAATAAGAACAAGAAGTGTGAAACAAGGCAAACAAGTTTCTGGGAAAGGACAAAGGAAAGTGGTATACAGGGGAATACAGTCAAGCAAATATATACAATAATTACAATAATGTGGAAGGTGTAATAATATATATATGTATATATATATATATATATATATATATATATATATATATATATATATATATACATATATATATATATATATATATATATATATATATATATATATATATATATATATATACATTTGGGCTCAGGCCATGTCGTCCTGATGGAAGTTCCTAAAGGGTAGCTTCCTAGGGTATATTTGACTATAGTGATATTCCCAGAGAATTTTACCTTAAGGTATCCAGAATTCTAACTCCTGGAGCGAATATCCCTAAATAAATCTAACAGGGATATCGCATAATATCAGAGGACGTATTCTTGACACGTCACATAGCTATCTTCACCCCGAACAGTATTAACGTTTGGAGGGGTTACAGTGACAAGAATCTGAAACGAGAATGAAAAGAGAGCCGTTCATAAGGAATCTCTCCTATTCCGTTTCTAGTGTGTATCTGATGAAGGCGGCAGTGCCATCTTCATTCCTTTTCGTGTAGCTCTACTACTCGGTGTTTTCCCTTGTGTTCTCTCGTAATTTTGGATATAATTCAACATTATGATGCCTTCTCTGGCCTCTTCTGCCTCTGGAAAGTTGAGTATTATCTTTACTTTGTATAAATGTAAGCTCTTATCGTTTTGGATTAAATCAAAAGTGATTTCAACGTAAACAAGAGCTGTTGCCTACTGGAGGCATCCTGGATGCTGTCGCTTGCTATACATGGGTCATTTAGTTAGCCAGAGCGACGTTTCCGGTTATTATGCTTTAATAAATTTAGCTATTTAGCGCCTCTAGGAATTCTTATATGATGCCGTTAGTTTTCAGTTCGGAGTTTTAGGTAACCGATCTTGCCCTTCGCGAGGCTTAGTAGCCTAGGCATCTGGCCCTAGTACTTTCATGCATGGTATAAGTTTTCCGAGTGTTACGTTATTGAAGTTATAGGCAAATATTTTATAAATGTAAGATATTGTCGAATTTTCTTCTCCAAGATTGTATACGAGAGAGTTTCGGTGAGTTAGGTAATCGATTCTCACCGCACCTAGGCTAGTAGCCTATGGGGCTGTAGTATACTTTTGCACATCCCCGATTGTTCTTTTCTCCTCCGGAGACTAAGTTCAATCCCTCTCTCCCTCTGAGTAAGCCTTAGGCTTAGTCCTAGTGGTTCTATCTGAATAATATTCAGGTATAACTATACTAGGATATGTCTGTCCTGACCTGGCAACCAGAGTGAATGGTTTTTTGGGTTGGGGCAGAACATCAGAGTTTCTAGTCTGTGGTCTGCGTCTTCTTAGCATAGAGAATGAGTTCCCTTTGCTAGGTTAGGTGCAGACACAGGAGGCTTTGCTTCCCTAGTCCACATCTGAAGGATTCTGTACGAGATGATTCCTTCCTCTAGTGGTCTAGCAGACTGTCCTGTGTTGTTATTCTCGGGCTGGAGAATGAGTTTTCTCCGTTGCCTGGCGAAATAACTACACCTAAATTTGTTATTGTATAGAGGAGGATAGCAAGTACTGTATTACCAATCTTCCTCTCTAATAGACAACCCTAGGTTAGTATGAGCTTTCCTAACTGCTGGGTGTGTCTCATACTAGAACGATGTTTACAGGACCCTTATCCCTTTCCCCCCTATCTTTCTTAGTGATGGCCTAGCCATCACATCTTTTGGCCGCAGTCCTACTTCCGTACCTAGCGTAGGTTAGGATGGGGGACCGGCTCAGCTCTCTGCCGGCCGGCAATAATGTGCCGGCTGGCAGGGACCTTTTTCTTCTACAGAGTTAACCCCAGACCTCCCTTGGTCTCTCTTCCGTGTCTGCTGGTAGAGCCCGGCAGGCTATGGATAGATAGGAAGCCTGAATGTTACATTCTCCCATTCCATATGTTCACTCTTTCTGGATGGAAAGTTGTATGGCAATGATGCCTTATAACCTTACATCCATACTGTTTCTCTTGCTAGTGTATTGTACCTCTAGCCCGACTGCCGGCTTTAACGGCCGGCAGCCGGATAGGTGAAGGTTCTCTGGTTCGTAGTCACTGCCGGCCAGCATGGGTATCGATACCTTTGCCTGCCGGCAGTAGAAACACATCCCGAGATCTGTCGGCCACTACGATTAGCGGCCGGCAGCCGGATGCTAGTGTTTTTAGTTGCCGGCCGGCACACATTTGCGAACCAGTGAATTGCCGCCTATTAGTTAAAGGTAGTATACCTTTGATCTATACAGGGGTAAATGCCGGCCGGCACGACAGCATGCGATGTACAGTAGTTGCTATATTTGTGATGTAGTACACACTACATTAATGAAACTACAGTACAGAGTTTGTTGTAACACTAAAGTTCTTCCAACATACTTATTGTTATCTTGTACAACCTTTTGTTGAGACTGTACAATATATGGAAAGTGAGTTCTTTCTGTATTCATTCTAACCCGTATATTAAAACTTTATTTTAAGGTGTGAGCTACACCTTAACTTTCCTCCTAGGAAAATATATAAGGTATTCTAGAATAAGGATTAACCTTAGTTTTAATATCTTGGGAGGTTACAGCAATTGGCTGGGTAGGAAATACAAGTATGTGTCTTTCCTTCTTTCCCTTCTAGCTTTACTGTATAAGCTACATGTATTAATAATAAGTGAAAAGCCTTCACTTGATACTCATGGATTCTCTTCTCTTTACAGGAGGACCATCCGAAGTGCGGGAGTATGTTCTGCAATGTCCGCAGTAACAACTTCTGTGGACATGAGTTATGCAGGAGGCACGCAGCATGCGCAGTCTCCAGAGGTGATCTCCGGTATTGGGACCCTCAGGTATGTACCATATGTTCTAACCTGATTACCGAGGCATTTGACACCCCTAAGTCGGCGGAGTCAAGGGATACTGCCAGGGAAAAGTTACGAACCTAGGTGAGGGGTTTTCAGAAAAACATTCAGGCCCCTACCGTCCAAATGAGAAGATGAGGGCCTACCTTTTCCCTAAGGCATCGGCTGATGCAGTCATTCCTCAGCCTCAGGAGGAGATACCAACTGCCCAGAATCCGTGAAGTCTCGGCCGCCCTTCAAGACATCCAATTGGACGATAGGATGTCGGAGGTGTTGGATTATACAGAGAAGGACCTTCTGGGAGAAGGTCAGGAGGAGGAGCTGTCCCAGGCTCCTGAAATAGAAGAGAAAGAAATCGACGAGTTGTCGGTTACATCGGTTCTGGCCCCAGAACCTGTTCCCTCTACATCGTCTGCTATCCCAGATGACCTGGGAAGGACTCTTTTTTCTATTGTTGAGATGATTCAACAAATACAAAAAGAAAAATGATGAAAAGGAAGCTGCAATGAAACTGGAGATACGTAGACTTGCAGCATCACGTGGGCCCCAGAAGCGACTCAACGTGAAGGATCTTCCTTTATGCTCGGATACCAATCCTTGGAGGTATGCCGAACACATGCCAATGACAACCGGGAAGATTGTTATTTCGGAGAAGTTGGGCGCAATTCCCCTGGAAGATGTGGAATTTTGGCCCTACAAAGACTCTTACCCGGACTGCTATGTCTGTCTTAAGAAGGAGCCAGCGTCAAAGGAGGAGATGGAGCCGAAGGAGTTCATAGTTTTTTACCATATTAAAGCACAGGCGTTACTAGCGAGCTCGATGAAAGAGAGGGGCTTCACAATCTCTCAAAGGTGCCAGCCTTGAGTAAGAAGCTTCCCTCCTTTGTGGCCTCTCCAACCAGAGCCTTTCCCTTCATGGAAAAGGGATATAAGGCAGCCTTAAAGGCGGTGGAGGCAGGGAAACCATGCCCGTCCTTGGAGGAGTGCAAGCCGTTATCTCTGACCTTGCCCTTGGACCAAAAAGACTGGAAGGACGTCCACCTTACCTTCTCAGTCGGGAAGCTGGAATCTGATATTGCTGAACGTCAGTTTGGTGAGGAACTCCCAAAGCTGTCGGAGTTTCTCTTGCGCAGAGAGCAAGAGACGAAAGAAAGACTTGCGGCGTCGATGTCGTTGCAAACGACATTAGAAACGATGGGAGGTGACTCAAAGAACCAGGACATGTTCATGGTAGTGGCAAAAACCCATCTGGCCACAGTTACGAAGGATCTCTATAGCTTTATTAAAGCTAGGAGAGCCTGTAGAGAGTTCGTGTTCGCCTCGGCTGCGGTGAGGCACGAACCGAGGAAGCTGATCTCCTCTTGTATCTGGGGTAAGGACCTCTTTCCCAACGAAGTGGTTAAAGAGGTAATAGACAAGGCCACCACGGAGAATAGAAACCTTCTCAAAAAGTGGGGCTTAGATCTTAAGAGAAAGTCTTCTCCGGATGAGGGTCCCCAACCCAAGAAGAAGACAAAAAGGGCTAGGCTATCCTCTCGGCCGGCTAAACCCTACCGACAGCAACAACAACTTCCTGCGACCACGGTGCCTCAGATAGTGGCACAACCTCCAACCACGTACCAGCTGGTACCTCAACAAGTGGCGACACAGTCGCCAGTTTTTAACCCAGCCTTCAAAAGGCAGACTTCTTCCTTTCGTTCAAAAGCTAGAGGAACAGCCAGAGGTTCTTCTAGACGCCCTTCAAGGGGAAGGGGATCCAGGGGAGGATGCGGTCAAGGAGGCAAGGCCTCAGGTCCACAACAACAGAAGTGAGATGCTTTCAGTAGGAGGGAGACTACATCTATTTAGGGATCGTTGGACCTTCGATCCCTGGGCCCACAGCCTAATAAAGAATGGACTAGGTTGGAGCTGGAGCAGTCCTCCACCTCAATTTCCTCAATTCTTCCAACACTCTACCCCCGTTCTGGAAGAATATGTCCGAGAACTCTTAGAGAAAAGAGTAATCCGAAAAGTTAAGTCCATCAAGTTCCAAGGAAGGCTGTTTTGTGTTCCAAAGAAGGACTCAGAAAAACTCAGAGTCATTCTAGACTTGTCGCCACTCAACAAGTTCATAGTGAACTACAAGTTCAGAATGCTCATACTTCAACACATAAGACCCTATTGCCCAAAAGGGCATATACTGTCTCTATAGACTTGTCTGACGCTTATTGGCACATTCCAATTAATCGTCACCTCTCCTCCTACCTAGGTTTCAAGTTACATAGAAAACTTTACGCCTTCAGAGCCATGCCTTTCGGGCTAAACATAGCCCCAAGGATTTTCACGAAGCTTGCGAAAAGTTTGTCTATATCCTTCCTCTGTTATGGAAAATGTATCTAAGATTGCTTTCTTAACCTGTTTATAATCTTTAGTATCATCCAGATGCCTAACAACCTTAGCAGCTTTACCTGACAATTTAGGTTTAAGGAGCCATACCCACTGTTCAGCAGGCCAATTAAGGTGATTAGCAGTTTCCTCAAATACCCAAAAATAATCCTCTGGCTCATACTCTGTGAATAAGGGAACTAACTTTATATTTTTAGTCAGGTCAAAGGGAGATAACTCTTGTTCCATTTGCCTATTCTGACGATTGATTGAAGCCCTCACTTGTTCCACCTTGATAGTTAAACTACCTTCTAATTCTAATTTAGCTTTCTCCATTTCAAACTTTTCTCTTTCTTTTTCTCTTTCTTCCCTAGCTTGAAATTCTAACTTAGCTTTCTCCATTTCAAACTTTTTCTCTTTCTTCCCTAAAAGAAAATTCTAACTTAGCTTTCTCCATTTCAAATTTTTCTCTTTCTTTTTCGTTTTCTTCCCTAGCTTGAAATTCTAACTTAGCTTTCTCCATTTCAAAAAATTCACGTCTCTTTTCAGCGGCTTGCAAAGCTAACTCTTCCTGTTTTAAAGCTAACTGAGCTTTTTCACGCTCAAACTCTAGCTTTTGTTCAATTGTAAGGGAAGGGGTTTCTGGAACAAGATACTGCCTTGCTTCGTCACCCAAGGTTCCAATATGCATATAGTGAGCTATTATCACTTTCCTAATGTCAACCTTACGCATACTAGAACGTACCTCAAGGTCTAAATGCCTAGCTACTTCCATTAATTCAGACTTCCTAGCATTGGTAAGGGTATGCAATTCAGAGGAAGGATCCGCCACAAACTTTTGAGTATCAAACTTCGCCATTGTGAAAATTAAAAAGAAACTTCAAGAACAATATAAACACCTGAATTAGAGTTTTACAATTCTTAAATTGGAGCTAACTTTGTTAAGCATTGACCAAGCATGAAACCATAAACCACGCAGAAATAGTAACAGATTATACAAATATTTATACACAAAATATTTTAGATAGGGGAAAATGAGAATGAATAAGGACGCACTGGAAGTAATTTACTCCCGGTTCAAACCAAAATGAAGTCAAAAGGAAGTACCGTCGCTCAGCTAACAACCGTAACTTACTACACTTTTTTAGAATGGTAACTTCACATACATATGTCGAGGCGTTAACAAGATTCATTACACTTTACAGAAAATGAATAACGCAAGAGACTGGTATCTAAGGACCCAGGGAAAGACTATAAGCCCGTGAAAGTCATGAATGAATCAAGAGAAATGAATTTTTAACATTGGTAAAACAGATTAACTTTGACCAGTGCACTGAGTCTCGGTTGTGAGAGGAGGGGAGGGGGGGGGGGGGGCATAACAAGGTTACCGGCATTCGTTTACTAAAACAGAAGTGGCCACCTTCTGTCACCGGAAAATTTACGCACAATGGAAATAGATTCTTCAGCGGTCTACTAACTATGACTCAGGATGTTTATATCACGTAAGGTTGAATAACGAATCACCAACTACATAAATAACTGATTCTTAACGAGGTTGTCAATTATTACACACCCACGAAGTTTAGCAAAAAGTTCCAGGACAGGCCCCCATAATATTATTACAGTCGTGAGAGAGAAGGGTAATTTACCATTTTAGCAGTTGGGTTCAATGGACCATAATAATACAAAGCAAAGGTATTTGAATAAGAATACGATCAAACCAGATTTAAATATAGTAATGTAAAAATGTTTTACAAAACATTACAATTAAACTTAAAGTCCATACAAAAGGAACACAAATTCCATAAAGGACAGGAATGACACAATAGGACAAATGACAAATGACAAACGACAAACAACAACCACGACTCGAAAAGTAATCACACTGGAAATTGAGAACACTTGAAACAAAAGCAGAATTCGTTATTAAACCCTTACAATAATATCACTTATACTTAGGTTATAGATACATTAGAATAAAGAGGACTACTTCCCTGCTGGGCACTAAAGTCCTTGGTTTAGTTGCTGAGTGGAGACCGATTCAAAATTACATTTAGGGGTCGAAGAAATTTAGGATGGGTGGAGCAAATAAGAACAAGAAGTGTGAAACAAGGCAAACAAGTTTCTGGGAAAGGACAAAGGAAAGTGGTATACAGGGGAAAACAGTCAAGCAAAATATATACAATAATTACAATAATGTAGAAGGTGTAATAATATATATGTATATATATATATATATATATATATATATATATATATATATATATATATATATATATATATATATATATATATGGGCTTAGGCCATGTCGTCCTGATGGAAGTTCCTAAAGGGTAGCTTTTTAGGGTATATTTGACTATAGTCATATTCCCAGAGAATTTTACCTTAAGGTATCCAGAATTCTAACTCCTGGAGCGAATATACCTAAATAAATCTAACAGGGATATAGCATAATATCAGAGGACGTACTCTTGACACGTCACATAGCTATCTTCACCCCGAACAGTATTAACATTTTGAGGGGTTACAGTGACAAGAATCTGAAACGAGAATGAAAAGAGAGCCGTTCATAAGGAATCTCTCCTATTCCATTTCCAGTGTGTATCTGATGAAGGCGGCAGCGCCATCTTTATTTCTTGTAGCGATATACGAGGTGCTACAGATACTGTATTATAGGGAGGGGTCAATAAGCCCTTTTACGATAAAAGGAAGGGCGGGTCCATCAGGACGACATGGCTACCTCACCCAAAAATAGATTTTTCGCTTCGCTCAAAATCCGTTTTTTGGGCTCAGGCCATGTCGTCCTGATGGAAGTTTACCAGAGCATTACTGTATCTGTGGATTCTCAACCGGTGCCGTACCCTCAAGAAAGTATTTTCCTGGTCCGTCTAGACCTAAAGACCTATGATGTTACCGTCATACATCATTTCATCTAAGCATGAACTATGTTAGTGCTTCCTGCCCCCTACAGGGAAGAATCGTACTAGACTCTGGAAAAAGTCTCGAGGAGTACATAATAACTATGGATGACAAAATGACAAGCTTGTATAGTGGTCTCGCCCTATACATTATAAAGCAAAGTTTGTATAAGAGTCACCAATGTCAGTATGAATTCCTGACATATCCCCCAATGTATCTACTCCTATTAACTATTGGATAACAGTTATATCTGCATAGGAACAAATTTTGCATCTCTACCACCATCCCCTTAGGGTACAACATCAACCTTTCCTAAGGAAGGGTTAAAGCGAGTGGATTTTTGCTTGAAGAAAGGAACAATCTTAAAAGACATTCCATGATAAAATTATCCATATTTTAATCTTATTGCTCAGTACATTTCTAATAAAATTTTAATAAACATAAATATCAGATCAACATTTATAAAGTTTATAAGATGTAGACGATATCCGTTAAAGCATAAAGAAAACAGTCAACAGAAAATATTGTTTCGTCTAACAGGAAACAGATTTGCCACTTCAATCGAATTATTAATAATAATGATACAGTCTGTATACTGTTTATTTACACTAGCGTAAGAAACGCTTGGCACAAGTGTCCGTATTATGCTATAGTTCACCAAAGTCTATGGAACAGTTCGTAAGGACACGTTAGTGGCCTATCGCTCAATGTGTAGTAACAAACTGTGACTACACACCCACCCTCTTAATTAATCGTCCCAAATTAATTACACTGTTCCTCGCAGATTTAAACAGAAGGTTTAAGAATTCTACCTGCTGCTACCACAGGCCTCTTGAGTTGCTCCACTTGCTTCGCATAGTGCATAAAGAACACCTTGGATGACTACCAGCCGGTGTACGAACAAAGATGTTCAAAGTCCATATAATTAAAGAAATTACGTGGAAGAAGCAACTTTCCTCGGATCATGACTTACGGGTGTATTGTCTGGATCTGCTCTGCGAATAACACAGGTGAGTTTCGCCCTTAGTTGTTTCAGAGATAACTTTGAACACGAGGTTTCTCCTCTGAACAGCTGTCCTCCCTTAAAGTCTGAAGTTCTATGAAGATAGACCTTTAGGCACTCCACTGGACATAGAGATGCATCTTCCTTCAGAGGGCAGAATCTCTAGGGACCCCACCTGTTGGTAGGTAGCTCGTTCTTGGTAAGAAACGTTGGGTCTGGAAATAGATTCAGTTCTCCCTCCAAGAACTGAACGTGGCCTTCCTCTCTAGAGAGAGCCACTATTTCACTAACTCTGGCCCCCAAAGCGAGTACAAATAGAAATATGACTTTTAATTCAAATCCTTCTAAGCGCATTCTTCATTGTTCATTATTTAGGCACAATGAAGAATCTTATCTAATGACCATGAAATGGGTCTTGGAGGCGCTGAAGGACTAAGCCTAGCAAGTGCCTTCATAATTCATTAAGAACGTCGTTAGAAAGGTCGACCTGAAAGGCATATAGTATCTGTCTTGTCAAGGCAGACTTGCACAATAATATTGTGTTGGCTGCTAAACCTTGCTCATGAAGGTGAATGAAGAATGATAAATAGAAATCTGTAGAGATTTCTTTTGGTTTCTTCGCCTTGACAAAGGATACCCGCTTCTTCCCTGAAGCCTCATAATGTCTTCTGGTTTCCTCCAAAAGTCTAAACTGGCTTTTGATACCCCGAATCTTTTTCTCATTGCTAAGGAGAGAAAATCATGAGATGTAGGTTCCGGGTTTTCTGTGATGAAGCGAAGACAGTCGACTTCTGTACTCGCTGAGACAGGGATGGATCCGGTAGCGGTATGAACTTTAATCGTAGTTCCAATGCCAGAGGGAACCACACGCTGTTTGGCCACTTGTGGGCCACTATTGCCGCTTTCCCTTTGAAGGATCTCAGTTTGTCGAGGACCTTCAAAAGGAGGTTGTGCGGAGGGAACAGATAAATATTGGACCATCTGTTCCAGTCTAGGGACATAGCGTCCACTGCCTCCGCTAGTGGATATTCGTATGGGGACACATAATGATCTATTTTCTTGTTGTTTTTCGTCGCAAAGAGGTCTATCTGCAGCTCCGGGACTTGACTCGAGATAAAGGAGAACGATCCTGCGTCTAGGGACCATTCTGACTCTATTGGTATAAACCTGTATAGAGCGTCCGCTGTCACATTGCGGAACCCTTGAATGTGAACTGCTGACAGGTGCCATTTTTTCCTTTCCGCCAAACGTAATATGCCCAACATCACTTGGTTGATTTGAGGTGACCTCGACCCTTGTCGATTCAAGCATCTCACTATCACCTCGCTGTCTAGATCATTAGTGTGTTCGGTTATATGGATGTTGCTGACTTAGCTGACTTAATTCACAGTTTGGTTTATACTCATAGCAAGTTTATGGGTGAACTTATTCGTTTTACATGCAATGAGTGATTCTAGTATCCCTTCAATATTAAGACTGGCTGTTTGAGAGGTGAAATTCTCGTTGATAACACTGAACACTAAACAGTTGTGTGCCAATAGATATAAAGCGTACAGAACCTCTTCCCTTATCACCTAGAAGTAAAATAGAAAAGTAGGAATGACATTTTCACGTTTTATAACCATTTCCATATAATTTCCTTCCTCTCTTTTCATCAGCCTGAAAATACAAAGGAAAAGACGAAATATTACGTATAGGCCTACCATTAAACTGTATAAATCTTCCTTCCTTCTATTTCTTTTTATTATTGTTTTTATGTCATATACTTTCATTTTTAATCCTTCATTTCAGTCTGTTTTTTTTTTTTTTTTGCCTTGTCACGAAATATGTTACAGGCACAGACGATAATTGCAGACCAGCAACGCGCTATTTGTACCCTTCAGGATTGCCTTTCCGGTTCAGGATCACATACTGGCAGAATCCCTGCTTCCACTGCCCCAGAGAAGTGTAACATTGTCAAGTCAATGGCAGCCTTCAGGTCATGGAAATGATCGATTCGTCTCAACAACTCTCTGCCACAGGGCGTTGTCCTGCACAATAGGCTTAATTAACTGTGCTCTGGTGTTGCAATGTACACTGGATTATTATTATTATTATTATTATTATTATTATTATTATTATTATCATTATTACTTACTAAGTTACAACCCCAGTTGGGAAAGCACGATGCTATAAGCCCAGGGGCTCCAACAGGGAAAATAGCCCAGTGAGGAAAGGAAACAAGGAAAGATAAAATATTTTAAGAACAGTAACAACATTAAAATTAATATTTCCTATATAAACTGTAAAAATTTTAACAAAACTAGAGGAAAATAAATAAGATGGAATAGTGTGCCCTAGTGTACCTTCAAGCAAGAGAACTCTAACCCAAGACCGTGGAAGACCATGGTACAGAGGCTATGGTACTACCCAAGACCAGAAAACAACTTCTACCCTTACCAAGAGGAAAGTGGCTACTGAACAATTGTTTGGTAATCTCAGTGTTGTCAGGTGTATGCAGAGAGAGGAGAATATGTAGAGAATAGGACAGATTATTCGGTGTATGTGTAGGCAAAAGGAAAATGAATAGAGAGAAGGATCCAATGTAATACTGTCTGGCCAGTCAAAGGATCACATAACTCTCTAGCGGTAGTATCTCTATGGGTGGCTGGTTCCCTGGCCAACCCACTACTCCAGTATTTGAATGCTAAATGAAACGTCCTTACACCAGAAAATGGATGCAATTGGGAATGTTGTACTACAATCTTCAAACCAAGCAGTGCAGTGGTCAGAATTCTTTATTTTCGTCCAAGGACAAGAGGAGTCCGTGAGTGATTATTTTTAAAGGTGTGGTCAAAGGGCCACTGATTGTGATTTCCATTGCCCAAAGTGTGCGGAGTGTCTAATTGAATATATGCTATTATGTACAATAATGGTAGATCTTAGGGATCCTGTATTGAGAAGGCATATGTTTCAGGGATGTGACACGTTCAATAGTGTAGATGCCCTTCAGGGTGTCCTTGGGTGGGAGTCAGCAAATGTTCCGATTGATGACGTCACAGGTAGTGATGATGTTGAGCTAGAAATAGCTGCATTGCACAGCGATGAAAATGCAAAGCAGTGTGAGAACTGTGGGGACTCCATTCCCCTGGTTGAGCGTCATGCCCAGCAAAAGGTTTGACATGTTATGGGTGCCAAAAGGTAGGGCACTTTCAAAGGTGCGGCAGGAGCACAAAGAAAACACTTAATTTTTCAAGTGTGTTTATCGTTGCAGAGGTACGTTTCCTCCCACTCCACTATTAAAGTTAGTGTTGCTTATGGGAGGGGAAGATTGGTGTCTGCATTAGCCGTAGCAGACACGGGAGTGCAGCTTTGTGTCACCGGAACCTTGTTGCTTTCCAGCCTGTGAGTCAAATTCCAGGAACTTCAATTTCAAAGGGGTTTGAGGGACAAAGTCAATTTGAAAGTGAAATGCCTCAGAGCAACGGCATATACTATTGAGGTAGGTGGGTGACGTACGAAGCACAATGTTTATTTCGTGCCAATGGCCAAGAACTTTTATACGTCATTGAGTGCTTGTAAGGAGTTGGGATTGGTGCCACCGGGATTTCCTACTTCTTTCTAACTCATTGCATCAGCAGACATCACCAAAGGAGCAGTGTGCAGCCCCACCCTTCACAGACAATGAAGCCGATCCCTCTACTGATCCCACCAATGGAGGAGAATATCCTAAGACTGGAAGAAGGGTTGTTACATCACTTCTTGTTTGCTACCTATAATTCAACTAGGGAACCTTTGCCTGTAATGACAGGTAAGCAGCACTATATACATTTATTACCCGACGCCGCACCATGTGCCTGCCACATGTTGGCAATAATCCCCCAGAACTGGGAAGAGGAGGTTAAGGACCAGCGGAATGAGGACATCCAGAAGAGTGTGATAGAACCAGCCCCAGCAGGGGATGCGACGGAGTGATGTGCAAGGATGGTTATTGTAGCCAATGATGGATTATCATTATAATTATTTACATATATATATGATTATCATTGTTAAATGTACCTTTATTGCTAATACACATTTAGCATATATGTTGTGTTAGGAATACATGTATGCAAGTATTCTTGTTTATTGGAGCATAGGGGATACTATGTAGCATTTATATCATCTCATGTGGCATGCATATCATATTTTATTTATCTGGTATTATTGCAACCAGTCTTTCCCCTAGCCCGCCACTGTTCACTGCTCCTCCAGTGTATTACGCTTATTTTGATTATTTTCACACATTATATGGCTTAAGAACTTACGCAATTGTTTCTGTGAAAACCTTATTTACTTTTATATCTAATGATAACCAAGAGCCAAGAAGACAGGATAACCTCGCCACACCATAAAATTCCGGTGCCTTAACACCTACTGCCTTCAGGACACTCATCATACACAGGTGCCTTTCGACATGGTTTCAAGCATCTCTATCCCCACATACAAAACCACATAAGACGCCCATTGTGGTTTCCATCAAGTGGAGCTGGACATGAAAAGGTTTGATAGCACCCTGCAAGTCATCGATTGGAGACAGAAATACATCGATGACACATTGCATTGAAGATGCTTTTTGGAACGTTTATGATTTTCTTTCAACTTGTGCTTCAGCATGAATAACGCTCAAATCGGAGAAATTCAAATTCTGCAAGAGGTAGGTTACCTTCATTGGATACCACTTGTGATGGGAGGTGTACAAGCCCGCAGATGAACGTATAAATACCATTCAAAACTTTCATATGCCAGAAAAGCTCTCCATTACTGATATTAAATTATGGTACAGATTCGTGGTCTAGTTAGCCCCTTCCTTGCAACGGCACTGATCATGGAGCCCTTCAGGGACCTCTTCAAGAAGCCCACAGGAAAAATCGTATATTAGGATAGTCAGCTGCGCAGCAAATTTCAACAAGCACATGAGGTTTTCTGCCAACTTGCCAAAGGACAGCCTGGTGTATTATGACAAGACATGCCCTACGACAATTATGACGGACTGGAGCAAGGAGGGCATTGGCTTTATCGTCCTTCAATAGCACTGTAATTGCCAGTCAGTTGACAGTCCCTTCTTTTGCAAGTGCAGTTGGCCTCTCTCTCTATTTCGTAGCCGTCACCTCACCTCATTGAAGCCAGGAATGCTCCTTTAGAAGGAGAGGCCCATGCAGTCACTTGGTGCTTGCAGTGGGCCAGGTTGTTTCTGCTTGGGGGCCCCACCCTCACCATCATAACAGACCACCTCCCACTTATCAAGCTTTTGGGTAATATGGCCCTTCAGGATGTCATCAACCCGAGGTTGTTTAATCTGAAGGAGAAGACTCTTCAATTCAAATTCCACATGAAATACCTGCCCAGAAAGAGGAACTCTGCTGCAGATTTTCTCTCAAGATCCCTGAGTAAGAGATTGTTCCATGAGATTTCTGAGGAGGACTTGGATGACAATATTCAAGTGGTGATAGCCTGTACAACAATGGGTACTTTGGAACAGGTCACCTTTCGTAATGGATGAAGAGTATGCTAGGGTCAGAATGGGTGATTGACCCCAACAGAAGTCACAAAAAAAAAAAAATAAAATAAAATAACCTGCCTTTGATCATTCTTCAGCGTTCACTTAGTGGATCAAGGATGCCTATGTTTGGTCATTCCCAAAGATTTACTTCATTAGGTGGCTGCAAGACTACATGCAGGATACCAGGGCCTCGAATCTATATTTAGAAAGGCTAGAAAGTCCTTACATTGCCCGTATATGGAAGGAGCTCTTCAGCATCGCCAAGTCTAATGCACCTCATGTGATGAAGATGTCCCTTCATTAACCCCTGAAGCAATGAAACTAACGTTTCCCAGCAGAATATCCCTTCCATTAGGTCGTCCCAGATATGTTCCAGGTGGAGGGCAATGTTTACATGGCATTCATAGACAGATTAACACGGTGGCTGGAGATAGCACAATTCCCTAATGGTGCCACATCTAGCAAAATAAGTATCCATCTTTGGTCCTACTTTTCCCACTTAGGGCCCCAGAACAAATATCCACTGGCAGAGGTACAAATTTAGCTAGTGAAGAGATGGAGGCCTTCCTCAGGAGATAGGAGGTCAAGGTCCATTTGTCGTCAGCCCAGTAACCCCAGTCCACTAGGTGGTGCCCTCGAGCTGGGCAAAATGGCCCTGGCAATTCCTCAGTATGTGAACACGCCTCTCAGGGAGGTCAGTAAATCTCCGTTTCAGCTTGCTACTGGCGGCAAACTACGTGATGGGGCTTTTACAGGCAAAAGACATTTGTTGGTAGACAGGTACTGGAGACAGACGTACGTCAAAGGGAATTGCAGGTGGCAAAATTGTAGGAGGTAATGTGTGCCCGTGACACCACCAGAAAACATATGCTCATCAAATCAGGATCTCGTGTGCGTTTACAAAACCAAGTTACTAAACAGTGAGACTGGACAGGCTAAATTTCAGAAATGAGACTCTACCACCAGTACACAGTTATATTTGATAGGAGCAGCAGGCTTTCAAAGAGGAACCGACAGCACTTGAGCATCATTGCTCCACCATCAAGCACTCTGGTGCCCCAACCTGGCGCCCTGTGAGTCGTACTATGCTCTTAGATTCATTTACTTATTCTCATGAGGAACCCAGCCTTGTCCGTAAGTGTAGAAAAGTTGTCGGTAAACCCAAATGGTTCAAAGACCATAAATGAAGTGTTCTTGTTAATAGAAATGTTATCTTATGTAATTAAGTGAAACTGTATTGCATATTTCATGTATCAATTTGTCAATATTGAAGTTAATTTTTTCTCTATTTTTCTCCACATGTCTACCTGTTTTTTCTCTATTCACCAAGCATTATAGTACCTGTCAGTATGCTCAGAAACTTTAATTATTAAAATTTGTCTTTTTTTTTTTTTTTTGCTGACACATGCAGTCCGCCCCCTTTATTTGTTGCATGTATAATCTTGGGGGAGATGTAAGATATATTGTAACCATGTGCTACCAACAGACATCGGCGGGAACTGGTTAGCGTTGTCTTGTGGAAGTCAGTCTCCTCTCTACTTTCTTTTAATAAATATCTATGCAGATCCACTCCCCATTACAACCCAACGAGCAGGATCAAATATTCAGAGAGATAGGAACCTTTATGACTAGTGTAAGATTAATGTACCCTACTGTTGGCTGTGCTTGTGTGCAGATGTATCATAGTGTGCACTCTCTTTCCTTCCCTGAGTTTTGTTCTCGTTTAATTTCGATAATGAAATCTTTGAAAATAATAACTATTCTCATGGAGGAACCCAAGTGAAAAATAAAACTATGTCATGGTGGATAGTTGCCTTTTGTGTGGATCTTCGTAGGGTAACGAAAAAAGTAGATAGGATGGAAATTTTGTGAGAGGTGTGTCTGTATAGAAGCCAACAACAGTGATGAAATTATACCAAAATTGTAATGGCTTAACCCTGTGTGTAGATGAAGCCAAGATAGTCATACTGAATATGTCAAAAATGAAGGCAGAACTAAAGAAGAGATACCTCACTTTAGGAGAAAATGAAGGGAAAATCGCTGAACTGGAAAATCATCTTGGTGTCCGACTTCAGAAGCGACAAATTCCACCCAGACTATGGAAAAGAAAACAACTGATTTTACTGAGAAGGTAGATAGCCTACCAAAAGATATGGAATCATTTAAGTTAGCACTTCAAACAACGATGGCCTCAAAACATGAGAAAATGACATGCTGGCAAAGATAAGGAAAAACCCACTAGTAATTAAATAATTAAAAGCATCAACTGGCGAAAGTGACGGACAGCCAAGTGCACCGCCAGCAATTCTCGATTGAAGGTAGAATAACCCGATTCTGCCTTGGACAGTTTTCTGCTGAAGAAGGCCAATGGGCGGGGCGAGCCTTTGACCACCTGCTCGAGTACTGCACCAATAGCGACGTCGCTGGCATCGGTGGAGAGAAGGAGAGGGGCGTGTGGGATAGGAAAAATGAGAGCCGCAGCAGTTGATAGGGCCTTCTTTGCATTGCAGAAGGCTGCTTCTTGAAGGGGACCCCAGCGTCGTTTCGCACACATTCACGTCGACGTTGTAGGCCCCCTACCCACATCACAAGGACATCGTTACCTGTTTACCGTCATCGACCGCTCCACTCGTTGGCCTAAAGGTACTGACAGGAAAATTGAGGTTGAATATGTACTTAAGGATATACCAATTCTTAATACAAGGTCAACTTTGAATAGAAATGTTGTAAGTTTTGCTGATGAAAAGATCAGAGATGAAGCAGTAAACAAGATTCAAAACATTGGTTGCCAACACCGAGATAAGGAAAATTGGAAAATTAACATTCAAAATAATGATATTTAATGCATACAGTGATGAAGATAAAATATTAAGTGCTTTGATAGAGGGAAATCGTCGCCTGGATCAGATTCAGAATGTAGAATATAAGAAAAACCTGGTATTCAAGAAAAGTTCTACATATGGGACTACCCACTACTTGTTGAAATGTGATCCTGAAGTTCGTAGGACTATTTATGATAATGGTAACAAAGTTATGTTGCGAAGGGGTACTTATAACACTCGATAGGTATCATGTGATCATCTGTTACCCCTGTCAAAGGTATTGTACCAACCGTGTTTCACACAATTGTACATAATTCCTTTTGTATATATTATGCTTGTATCTTCGCTCTTCCCTTGCACTAAAACGAACATGAAAATTCATGTCTGGTTTTTCCTCTGTAATATTGTTTGTCTTGTGAACTTGTTATGTCCTGTTGCCTTGAGGTTTTGTATATAAGGAGAGTGTTCTACAATAATATAACTCAGTCGTTTCCAACCTGCCTTTGAGTTCACAACCTTACTCGGCGCCGTTACATTGGTGACCCCGGAAGTTGACTCGCTCCCACTGCCTTCCACCCCACCTCCCTCGCCCCTCCATCGTTGGTACTATGACGAAGACGGACTCTACTACAGCAGTTGGCGCTGCGGCCGCCCCATTGAAACTTTCACCGTTCGCCACTGGAGAGGCGTTTGCTTGGTTTCAACGCACTGAAGTCCACTTCCGTATCAGGGGCGTGACTCGCTCAACCACCAAAGCAGATTATGTTCTCGCGGCGATACCCGAGGACACTTTCCCAGAAATATCCGACTGGCTTTGTGAACAAGGAGACACCCCAATAGCGTATGACGCCCTCAAAACATACCTTCTGCAGCAGTACTCGCCGTCGCCAGCCGCCCGTATAGCAAAGCTTTTTCAGCTCTCGCAACAACCGTTGGGGGACCAAAGGGCTTCGCTTGCCCTCAGGGAAATGACCAGTATCGCTCGCCTTCAACTTGCCGCAGACGGCTCTCCTCGTGAGGTGAACCTACTTCGTGTCCTTTGGATACGCCGTTTACCCGAACCTGTACGCGCTGCCATACCCGATGTCGATAGTTTACCCATAAAGGACTTGATGACCAAAGCCGACGCCCTTATGGACAGCCACTTCAAGACCTCCATCAACGCCTCCACCCCTGACGACGGGGATGCCTATTCAATGTCAACCGAAGCTGACATGAATGCCGTAGGACATACACGCCTACCCCGTGACGTGCCGAAGCGGCGACAAAGCCGCCCACCACCCACCAATCGCTCGCGCCCCAACGAACGACTTCTACAGCCACTTACTACCTCCCATCCGCCGCAGTTTTGCTACTACCACTTCAGATTCGGGGCAACCGCGAAGAAATATGCCAAGGATTGTCAGTGGCCTAAAAACGTGTAAGTAGGCCATCGCTTGTGGCGGTGGCCTCCCATGTTTCTAATCTTTTCTTTTTACAGGATGCAGGAACGGGCGTGCAATTTTTGGTAGACACGGGTGCTTGTCGTTCTCTTTTGCCAAGGAAACTCTTCAAGGCACGACGTAGTCTGTCTACATCTGCCGACGTCCGCTTAGTAGCTGCCAACGGATCTACGATACCCACCTACGGTTACGAGAACCTCACATTATCGTTCGGAAACGGTAAATTCAATTGGAAGTTTCTCGTTGCTGACGTCACAATGCCAATCCTCGGTGCGGATTTCCTCTCTCATTTCCACCTTCTGGTCGATGTCGCCCACCGACGATTGGTCAACGCAGACTCGTACTTGTCGACACCTCTTCATCCCGCCCCCTCTAACCTCGCTCTCCACATCAGCACACCCACGGATGCCTACGCCCACCTCCTCACGTCGTACCCGGAAGTTTTCCGTCCAGAACTTCGCCAAACGCCCACGGTTCCTGCCAAGCACTTGTATTTATCACCATATCAAGACGACGGGACCCCCAGTCTTCGCAAAATTCAGACGTCTGGCACCGGAACGATTGGCAGCCACCAAACAGACGTTCGCCGAAATGGAGAAAATGGGCCTTTGCCAAAAGGCCTCCAGCCCATGGTCGTCACCCTTACACATCGTTCTGAAGAAAGACAGCTCCCTCCGTCTGTGCGGGGATTACTGGCGCCTGAACATGCAAACAGAACCGGATCACTACCCCCTCCCAAACATTACCGACGTGACCTCCTACCTGCACAAAGCGAAGGTTTTCTCTACGCTCGACCTTCTGAAGGGGTATTATCAGGTGCCTATGAACCCAGAAGACATCCCCAAGACCGCCATCACCACTCCGTTTGGCACATACACCTTCAATTACTCCTGTTTTGGCCTTCGTAATGCTGGGGCAACGTTTCAACGTCTCATGGATGGCATCTTAGGGGACCTCCCTTTCTGTGTATGTTATGTGGACGACATACTTGTGTTCTCCTCCTCAAAAGAGGAACACCTCCGTCACCTGCGCATCGTGCTCGACCGCCTGCAACAAAACGGCCTTGTAGTCCGGTACGACAAGTGTACCTTTGGCGCCAACGAAGTGTCATTCTTAGGGCACCGCATCACTCCTGAAGGTGTCCACCCCCTCCCTGAGAAGGTAGTAGCTGTTCAGAACTTCCCCGTGCCCTCGACCGTCAAAGCTCTGCAGGAATTCTTGGGCATGATCAACTATTATCACCGTTTTCTGCCAGCCATTGCCGCCACTCTTGCTCCCCTCTACGCCTCCCTTAAGGGCAAGCCAAAGGACCTGAAGTGGGGTCCCCTTCAAGAAGCAGCCTTCTGCAATGCAAAGAAGGCCCTATCAACTGCTGCGGCTCTCACTTTTCCTATCCCACACGCCCCTCTCCTTCTCTCCACCGATGCCAGCGACATCGCTATTGGTGCAGTACTCGAGCAGGTGGTCAAAGGCTCGCCCCGCCCACTGGCCTTCTTCAGCAGAAAACTGTCCAAGGCAGAATCGGGTTATTCTACCTTCGATCAAGAATTGCTGGCGTTGCACTTGGCTGTCCGTCACTTTCGCCATTTCTTAGAAGGTACGCCCTTCGTCATTCGCACAGACCACATGCCTCTGGTGCACGCCTTCACTCGACAGTCTGACGCCTGGTCCGCCCGTCAACGCCGACATCTCTCCGCCGTGGCTGAATACAATTGCAACCTCCAATATGTCCCTGGGAAAATGAATCCCGTTGCCGATGCCCTTTCAAGAAACACGTTGGCTGCCGTTCAACTGGGATTGGATTACAACGCCCTGGCTGAAGCCCAACGACAGGATCCAGAGTATCAAGCTTGTAGGACATCCTGCATGTCCCTCCGTTGGGAAGACTTTCCCCTTGAAGACTCCAACACCACCCTCCTCTGTGACGTCAGTACTGGTAGACCGCGACCCATGCGCCGACAGGTGTTTGATTTCATTCACGGCCTTTCACATCCCTCGTGCCATTCTACTGCACAGCTGCTGAAGGCAAAGTTCATTTGGCACGGCATTTCTAAGGATGCTAAGGATTGGGTCCGCGCCTGTACTTCTTGCCAAACTTCCAAAGTACATCGACACACGGATTCAGGAGTGGGCACCTTTCCTCAACCTCAGCGTCGTTTCGCACACATTCACGTCGACGTTGTAGGCCCCCTACCCACATCATAAGGACATCGTTACCTGTTTACCGTCATCGACCGCTCCACTCGTTGGCCTAATGCCATTCCCATGGAAACTGCAACGTCCGCCTCATGTACATCTGCCTTACTCTCTGGATGGATTTCAAGATTCGGTATCCCTGAGCATATTACTTCTGACAGGGGAACCACTTTCACCTCTCAATTGTGGACGTCATTAGCGAATCTCCTGGGCATCGCCCTACATCAGACAACGGCCTACAACCCTGCTGCCAATGGAATGGTTGAACGTTTTCATCGCACCCTCAAAGCAGCTTTGATGTCCCGCTGCAAGGATTGCAACTGGTTTACTCAGCTTCCCTGGGTCCTCCTGGGACTAAGGACCACTCCTAAAGACGCCCTCGACGTCTCGGCAGCCGAAATGGTGTATGGCGACCCGTTGGTCGTCCCTGCCGAATTTTTTCCTTCTACAACCTCCTCCGACGATCTCCAGCGCATACGTCACGTCGAGGGAAAATTTACTCCGTGCCGCCAGACTTACAAGCCCCCAGCGAAGCATCACATACCAACGGACTTGCACTCTGCAACGCACGTCTTCCTGCGCAACAACACCAGCCAGCCACCACTAACGCCCCCTTACACGGGCCCTTTCCTTGTGATCCGACGCAGTCCGAAAGCATTCCTCCTAAACATTCGGGGCAAAGAAGACTGGGTCTCCATTGATCGTCTAAAACCTGCTTATCTTCTGCCAGACGACCCGCTTACAGTTCGCCTCTCTAGATCAGGGCGCCCTATTTAACATATACAGTATGTCATTTTTAGGGGGGGAGCCATGTACCAACCGTGTTTCACACAATTGTACATAATTCCTTTTGTATATATTATGCTTGTATCTTCGCTCTTCCCTCGCACTAAAACGAACATGAAAATTCATGTCTGGTTTTTCCTCTGTAATATTGTCTGTCTTGTGAACTTGTTATGTCCTGTTGCCTTGAGGTTTTGTATAAAAGGAGAGTGTTCTACAATAATATAACTCAGTCGTTTCCAACCTGCCTTTGAGTTCACAACCTTACTCGGCGCCGTCACAGTATGGACATTTTGAAAAATATTACAAGTTCAAGACTGATGATATAGTGTGTGGGAAATGTTCAGCAAATCACACCACCAAGGAATGTAACTCAAATCATATAAAATGTATAAACTGCACTAAGCTGAATAATCCAGATGCTTGAATAGTGAATTTAAGAAATTACGAAGCTAAAGATTTTGAATTGAAGAGATTTGCAGAGAATATGGACTATGGATACTAAGAATGTTATAAATTGTGGCTATGTAAATATTCTATTTGTTGGTAATAAAACTATTCAGATTCAAGGATTGATAAATGAGAAATATTCTGACATGTTAGCATTATTTGAAACATGGTTAAATAACTTTCACAAGGTTAAAATTGCTGTCATGACCCCTCGTACACATATGGGGCTGGCTTTGTCAATAGACAAATTATACGACAGTGTGATACGGAAAACACCAAAAAATATATATATGACAAACTGATCTTGTGGGTCCTGTATTTAGTAGGGTTCCTCTGCATGATAGGACCAGGAAAGCTGCCCTTAAAAGATGAAAGTATGATAATATATTCTATGTTGCATGGGCTCTCATGGGCGCAACGCTAAAATACCCTTTGTCATTTATTTGCTCACTACACTTTGTTCCAAGTCCCTTATTTCACAATTAAATCTAGAATGAAAAATCTTCCAAATCTTCCGTAACTGGTTCTTGGACGGTAACTTTGTTTCTTTTAGTCTTTTTTTTTTCTACATATATGTAGGCTAACAGTAAGTTTTTTAAGTACTATTGCTAAGATAAAGGCGTGATATTCTAGGCAGAAAAAGAATATGACATTACAAACGGACAATCTTTTTGTTTCCATCTCCTAGTAACCAAAATGTGTCAACAGTGAGATTCCATAATGAAGGCCAAACAAAACCATGGTATTTTATGCCAAGATATGAGTCATGCAAGAGTGTAGTCATATTAGTGCATGCTCTCTCTTCTCTCTTCCATAGACAAACTATAAAAAGAGACTTATGTCAGCCTGTTCAACATAAAAACATTAGCTGCAAGTTTGAACTTTCGAAGTTCTACTGATTCAACTCCCTGATTAGGAAGACCATTCCACAACTTAGTCACAGCTGGAATAAATCTTCTAGAATACTGTGTAGTATTGAGCCTCATGGTGGAGAAGGCCTGATTATTAGAATTCACTGGATACCTAGCATTGCGAATAGGATGATACTGTCCATGAAGATCTGAATGTAAAGGCTAATCAGAATTATGAAAAATCTTTTGTAATATGCATAAAAAACTAATTGAATGATGGTGCCAGAGAATAATATCTAGATCATGAATAAGAAATTTAATAGACTGTAAGTTCCTGTCCAACAAATTAAAATGAGAATCAGCAGCTGAAGACCAGACAGGAGAACAATATTCGAAATAAGGTAGAATGAAAGAATTAAAACCCTTCTCCAGAATAAATTTATCGTCGAAAATCTTATAAGACTTTCTCAATAAGCCAAATGTTTGTGCAATTGAAGGAGAGACAGACCTAATGTGTCAATCTAAAGTAAATTTGCTGTCGAGAATCACACCAAAATTTTAAGAGTCATACAGAGTTAAAGGAACATTATCAATGCTGAGAACCGGGTGTTGAAGAGCAACCGTCCTTAACATATTTACAATAATACTTTGAGTTTAGTTAGGGTTCAATTTTATCCCCCATAATTTGCATTATGCACTAATTCTAGCTAGATCTCTATTAAGGGATTCAGCTTCCACAGATTTACATTCAGGAGATGGAATTGATGCACAGAGAGTAGCATCATCTGCATAAGCAATGAACTTGTTTTCTAGGCCAAACCACATGTCATGTGTGCTGTATATAGTATGAAAAGTAATGGACCAAGAACACTACCCTGAGGAACACCAGATACCATATTCCTCTACTCACGATGGTGCCCATCAACAACAACTCTTTGCGTCTATTATTTAAAATTTCAATAATGACGCTAAGAAAAGATCCACCCAATCCCAACTGTTTGAGTTTGAAAACAAGGGCCTCATGATTAACACGTTCAAAGGTAGCACTAAAATCAAGGCCAATCATTTGAAAAAAACCAGTTTGTAAGTTTAAGGGGTTCAAGTTAATGAGGAATAGTGAGTGTAAGAGAAGATTTAAGGAGAATGTGTTGTGGTATGTAACTACTGATATAAGGGAAGTCCAGGAATAGTGGCACCATGATGACAATATGCTTAGAAATTGAGGAAAGAAATATTAGGAGAGACATAGAGAAAAATATTACAGAATAAGGAAACTAAGTGGTGGAATAGTAATGTATATGAAAGCGTGGAAATTAAGAAAAATGCTAAAAAGACATTTGAAAGAATACAACAGGAGGAGGATAAAATGCTTTTTAGGGGAAGAAAGGAGAAAGCAAAGTAAGTGAAGTGGCGCAAGCTAGATAACAGTAATATCAAGAAATGTATGATCATATGATACTTGGACACGCGAAAAGGCTAGAAGAGGAATTATAGCTTGGCAAACTCCCGAAGTAGAACATCAAAAGAAATGAAGAGTGGATGGGACAGTTATAAAAAAATATGAAGATACACAGATAAGGTGGAAAGAGTACTTTGAGAGACCATTGAATGAAGAAAGTGAAAGAATGATACAGGAAGATGGAGTACCAAATAAAAGACTAACATCTGGTGTGGAAAGGAATGAAGTAATATGAGCATTAGCACAGATGAAAAATGGTAAGGCAGTGGGACTCAATGGGATACTGGTTGAAGCCTGGAAAGGATTGGAAGAGGAGGGCATAGATTTATTGAGGGATTTCTGTGAGAAATATGATCAGGAGGAGATCCCAGATGAATGGAGGAAGAGTTTTATTGTCGCAATCATTGAAGAGAAAGGAAACATTCAAGATTGTTACAACTATAGGGGGAATCAAACTGATGTGTTATACAGTGTAAATATGGGAAAAATTGTAGATCAAAGGTTGAGAGTAGAGGTAGAAATATCACCTCAACAGTTTGATTTTACGCCAAACCAAAGAACCAATGATGCAGTGTACGCATTGAAAAAGTTGATGGAACGGTATAGAGAAGGTCAGAAGACTGCATGTCGTCTTCATAGATCTAGGAAAGGCATATGACAGAGTGCCAAGGCAAGAGACTTGGAGATTTCTCAGGGAAAAGCTGGTACCCAGAAAAATATCTTTGACTGACACAAGTAATGTATAGGACTGTGGAATCAACAGTGAGAAGTTCTGTGGGAGATAATGAAAGTCTAGAAGTGAGGGTTGGTTTACATCAGGAATCTACACTTATCCCATTACTCTTTAATATTGCAATGGAAGTGATGACAGAGAACGTGAGGGATGAGGCATCATGGTTGATAATGTATGCAGATGATTTGGTGCTATGTGCCGAGACAAAGGGGAGTTGGAACAGAAATTTGAGGTATGGAGGAAGGCGTTGGAGGATAGAAGAATGAAAATAAGTAGAAGAAAAACGGAATACTTGCCATTTGGTACACAATTAAATGATGGAGCTGAATGAAGAAAACATCAAGAGAGTGGATAAATTCAAATATTTGGAATCTTTGATGGATGAAACTAGAAGTGGGGAAGGATGAGATCAAGTTCAGGATACAGTCTGGATGGAAAAATTAGAGAGATATGTCGGGTGCATTGTGTGACAAGGAAGTCCCAGTTAAACCCAAGGGAATGGTATATAAAGCAGCTGGGAGACCAGCAATGCTGTATGGCACAGAAACTCTACCAGTCAACAGGACAGACGAAAGTAGATCAAATGTAGCAGAGATGAGGATATTGTGCTGGATGTGTGGAGGGATGAGAGAGAATTGAGTGAGAAATAAATATATCAGAGGAACGACAGGGGTTTACACAAGCTTCATAAAAAGCATAGGAAGCAAGCTTAAGATAATATGGACATGTGATGAAACAGGATGAATAGCCTAGTATGTTGGCTGCAGGGTGCTGAACATTATCAAATTTCTGGCGGTAATATAGTAATAAAACGTCAAGATAAACAGTCACAATTATATATATGTGAATAAGAAATTACTTGTCAGAATGGTATAACCATAATCTTTTCTAAATGCTGTTGCTGATAAATAAATTACCTATGGCACTGCACCTATAACACTCTCTAAAGAAATTTCAAATAAGTATGCCCATGGTTATTAGTAGGACTGGCATTTAACTGAACAAGTTAAGTAAAATCTACGGATGAACATTGTCAATAGAAAGATTGGATTACAATATGGCAATCTACGGGCTCCTGTCAGGAGCTGGGATAAGGATGCAAAGCAAATACAGGAGATACAGATGGATGATTATGATGATGATGATGATGATGCGATATGCTGCTGAACCCACTGAACTTGGACTAGCAGGATAATTTGACTCCTGGGTTTCAATAGTCCATTACATATATGGTAGCGTTAGTGAGATTATACAATATCTTTTTATGAAATCTTTGTTCCTTTTCAATAATTCTTTAATTTTTATTGCAAATATTGTTAATAATATCTATGGAGTTTTCTCAACTCTTTATGTGTATTTTCATCACCTAGGAGGTTTTTAATTTTTTGTATGTAATAATTTTTATCTAGGATTACCAGTGCTCCGAATTTGTTAGATTTTTGTTAACTTTATATTTCAATGTTTTTAGGTGATTTGGAAATTGGAACTAATGGTTTTATTTCATATTGCCTATTTACTTCTTGTACCGAAAAATCACCAAATCTTTCCAAATAACACACACCCTTCGTAAATTTTACTCTATTTACTGCGCTCAGTCATCTTTGCGTCAACACCACACACACTTACTGTGATACTTGACGAGTGAGGAAACGACGCCTATTCTCTGTACAGTGGTTTGCCAACGGACCAATCATGAACTCCTTTTAACACGTCCCAGATATCTAGCATCTGAAAAAGAGGTATGACTGCATTGAATTATGGTAACCCATTGGAAACGTCCTGCCTGGTGATCTGTCGGACTGGGATTCGAGTTCCATTTAATCTTAATAGTTTTTTGTAGGGCCATCAACCTCACCATTCTTGTGAGCTAAGTATGGTGGATTTGGGGATGCCCTTGGGTATCCCGGCTGTGAGTCACCAGCAGAGACATGACTGGTCCTCCCTGGTCCTAGCTTGATTGGAGAGGAGGCTTGGGTGCTGATATATATATATATATATATATATATATATATATATATATATATATATATATATATATATATAATATATATATATATATATATATATATATATATATATATATATATATATATATATATATATACTGTATATATACTGTATATATTATTATTTTTTCTTTTGGAAGATTTTTTTTAAAATGACATGACTGCGTAGTTTACCTAGTTTCACTTTCATCCTCTCCATTTTCCTGTAGACACTTTTGAGTTTGGGGCTTGAAGTTCTCAAGAATAATAAGACAGCCATTTCGAAATTATTCCTTTTATTTTGTCCATACATTATAACGAGCTTTCGGACTGTACTCCGTCCATAATCATGTTAAACTAAAACCTTAAAAACATTCCGTCGTAATGTTACTGTAGGCCTACACTTGTATAAAAAATAATGGGACTATTCGTAAATGTTACAATTGTCGAAATAAATACCATTAACGAGAAAAAGCGAAAAATTGTTACCTTGAATCGAAAATAAAAAGTTTAATTACCTATCCAAGCAAATTGGTATTTAACAAAATACAAGAAATTTCGTACACATAAAACCTTGATATCATCACATGATGATACATAACTTCTGCAATTTACAAGTATAAAGTATATGTTCACGTTAAAATGAATTATTATACAGTATGCATATAAAATCAGCAATAAATAATTAATAAAATTCATCTTAGTCAGTAATACAGTTATATAAAAAGTGCATAAATGTGTGCTTAAAAATATTTAGAAGTCTATCGCAACCTTATTCTTAAGAATTTGAAGTAGACTTCATATTCTTAATGAAAATAGCTTCAGTCATTCTAAGAATGATTTTTAATTGGCCTAGTCTGTGTGTGCATTCGGAATCTCTCAGATAGTACATGTGGTGTATCCAATATATTTAGAGGAGTTACAGCCTTCCCGGTTACACGAATAGGAGTACACAGTGATAATAGTTTTGTTTTTGATAAAATTTTTTTTTTTAACTTCTTATTCTTGAATTAAATCCTCAGGTTTACGTCATCTTCTATATCTGCCGGTTTGATATGGTCTGATATAATCTTTTTCAGTATATTTTCTTCAACCTTGTAGCTACTACTCATCTGACCTTGGAAATAGAAGTTTATTTGTTTTTCCTTTTTAGCTGGTTAGGGCCCATTCACGAGCATTTTATCCAGAAATTCCTTAGGGCACTTCCCATAATTACACCTTCACCCTGCAAGTACAAGTCACCATTAATACTTTTAAACCGTCTCTTCGTCGTGCAAAGTTCTAAAAGAGCTTCTAGTGTAGCAGGGGGATCTCAGGAGGAGCTAGTTCAGGGTGATGGTACACATTCTTCGTGATTATGTTAATTGTGTCTTTAACAGGAACATAAGTAAAAAGTCTTTCTACGTCTAATGATACTAGCTTACCAAAAGGTGTTCTGTTTTTCAATATGCTTACAAACTCATAAGTCAAATCAACTGTGTATATTTTAGGGATGTAATTCCTAATTATACTGTTCATCTGTTAAGATACCTCATTATGTAACAGTGCCGACTTGTGATATGACAGGTCGTAATGGAGGGTCAACTAAGCGCTTGTGAATTTTTGGGTTACCATACACATATCCAGGTTCATACTTGCCAACACACCTACTAATCTTGAGAGATTTGCTATTACAATTAATTCTACCAATGTGTTAAAGAGACAATTAACATAATCATGAAGAATGTGTACCATCACCCTGAACTATCTCCTCCTGTGATCCAAGGGGATCCAAAAACTCATGAACGGGAGGTTTGTCCCAATAATCATGGTCAGAAATGCATAAAACACAAGATAGTAAGTAAGAAAAATATATGGTTCATGTATTTGGCTAGATATTAAAGTATTATATATGTACCGATAGTTCGATGATGATGACCCTGTACGTTTAATGATTTGGTGATAGACTGCTCTTTGAGAATTCTTATAACTGTTGATGACCAGGCCCGATATAAGTTCTGGTTAATGAAGAAGATGATGATGACGACACTGGTCTGGCCTGGTTATTGAGATATTCTATTCTGGAATAAAGGAGTTAAGGGATTGTACAGTCAAATTGAATGTAGGCTAATACCGTTTGACACGAAGTTGTGGCAGTAGGCTAGTAAGGATTGTTGCCTGTGTGTGGACGACGGTATCCACTAACATTTATATTATATATTCAAGTGTTTTCATCTGTTATATTTTAGGTTTAAGCTGTGATTATTTTTTTTGGTGGGGTTATTTCAATGTGGTTGGTATATTAGTATTAAGAGATTTATTTTAGTTTTAAGTGTTTTTTGGTACTTTGTGTGAACTGTCAGTGTCGGGTTTTGTTAAGGTATTATTTTTTCGGATTATTGGTGATAGTTCCGTGTACGCACTAGCACCATTATATATATAAAATATAGAGGTCTAAGCTATGGTTATATTTGCCTGTGTTATTGTTAAGTTTATGATAAGAGTATTAAGTGTATTTTTGGTTTGGCTGTAGTTCGTAAGTAATATAGTATTAAGGTCATGATTTGTTTTACTGTTTCATCTGTTCAATAGTACAGTTGATAACGTAAGGGGAAAGTTTGTGTAGTGGGACTTTTGTCTGTAAGATTGGTTAAGGGTGTGGGGTTTGTTTTGTGACTTCCCATCACATTATTTTGATGCCCGATCAGGGACTGCTGAGGTGGGATTGATAGCTGGACTGTTGGATGGAGAGCAGAATAGGATTAGGGACTGGATGCAAGACGGGTGAAAATGGAAGAACAGTTACAGGTTTTAAAGGAGGAATTGTGGCTGTATAAGGAACGAGAGGAGAAATTGTTGAAGAATGCGAGGTTGAGTTGTGAGAACAATGAGATTCGAAAGGAACTGAAAGTGCTTAGGGGAATTGTAGAGAGAGTGCAAGAGAATGAGGAACGAATGGAGAAACGAATGGAAGCTATGATGCAGGAAGTAATGGGAATGATGAAAACTTTCATGGGTGAAATTGCAGACAGAGGAGTGGCTTCTACTTCGAGTAAAGGGTTGATAGTGGAAGAGAAGGTAAGGGTAAATGATAATGGGGAAGGTAGTGATAGTGATATTGAAGGTAAAGAGATTAGGCATAGTAAGGATGAACAGAGATAGTGATAGGAAGAATGAGAAGAAGGGTAAAAGTAATGTGAAGAGGGAAAAGGAAAAAGGCCAAGATGAGAGTGAGGATGATCATGAATGGGTGAATGTGGTAAGTAAGAAAAAGGGTAAAAAGGGAATGATTAAGGATAGGAATTTAAGTGTGGAGTTAGATTTGTTGCATTCAATGGAGGAAGAAGGTAACAAGAAGGGATTAGGCAGTGAAGATAGTAGTAAGGATGAAGTTGAAGTATGTAAAACAGTGTTTATGAGAGAGGTACCTTAGTGTGAGAGATTTAATGAACATAGTGGTAGGGATGTATATGACTTCTTTAGGGAGCATGAAAAGTTTTGTCAGGCTAAGTATGGTGATGGTAAGAGAGTTTGGGCTCGGTAGTTGGGAGAATATTTGTCAGGATATTTGTTGACGATGTATGGGGAGATAATGAGTATGAAAGTGTGAAAACGAGAATAATTGAGCAGGAAAAAATGTATGAAAGGGAGTGTTAGGTATAAGCATAAAAACGATTTTGATGAGGCACGAATGAATGTGGGTGAAGCGATATCGATGTATGTTTGTCGGTTAGAAACGTAAGCTAGAAAGAAGTATGGAAACAAAGGAATAAATGAGAATAAGGAACTAATGAAGAAGTTTTTGGATACAGTACCAGAGAATGTGTTTGAGTTTATTAATTTGAAATGGAAGGAGATAATGAGTAGGACGAGAGAGAGATTGACATAGGATGATATTTTTTAGTGGAGGATTACGAGTTGGATAGAGATGCTGTTATGAGAGGGCTAATGAGGGTATTTGATAGTGTAGTAGATAGGAGTGTTAGGGCGAGTAATGCAGGAATAACCTTAAGGACAAATGAAGGATTTAGAAAGGGAAATCAGGTTTGGAGAGATAGGAGTGCTTGTATGCAGCAAGGTAGGTCAGGTAGGGGTATCCATGAAGAGAGGTGTTTTAGGTGTGGGAAGGTAGGACATAAAGAGAGTGAGTGTAGATGGGTATTAAGAGCATGTTTCGGGTGTGGGGAGACAGGGCATCGTATTAGTAAGTGTAAGAAGGAGAAAGTGGTTAAGTGCTATCGTTTTGGTATGACTGGGCATGTAGCAAGTAGATAGAGAAATAATCGTATAAATGTGATTTGCGACAATTGTGGTAAGGATGTCCATTACGCGAGGATATGACAGGAGCAGCGTGCTAAGTGTTCTGAATGTGGTATAAATGGGATATAGCTAGGGTGTGTAGGAAGAAGGGATTAAGTCAGCCAGGATGTTCGGGAAACTGATTAGTAAGAGGGTTCAGCTGGGTGATCTGTGTGTGTGGAGGGAATGGTATGAATGATTGGTTAAAAATTAATAAGCATGAACCTAATATGCATGAGAAGTTAGGGCTGGAAAATAAGCAATTAGTGTTAGTTGAATATAGAAAAAAGAAGTCTGGAAAATTTTATTGGCATTAAGTACAGGGAAAAATGGTAAGTATTAGTGGGAATCAGAATAGGTATGACAAAGGTGTAAATGTCCGAGAAAGTATGAAAGATAAATGTATTGATACAGATGAAACGGGGATAAGTATGAATGATACCTAAAGTGTATGTGGTTTTTCATTAGATGAAGTAAAAGAAAATACAGTATGACGAATGCGAGAATGAGAGATAAGAGAATGATTAGTAGTATGAATGATTCTTTTGTTAAAGTAGAAAATGGTTTTGATGTAATTGATGAATTGTTGACAGAATAAAGTTGGATTTTAGGGCCAGATGATATTGAGGTACATGGAATAGTGCCTGATATATTAAATGAGAGCAACATAAACGGGAATCGTAACAGTACAATGAATGATAGTGATATGGAAGAAGTGAATGAGAGAGTACATGTATATGATGGCCCAGTTACCCGAAGCCGTGGTCCTGTTCCCGATTGCGGCTGGGTAATGGAAAAATAGGTAAGAGTTGTGTGAAGGATTTGGCAAAGTAAGGGTGGCGGAATGTGCAGGATAAATATTTTTCATATGTTTTGGTTTTGCCAAAGAGAGAGAGAGAGAGAGAGAGAGAGAGAGAGAGAGAGAGAGAGAGAGAGAGAGAGAGAGAGAGGATGTGCCAGCAAGCGAGAGGTACTTAGTGTAATGATAGTTTGTAGTAGGAAAGACTGTTGGTATAATTGAGGCTGTTTGTTTACTTTTTATAGATAGGTTAGGGCAGTGGTGAATGTCCTGGGCGAATGCCTTTTCTATTTGATTGCAGCAGGAGTCAGTTGTGTCCCCGATGTTGGATTATTTATTCTTTTATTTCTTCAACCAGCTATGTAAGTGATATTTTTTCATAACAGCCATAATTACTCCTTTGAAGTTTTTGTTTTTCCGTGGACTGTTGGTTGACTTCCGCAAGTATATGGATAGATTGATGATGATAACCTTGTATGTTTAATTATTTGTATATAGACTGCTCTTGAAGAATTCTTATAGCTGTTGATGATAAAGCCTGATATAAGTTTCGAATGATGATGATGATGACAATGGTTTGGCCTGGATATGGAGATTGTACAGTCGAATTGTCCGTAGGCTGATACCGTTTGACACGTTGAGGCAGTGGGCTAGCAAGTACTGTTGCCAGTGTGTGGACGACGGTGTCCACTCACAAACATATACTATATAGCCTATTATATATTTGAGAGTTTTCGTCTGTTATATTTTAGGTTTAAGTTGTGATAATTCTTTTTGCAGTGTTATTTGAATATGTTTGGTGTATTAGTATAAAGAGATTTATTTTAGTTTTAAATGTCTTTTGGTACTTTGTGTGAACTGTCAGTGTCGGGTTTTGTTAAGGTATTGTTTTTTCGGATTACTTATGACAGTTCTGTTTACGCACACGCACCGTTATATATATATATATATATATATATATATATATATATATATATATATATATATATATATATATATATATATATTGTGGAGAAATTATGTTTTTATTTAATTGTTGATTAAAAACTTGTTATTCCAGGAAAGTCTCCCTATGTCAGTTTCCAAAAGATCAACAGGGGAGGATAAGGAGCACTATCACCCAGGGCACAAACACCCTGCTAATAGCTTTACTGACTTAGTTCTCTAACCATTACTCGGAATTCAAAAAGGAAATTGTACTCTGTCCAGAGGCCTGAAAACTCCACACGTTGAATAAAAGTAATTGGATGGCCTACTCTAGCTTTGTCAGGTCTAAGGTCATCTACACTCTTAGGCTCTGTTTTGGCTCCGTCCCGGGGACCCCAGTGAGATGCTGGACAGGAATCTTACGTTAAGGAATTATTGAGACAATGGCAAAAAATGGGAGCAGTGATGAAAAATAAAGTAAAAGTTAAAGATATGGATCTTTACCTTCGAAGCAGAGAGATTCAATACTAAGTCACTTGCTAACACACTTATTCTAAGTTACTCCTTTCAAAATATCGGGTATACTATCCCAGGATTAAATATTCATAATAGGCATAAAAATAAGATGAGGTTCAATTAAGTTAATCTTGCTTAATTACACAAATTTACATTAAAGAAACGGACATCTTAATAAACACAAAATGTAATAAAAAGAAATGGAAAATAATAAAAAATATGGTTGATTAGACATGTGGTCTTCTGCAATGGTTAAAAATTGAAATTGGGCCGGACACATGACCTGGTGACCCCGAGACTGTGCTAGTCTCGAAAGCAAAAATGATATAAAAAAACTGTACACACAATTCTTCCGCACACAGCCCGAAATATGTAATAGCCACCTAAACCTCAATTAAGTAAATCTAAGCTAAGCTAAAAATGGGGGAAAACTAAGTGACCACGTATTTTTACCTGCGCTCCTCACAGAAACCAGCCCTTGTCCTCCAATGGCTGTTGATTGAAATGGGTTCAACCAAATAGTTTGCGCCCTTGACTGGCCCACCACTGGAATTCTCGCTTGTCGTAGATAGAGTCTCCCAGGCTCGTGCAGAGATTCACTGACCAGGTAGGTCAGTCGGTCACTACTGCTTCTGAACGAATGGGGCAACGGTAGGGTCGTGAGGGTTCACCTGGCTTCACCTTCCAAAACATGTGATGGGCGTTGGCCGCAGGTACCCCAGTGAAGGTGCCATGTCGGGACTTTGGGACAGGGCAATATATTGTTGTAAGGTGTGCATAGGAGGCAGGATTTTCCACAAAATACTCAGAGAAATCTTGCTGCTCTAGAGGAGTTTAAATATACAATAATCCTACATATTCTGAATTGCTAAAAATTAGTAACTGAAATAAGAAAGTAGCAATGGGCTGGTGCGATGGGCATACATCTTAAAATTAACAAACCTTAATTAGTACTGAGAAATAAATGCTGCATTCAAAGTCAGCAGTATTATAATTATATTCAAAACCAGTTTAATATTTTATCTCGACACACGTAGTTTGAGGAAAGAACCATCATATGCCAGCGCGTAAGGCTTTTGCTGTGCGTATCTACGCTGTGAATCACAAATATGGCGTACGCTATTGTCAACAGGTTTATTTAGTTTAAAATAGTTCTCCCAATGTTTCGGTAAAGAAAAGTTAATGTAGGAGAGGACGTTTAAGGGGTAACTACAGCATTAGGAGAGCCTAAAATACAAAAGGAAGAGTGAAGAAAAATTCTTCACACCCTGGGGATAAAGGGAGAAAGAAAGGAGCAAGGGGTTAGTTTCGGCAAATGTGATTCAACTACTTGTTAGTACGCGCGAGATAAACTTACTAGATAAATGAAGAGTGAAGTCATTCTTCACATCAACGTCCGTTTAAAGTTAACAAAACACTGTTAGCGTTGATTAAATTCAATCAAGTTAAAAATGTGAATGTAGGCAAAACTGAACCCACAGGCAATGCTTCACGGAAGCGTTAACATAAGTAAATCAGGAGTGTTAACTTTAAACGTACAATGCCATGGTAATCAAATGATTAAAAGTACACAATCCTTCCCATTCAAGGGATAAGGATAGAGCAAGCAAAACGTGAGTCAATAACAGTCAAGTTCAGCAACAAGTAAGGCCAATGACAAATTCAAAATTATGGGGTCCGGTCTGACAACCAACATTTTAGATGAAATGTTTTTACAAATAAAGTGTTAAATATTTCACATTTGATAAGTGAGAAAGAGAGAAAAGTTACTCTCTTCTCTGCATTAAAAAGTGAAAAATTTTCTGACACTTGTTCGAATGACAAACCGAGACAAACTAGGTCCATGGGGACATCGCAATTCTGACCCCTAGAGTCTTGGATGTTGTCATTAACAGAAACTTTTAAAAGGGGAGCATCAAGAGTACAAGCTATATTCAGCACGAACTGAAGGATATCAGGGGGATTGTACTAACATGACAAATTGTCAAGGCAAAAATTTAATTTATGCTTTGAAGTTAAAGCAAAGGATTGACCTGGGAAAAGCTGCTGTATGACTTGGCAAAAATCATAAAAGTTTAAAGTGGTACCATATTATAAATGACGATAATGGTACGGTGATTCTCAAACAAGATTAATCGTAAACAAGCTCTAAGCTCTGGTGCTAGATCTATATGTGTGACCTTCACTAAATCCGCCATCAATGCAAAAGGTTCCTTTCTGACTGCTAAAGTCTTAAGGTTGCGATCACGCAGCTCGTTCTGAGAGCGTGTTTCAAATTCTGACGTGGCTGTTTTAGCATTGACGCTGGTTGGAGCGGAAGTTACGGGCTTAAGGATAGGACAATCAGGCAACGGGAGCACTGGTCTGTGGGATGGTATGAGCTTAACGAGTGAATCTATCGGTACAGGCCTCTGCTGGCGTTCAAGCACACGGTCAGGTAGGGTGGTATTTGCGCTACCACTAGGTGGGTCCAGGTTGAGACCGTGAATGGCATTTCCTCCGGGACGCACTGTCAAAGACAATATAGCCAAAGGGGGTTGAGTCTGATTTAGCGCTGGCTTAAGGTTTGGAAATGAGGACGGAGCAGGAGGGACTGAGATAAATTTACTAATCTTGTGCCGTGCTGGCAACATAGTATTGAAAGTTGACGATTGAACAGGTGGGGCAACTGATGCAAAAGTATGAACATTGTGCTTGACTGCTGAGACATTAGAAGTATGAACTAGGGGACCGTTAATGGCATTTACAAGGGGATGTATCACTGAAGGTGTTGCCCTCGAAGAACAAAACTGATTAGGTTTGATTATTAAATTGGGATGAACCATTAGGCTATTAAAAGCAATCTTAATTTTCCCTGAATAGGCAGCAAGCAAGGGATAATTTAATTTAACAATGAGATGGTTGTAATGACGTCTCCAAAAATTCATCTCTTACTTTACCAATAAGGCTTTTAAAATGACCCACGGCTTTAAGACCCATGTTAGGAAAATCTACTGAAGCGAGAGAATGAAGCGCTTGGTCTGCGTCCTCAAAAACAAAGATGAATGTTAACTCCTGTTCTTTAAGCCGAGCGTTAATCTCCTCTGGGCTGAGCATCTCAGCCTTAGGCGGTGGAGGGTTGCTTACGTTACGGGTGAAGTCCGCCTTCTTGGATTGACCACGTTTGAAGAACGGATTCGTTAAAGCAAAGGGTAAATCTGAATTTTCAAAGTTCCGTGGCAAAATCGAGGAACATGAATAAAGAACTTTACAAATTTACAAGTTTTATAACTGGATATTTATAATTACTCATGATGGGAGAAAATTATTTAATTTGAAAAACGAATGTAAATCACGAAATTACTTTAAAATTCAGACTGACCGGGCCCAACAAAGCAGACGATGCTCGGTCACGTGTCAAAAACTTTACTAAAATGAATTATATACGCGTGCGACGTTAACTGGTTGAATTGAATATACTTATGAGAAGTAAAGCATGTTGGAAAGCGCATGGGGTTATAAATGTATAAAATCTTAGTTAAAAGTTAAAATAACAGGTCAAGGCTGACATTGTTGGTTTGACGGTTTCACAATTGCTGGCGTACTGAGGCGACCACCGAACTATCCAAAACGTAAATAGGCACACGAGGCAACAACTTAATTGTTTAAGTGTATTCTTGTAGAGACTAAATAAATATAAAATTTCCCTCACGCAGAGGTAAAACAAAATCTCCTCGCTAAAGAACAATACAAAACAAAGAATCTTATGAAAAGAACAAATTAATCTATACTTACAAACGGACAAAGATCGATATATTCCCTCAAACGGAAATAACACAAAAAATCTCCTCACACAGAGGATAAAGTTGCCTCTTGTTGAGACTAGACAGTTTCCTTATGTAAATGACACACTAATTTTACCCCGGCAGGGGATGGAGTTAAATCTCCTCACAAAGAGAGCAAACACAAAATCTCCTCACACAGAGGATATAAGCTTAATGTCGCGCTTGTAAGGGTTAAACAATAAAGTTACAAATGAAACTACATTGTTAATTAATGGAACTACACGCAGTAAGTTACATGCGGTAAACAACAATTACGCACCCTTTAGTTTAGGATGTAAACAAGATCCGCCATCTCGCAACAAACACGTGGAATGAAACGGACATGGTGAAATTAAGCTTCTACGCTATTTGTAAGAAAACTTAAAATTACGGTGCGCCAATTCGCTCTGTAGGACAAGGATATGTGCTAGGTATACGGGGAACGTTAGCTAGAAAAGTTAGGGAATGTAAACGACGTAAAGGAAGGTAGACCAAGGTACAAAATGTTACAAATTAGATGTTAAAATAGCAAAATTAGTTGACAGAACGAGACACTGGTGCTCTCGCTGAGCAGCAAACACGGACGTCTGAACAACACAAAAACCTTAGTTCAAGCAGTTTAGAACTTTCTAATTATAAACGAAACCCGCCACAACACGTGGGTGAACGGATTCGAGACCAAACAAAGTTCCTACGACAAATTGTAAAGAACATTCAAGCAACAAATTTACCTGGTTACCCGGTTCTTTCCTTAAACTCGTGGTCCATACAAAAAGATCATAATGACTACAAATCTCTCTTCCCAATTAAAGTCTGGGCTTTACACATTCGAAAAACTGGCTGGTGCATGTGGATTTAAGTGATATAGCAAGGTACTGTATGCTTAATCAAGCTGATTAATTATGTTAATGCTTCACAAGTCAAAAGTAAAAGAGACGGTTCGAACGACCACTCGTGTGGAGAATTTATGTTTTTATTTAACTGTTGAGTGGGAACTTGTTATTCCAGGAAAGTCTCCCTATGTCAGTTCCTAAAAGATCAACAGGGGAGGATAAGGAGCACTATCACCCAAGGCACAAACCCCCTACTAATAACTTTACTGACGTAGTTTTCTAACCATCACTCGAAATTAAAAAAGGGAAATTGTACTCTGTCCAGAGGCCTGAAAACTCCACACGTGAAATAAAAGTAATTGGATGGCCTACTCTAGCTTTGTCAGGTCCAAGGTCATCTACAATCTTGGGCTCTGTTTCGGCTCCGTCCCAGGTACCCCAGTGAGATGCTGGACCGGAATCTTACGTTAAGTAATTATTGAGGGAATGGCAAAAAATGGGAGCAGTGATGAAAAGTAAAGTAAAAGTTAAAGATATGGATCTTTACCTTCGAAGCAGATAGATTCAATACTAAGCCACTTGCTAACACACTTGTAAGGACACCGATCCCTTCGTCGTCCAGAAAATCGACAAACTACTTATTTATTTAAATTCTCTCTTCGCCACACTGTGGTGTCCTATGTATATATATTCCGCTCTACCAGAGCTACATTTTGATATATGTATCGTTTCATGACATGTTTTTGTTAACCCATAATTCATATATTTGTAAGTGTAAGAAAACACATATATTTTGGCGGGCACTTCAATCTGACTTGGCGCCAAAGTAATCCTACGTTTCCGTCCGCACCTTGTTATGTATTTCCGTGCGCATTCAAATAAAGTATCAGTTGATCTTGGTGACGCTTGTCTCACTGTCCTTACAACTGGTGACCCCGGAGTTGAAAGTAGCATCAGCGGTTTTGGCTTTGCCATTAACGGACTTATTACGGCCGTGCTACCTTCTACATACTCCGTTACCTTAGGCAAGAACATGCCTTTGGTTCTCCCACACTTCGGTGAACGTAAGGCAGTAGGATGAGCTTAACCGACATATCAACCTCTCACCTCTTCGCCGACTCGTCGTCTGGCCACGATGTAGGAAGCAACACGCCCATCGCACCCAACGGCCTCGCCTCCACGCCCAAAGTCAAACTGCCGCCCTTTTCTCAACACAACACCGCTTCCTGGTTCCTGAGAGCGGACGTACTCTTCCGCGTTGCTAGACTCAGCGAATCCTGCGCCAAGGCTGACATCGTTCTCACCTCCATACCTGAAGAAGTATTCGACAAGATTTCCCCATGGCTCGACGCCCAGGCCGGCCAAGTTTCATACGACGACCTGATAACGAAACTCATCGGTATCTACTCCCTCTCCGTCTCAGCAAGGGCACAGAAAGTACTGGACCTCGCCGGCAAGCCCATGGGTGACACCTCTCCTGTCGAGGCGTGGGACGAGCTAACCGGCCTGCTCATGCTCCCCGAAACAGACAGCAACGGCCGACGACGTGAGATTAGCTTATCTCGCGAGATCTTTCTTCGACGCCTACCACAGGACGTACGGGCCCAATTGACAGACGCTGACACGCTCCCGATGAACGAACTCCTGTCGAAGGCTCAGAAGCTCCACGAGGCCTCCAAAGCATCTCGCCTCGGAGCATCATCGTCAACACCGCCTCCGTTCTCCTCCTTCAGCAGCTGCTCTTCCATAGACTCCTCGGCAATGGCCCTCGACGACGAGATCAACATTCTATCAAGAAAGAAACCACCGCAACCGACGCGACCAAACCCTAGGCCTAACCCAGCATGGTGCTTCTACCACCAACAGTTCGGCAGTGACGCCAAGAAATGTAGAGCACCATGCAGTTTCCCTAGAAGATGGCGCCAGAAGCATCCACCTGCCACCATCGCGGCCGCAGTTAACCATAACAAGATTGGTTTCTATATCCTCGATACCATTTCCAACCGTAGACTCATGGTGGACACCGGCGCAATGCAGTCAATGTTCCCTCCTTCGAAGTCCGACCTAGACCGTGGTCCCGACAAAAACGCTCCCTCACTCATCGCCGCCAACGGATCTCCCATACGGTGCTATGGAATCAAGACCCTCAAGATATCTATCATGGGCCGTTCGTATTCTTGGCCCTTCGCTATCGCCGACGTCAATCGCCCCCTCCTTGGTGCGGATTTCCTCGCCCACCATGGACTCCTCGTCGATGTCGCTAACAGACGTCTCATCGACACGGGGACCTGCCAGTCTCGCGCCCTAGAACATGGCCCTGCAACAATGTCCGTATCCGCCGTAACAACGCACCCCTACGCCGACCTCCTACGAGAGTTTCCCGAGGTTTTCAAGCCCGAGCTCCGACACTCGCCAGGTTCCCCGTCCAAGCATGGCATCTACCACCACATCACAACGACAGGACCTCCCACTCACGCCAAATTCCGCCGCCTCCCCCCTCAGAAACTGAAGGATGCCAAACGCGCCTTCGAGGACATGGAACGCATGGGTATCTGTAAGAAAGCATCGAGCCCCTGGGCATCACCCCTGCACATGGTTAAAAAGCCGGACGGGTCCTGGAGACCTTGCGGCGACTACAGGCGCCTCAACCTCATCACAACGCCCGATCACTACCCACTGCCCAACATGCAGGACCTAACGAACGCGTTGCACGGCGCAAGGTTTTTTACCAAGATGGACCTTCTCAAGTCTTACTTCCAGGTCCCCGTATTCCCGGAAGATATCCCGAAAACTGCCATTGTAACGCCGTTCGGATCCTACACCTTCGCATACTCAACCTTCGGTCTACGCAACGCCGGGGCAACCTTCCAACGACTTATGGATAGCATTCTGGGTGACCTACCTTTCTGCGTCTGCTACGTCGACGACATCCTGATATTCTCGAAAACCAAGGAGGAACACCGGGGACACGTCCGCACCGTCCTAAAGCGCCTACAGGAGAACGGCCTAGTCGTACGCTTCGACAAATGTACGTTCGGTGCGGAGGGAGTGGATTTCCTTGGTCACCGTGTATCCTCGCGCGGGGTAAAACCCATGACAACCAAAGTCGACGCCATCAGGAAGTTCCCAATACCTACGACCATTCGCCAACTTCAGGAGTTCTTGGGAATGGTCAATTACTACAGGCGCTTCATCCCCAACATCGCACAAACCCTGTCACCCCTCGACGACGTCCTGAAAGGAAAAGCAAAAAAACTCGAGTGGGGCTTGCCCCAGCAACAGGCATTCGCCCAGACGAAGGATGCCCTTGCGAATGCCACCACCCTGGCTCATTTCGACGACAACGCGCCCCTGCGACTAACGACCGACGCCAGCAACGTCGCCTGCGGGGCTGTGCTTGAGCAACTCGTCGATGGTTCTCCTCGACCGCTGGCATTCTTCAGCAAGAAATTGAAACCCGCCGAAACAAGATACAGCACCTTCGATAGGGAACTCCTCGCCGTCTACCTTGCCGTCCGCCACTTCAGGCACATCTTGGAGGGTACCCCCTCCACGATTGCAACGGATCATCAACCCCTCGTCCACGCCTTCACGAAATCAACAGACGCATGGTCATCCCGACAACAACGTCATCTCGCATCAATCGCCGAATTCGGGTGCACCATACGTTACGTCCCAGGAAAGAAAAACCCAGTCGCGGACACCCTTTCAAGGATTGAAATTGACGCGATCCACCTGGGAATCGACTACGCCAATCTCGCAACCGAACAACGCACCGACTGAGAAGCACAGGTTCACCTGAAAAAGCCATCCGCGCTCAAGATAAGTGCGGTTCCCCTCGGACCAGCAGGAGTAACTATTCTTTGCGACACCAGCACGGGCCGCCCTCGTCCCTGGGTACCAGCCTCCTGCAGAAGGAAAATATTCGATATCATCCACGGACTTTCGCACCCCTCAGGACGCACCACCGCTCGCCTTCTGTCTGAAAAGTTTGTCTGGCCAGGGATAAAAAAGGACGCCCGGGAATGGGTGAGGTCATGCATCAACTGCCAGTCAAGCAAGGTCAGCCGTCACACCGAATCGGGGGTGGGCGATTTTCCCCAGCCAAAAAGACGTTTCGGACATATACACATCGACGTCGTGGGACCATTGCCCCCTTCTGGATCCGCTCGCTACCTACTTACGATCATCGATCGCTCCACGAGGTGGTTGGAGGCATCGCCGATGACCGAAGCTACGACTCAAGCATGTGCTGAAGCCCTCCTGTCAAGCTGGGTGAGCAGGTTTGGCGTTCCTGACGACATCACGACTGACAGAGGCCCCGCTTTCCTCTCAGAAATATGGCTGGCTTTGGCGAACCTGATGGGGACGACGCTCCACAGCACCACGGCATACAACCCCGCGGCAAACGGTCTGGTCGAACGAACGCACCGCGCCCTCAAGGCGTCCCTGATGGCGAGCTGCACCGACGGGGACTGGAAATCACGACTTCCTTGGGTACTCCTCGGCCTTCGCACCGCCCCTCGCGGAGACGGCGAACCTTCGCCCTCCGAAAAAGTTTACGGGGAAGCGCTCGCAGTTCCTGGCGAATTCTTTCCCTCATCAACCGACGACACGCAGCTGGATCACCTAAGGGATATCGCCAGGAAGTTCAGGCCGTGTCTCAAAACTTACCAGAACAGAACCAAGCACTTCAAGCCAAAAAGCCTGGATGACTGCAAGTACGTTTTCGTCCGTGTCGACGCTCATCGACAACCACTGACTAGACCTTATCGAGGTCCCTACCGGGTTATTAAAAAGACAACGAAAGCCTTCCTTCTCGACGTCCATGGCCAAGAGGACTGGGTCTCTATAGACCGCGTGAAACCAGCGTTTCTCAAAGGAAGCGACACCGCCTCCGCTGGACCTGGCAGACCCAGAGTTCCGCCACAAAACAAGCCGCCCAACAAAGGAAAAATCATCAAACGACGTCAAGAGGAAGAGATCCTTACACCGACCACCAGCGCGCCCCTCCGTTCAAAAACAAGAGGAACCCTCCGACGCCCGAAGAGATACGAAGATTGATCATCAACCCTCTACGCCGCCCGATGTCTTGGGGGGGGGGAGTACTTGTAAGGACACCGATCCCTTCGTCGTCCAGAAAATCGACAAACTACTTATTTATTTAAATTCTCTCTTCGCCACACTGTGGTGTCCTATGTATATATATTCCGCTCTACCAGAGCTACATTTTGATATATGTATCGTTTCATGACATGTTTTTGTTAACCCATAATTCATATATTTGTAAGTGTAAGAAAACACATATATTTTGGCGGGCACTTCAATCTGACTTGGCGCCAATGTAATCCTACGTTTCCGTCCGCACCTTGTTACGTATTTCCGTGCGCATTCAAATAAAGTATCAGTTGATCTTGGTGACGCTTGTCTCACTGTCCTTACACACTTATCTTAAGTTACTTACTCCTTTCAAAGTATCGGGTATACTGTCCCGAGATTAAATATTCATAATAGGCAAAATGAAATAAATGAAGGAGTAAAAATATGACGAGGTTTAATTAACCTAATCTTGATTTATTACACAAATTTACAATAAAAAAATGGACATCTTAATAAACACAAAATGTAATAAAAAGAAAGTGAAAATAATAAAAAATATGGTTGATTAGACACATGGTCTTCTGCAATGGTTAATAATTGAAATTGGGCCGGACATGTGGCCCAGTGACTGTGCTATTCTCGAAAGCAAAAATAATATACAAAAAACTGTACACACAATCCCACCGCATACAGCCCGAAATATGTAATAGCCACCTAAACCTCAATTAAGTAAATCTAAGCTAAAAATGGGGGAAAAACTAAGTGGCCACGTATTTTTAGCTGCACTCCTCACAGAAGTCAGCCCTTGTCCTCCAATGGCTGCTGATTGAAATGGATCCGACCGAATAGTTTACACCCCTGGAATCCTTCGCTTGTGGTAGATAAAGTCTCCCAGGCTCGTACCTTCCCTATCTCCAGCCGCAGGTCCTGGTGTGAGACGAGTTTTGGGAGGGTAGGTGGTGACCCAGAGGTGCAGAGATTTACTGACCAGGTAGGTCAGTCGGTCACTACTGCTTCTGAACGAATGGGACGACGAATGGGAAGGCTTTTGCTGTGCGTATCTACGCTGTGACGTCACGAACATGACGTATGATATTGTCAACAGGTTTATTTAGTTTAAAATAGTTCTCCCGATGTTTTGGTAAAGAAAACTTGATGTAGGAGAGGATATTTAAGGGGTAACTACAGTATTAGGAGAGCCTAAAATACAAAAGGAAGAAGAAGAGTGGAGAAAAATTCTTCACACACACACACACACATATATATATATATATATATATATATATATATATATATATATATATATATATATATATATATATATATATTATATAATATAGAGGTCTATGTTATGGGTTATTTTTGTCTGTGTTAGTGTTAAGTTTAGGATTAGAGTAATAAGTGTGATTTTTGTTTTGGTTGTAGTTCGTAAGAAATATAGTATTTAGGCCGATTCACATGACCCGTTTTTTTTTCCGACAGGCAGGCCGCCGTAAGCGGCGTCTAGCTTTCTTATGTGTATTTAAATGCAATTGTGCACGTGACCTTTCAGGTTAACGGCGGCCCATGGTCGTCAGCCTTCCAAGTTGGTTCGGCTATGTCCGGTTTGACGTCCGTTAGCCACCCAAGCAGCGGGTGGATGATGCTTCGTGAGAACGAGGACCCGTATTGTAATCGTTCGTTTCGTGGCCTGCAACCTCGACTTTTCCTCATAGAGTCATAGAGTGTACAATTAGTTTATTGTTGAATGAGAAGTTAACTAAACTTGTATGTGGGTATGAGGAGTTGTTTGACATGAAAAATTTGCTTTGTGAAGTAACAAAATTTGTTTTCAGAGATGAGAGTAAGGATAACTTTTTGCTCTAATAAAGTTTCATCGTTTACCTTCATGAAATTTTTTCATTGTTTGCATTGTTTTTACCTTAAGCAAACTACGGGTCTTTCCTTTGGAAATAAGGCTTCTTGGCAATTTTTGTGCTTCCTGGGTAGGTCCATTTCAATCTTTAGTAGCAAACAGATTAACTTTGCTTTTGACATTCTGGAATATTGATAAAATTTCACTTCATCATCTGTTAGTTCTTTACATAGCATCCAGAACTCTTCCCTCTTTCTTTTCTTTAATGACTGATGTACCAATATCCTTTTCCTTTTTCATTTGAATCTCTCTTCCTTCTCCTCTTCTAGTCGGGAAGAAAACGGTTGTGTGAATCGGCCTTTAAGGCCATGATTTGTTTTACTGTTTCCTCTTGTTCAATAGTCCAATTGATAACGTAAAGGGGAAAGGAAAGTTTGTGTAGTGGGACTTTTGTCTGTAAGACTGGTTAAGGGTGTGGTGGTTGTTTTGTGACATCTTACAACAACACATCCAAATAAAGTAACAAATAAAGTAACACAAATCCCACCAACGGAAGCTGGTTGAACACCCGTAAGTTTGCAACACGCGGTTATTTCAATGAACATATATCACAAGCACACGTGATTTCAATCAATGTAAATATCACCCACTAATAACAGCTTCTGGCCGGGTGGTGATTCGAACCCCCACCTGTTCGGCTGGAAACTATGCCTGCAGAGACCTTACCGACTGTTACCATAAAATTAATTCCAAGTGGATATATATTCCCAAGATAGAATTCGGTATTAAATGCCATTCGTGGGTGATATTTACATTGATTGAAATCACGTGTGCTTGTGATATATGTTCATTAAAATAACCACGTGTTGCAAACTTACGATTCAGCTATCATGGTGGAGATGGGTTTATTTCAGGTCTATGAACAGATTTCTGAATTCGACAGGAATATGTACGGGGAGTTGTCAAAAACTTTTATCTCTCTTGATGGCTCAGTCGGTAAGGTCTCTGCAGGCATAGTTTCCAGCCGAACAGGTGGGGGTTCGAATCTCCACCCGGCCAGAAGCTGTTACCATAAAATGAATTCCAAGTGGATTTATATTCCCAAGATAGAATTCGGTATTAAACGCCATTCGTGGATGATATTTACATTGATTGAAATTACGTGTGCTTGTGATATATGTTCATTAAAATAACCATGTGTTGCAAACTTACGATTCAGCTATCATGGTGGAGATGGGTTTATTTCAGGTCTATGAACAGATTTCTGAATTCGACAGGAATATGTACGGGGACTTGTCATAAACTTTTATCTCTCTTGATGGCGCAGTCGGTAAGGTCTCTGCAGGCATAGTTTCCAGCCGAACAGGTGGGGGTTCGAATCTCCACCCGGCCAGAAGCTGTTACCATAAAATGAATTCCAAGTGGATATATATTCCCAAGATAGAATTCGGTATTAAATGCCATTCGTGGGTGATATTTACATTGATTGAAATCACGTGTGCTTGTGATATATGTTCATTAAAATAACCACGTGTTGCAAACTTACGATTCAGCTATCATGGTGGAGATGGGTTTATTTCAGGTCTATGAACAGATTTCTGAATTCGACAGGAATATGTACGGGGACTTGTCATAAACTTTTATCTCTCTTGATGGCTCAGTCGGTAAGGTCTCTGCAGGCATAGTTTCCAGCCGAACAGGTTGGGGTTCGAATCTCCACCCGGCCAGAAGCTGTTACCATAAAATGAATTCCTAGTGGATATATATTCCCAAGATAGAATTCGGTATTAAATGCCATTCGTGGGTGATATTTACATTGATTGAAATCACGTGTGCTTGTGATATATGTTCATATATATATATATATATATATATATATATATATATATATACATACATATATATATATATATATATATATATATATATATATATATATATATATATACTGTATATATATACCTTTCTGAGAGGGGATACTTTAACGTGTTAATATGGTGAAAAGGTTTATGCATCACCATGATCAGCAAAGCTGTATTAGTCAGGACAATCCATGCTATGTTGGTTTACTGTGAGCAATCAGATAAAAGTCTCCCACCATCAATCTGCAGTTGGCCAGCATGGTGATGAAGTTGGCCAAACCTTGTCAAGAATAAGGACATGCCTGAAGTCTGTGTCTTGCAGTGGAATAGAAATGGCTGCATTTCCTTTTATTGGTGTGTATATATATATATATATATATATATATATATATATATATATATATGTGTATATATATATATATATATATATATATATATATATATATATATATATATATGTATATACAGTATACTAGTGTGTGTGGTTATGTATAGCTCCAAAGTAAAGTAAGGTGCATGTTCAATTTACAGACATTTTCTACATCACATTATATGAATCAACACGCGATATAATAAACTCAACTTCCATTTGTCATGAAAGTTCATAAGTTGAACTCTTTATGTTCATAAATAGGACTACGGACACTAGTAAAACAAAAAGAACTTACAAGTCAAAGAATTTGTTATGAACAAAATTAATAGGGAAACTTTCTTGTTTTGTAAATGCAATAATCATCGGCTAACGACTGAATATATGTCATTATTGCTTTTCAACTATATCTAATTGTTCAGTCTATATAGGATAAAAATAATCTTACCAGAAAGTTCCAGAAACTGGTTTTATCAGAATATTTTTCACTGCTATCATGCCTATAACAATTAAAGAACATACTGGGCAGAAGGTAGGTTCATAAAGCAGAGGGGAGAGGCTGAATGAACAATATTAGGTTATATGGTTAATGCTATAAATGGTCGCGATGTTGTCATGCCGTTTCACACATGACTTTTCACTAACTCTTACCTTCGTCAATTGTCCCTACCTAAGTTCGGAGGCACCATTCAATTTTGGACAATCGACTTACTCCTGGCTAGCCTATCTATAACAAACCAAGCCTTGACATAGGCTAATAACGGGTACATCATAGGTATAGGCTAATACTCTAAGCCTGGGCTTAAGGTAACTTGACTCTTGCTATGGAGAACGACGGATCTTCATTTGCAGTGGAGGTTGAGGGAAAGGCTGGTTCCCGGGGGTCTTTTTGTTCTTACTAAAAGCTTAGTACATGCTCGGTACTCCAAACTGGTACCCTTTTACAAGGGAGAAGGTAAGAATTTCACATAATAATACGGGGGAGCAACATTTCCCCTCTACACTGGTCGTTGTCGGCTCAAAGAGTGCGTTCTGAGCTTACCTAGCGCAGCTACGCTCGAGGCTCACACAACGACGCCTCTGTTTACCTTGGCACTCAATCACAAACTCTCGACCATAGACACAACTACTCCTTTGTTACGCCTCTCTACCTCGGCGTATGCACACTCGATCCTACACCAACTCAACTACGTGTGGCTAACATAACATTTTGATGAGATGAAAACCAATTCGTTTATTAAGTCTAAAACCGTAAATGGAAGTACCATTCAGTTAAATGAAGCATTTCTGTCATTACAATGTGATGCCTCAAAAATTAAACACGAACATATCGATTATTTAATTCCAGACATACGCATACTCACATCCACAGTTTGTTACAAATCGAAATGCCATTACCTAAGTGATTTACTTATACTGCCACTGAAGCAGCCAAATATGAATGAGTAATTTCTTAGTAATATAGCTGAGGCTAAGGTGCGGTACGGTATGGAATTTTGCCAATTTTTCCGTACCTGAATTGTACCATATAGTACTTTGGGAAGATTACCGTACCGTAATTCGGTACCGCACTTTCAGACTAAATAACAATCGTAGTCTACCGTATTTCGTACCGTACCGTACCGTAATGCTAGTCTTGGTCTTCATACACCTGACAACACTGAAATTACCAAAGAATTCTTCTTCATCCAAGGGGTTAACTACTGCACTGTAATTGTTCAGTGGCTACTTTCTTCTTGGTAAGGGTATAAGAGACTCTTTAGCTATGGCAAGCAGCTCTTCTAGGAGAATGACACTCCACAATCAAATCATCGTTCTCTTGTCTTGGGTAGTGCCATAGCCTCTGTACCATGGTCTTCCACTGTCTTGGGTTAGAGTTCTCTTGCTTGAGGGTAAACTCAGGCCCACTATTCTGTCTAATTTCTCTTCCTTTTGTTTTATTAAATTTTTTATAGTTTATATAGGAGATATTTATTTTCATGTTGTTACTGTTCTTAAAATATTTTTTTCCTTGATTCCTTTCCTCACTGGGCTATTTTCCCTGTTGGGGACACTGGGCTTATAGCATCCTGCTTTTCCAACTATGATTGTAACTTAGCAAATAATAATAATAATAATAATAATAATAATAATAATAATAATAATAATAATAATAATAGCCTTTTACAGTGTTACAAATCTAGATTTTTTTTCTTTGGCATTATAGACATTGCGCATCAAAGGAATAAGATTTTATTTTCCATTACAGCATGATATATAATTATCCTACATATACTTACGAAATTATATCTACAAATTTTCTCTAGTCTCTTATACCCCTTTCACTTTTAAAGGAGTTCACCATGAACATTACACCAAATTAACTAACATTTGCGAAAACGGGAGTTATATAAGAGTAAGAAAACTGAGCCAAAGGTTGCGACGGCTAACTACATCATTTAGACCACAGGCTTCAGAAACAGATTTGGCTATAAACATAAATTGGAAACTGCTACTTATGCTCTTGACAAATTAACTATTAAACATTATGACTTAGGCTTTCCAAAGACATATGATGATAAAAAAGGTCCGAAGCAAGCGAGATTCAAAGTAGAATTTTTCATCCTCCATGCAACTGCCTTCGAATACCAGAATACTGACGTGGTTGAAAACAATGGCGGAAGAGAGATTTGACAGAAAAAGGAATGGCAGCTCCCGGGGGAAAAACTAAGAACTAAAGTACACAAGCAGGTATAGTAACTCAAGCGTGGATCCAGCAAGTGAAAAAAAATAAAAGGGGTGGGTGTGTGTGTCGGAAAATAACCAAAGCAGCTAGGGTCTGGGGGACGCTGTAAGCCCCGGAAGCTACTTTATAGCTATTTTTTTTTTATGTATCTGAATCCATCTTCTCCTTATAACTGACTTTATAAGATGTAGGAGATAAATACTAATGATTTCGTCTTGGTGCTTTATTGTGTATAAAGATGGTACAACCTCCTGGATGGCTACAAACAGACTAACTGACAGTGTTGCCAGCGGGAAATTATGAAAATCCCAAGGCCTCTCACCAAAAAATCCCAAGAAATCCTAAGATTCATAGAAATTAAGTTTTACATCAGATTTCACTAGTTTATATGAATGAGTGTTTTCATAAGACACCTACCTTAATTTTAAAGCAGCATTGTCTTGTGAATTCAAGCATTTTATTGAAGAAAACCCGAGGTATCTTCTTAACTGTCATCTTATGCAAGTAGATAACTAGATAAACCACATTTGTCTTCTTAGCCTGCATTTCTTTTTCCTTTTGTCTCCGATAACATACACCCTCTTTGACATCCTTTACCAAAGTATTTGATGGTTTCCATTGATAACAAGGCATCGCTTGCCTAGCAATTGCCTGTTTGTCTAGCAATCGATTTGCCACTGTCTGAACTTTAAGTCTGTTTATTATTTATCAGGTTGACTTGAGAAAAAACTCGCTCAGCACAAGCTGAGGAATGAGGTAGAGTTAAGAGACTGCACATGAATTTTGATAACAGGCCAAATTTTGCTTTTCCACATCTGTCTATTACTGATCTTAGTTCACCCCAAAAAGTAGTCGTTTTCATATTCAAGCTGTGTAGAGAATCTTTAGCATACAGTAGATATCTCCACTGTTCTTGTAGTTCATCCAAATCATCTTTATTTTTTTTTTTTTTTTTTTACAAGATGGGAAATGCACAGCTAATCTGACAATTGTCTGCAGGGTTCTGTCACATGGATAATACAGAATCTTCTTCAAAAGGAAACATTTTCTTGATTTGTACACACAACTCAATTAAGTAATTCCTACAGTCTCCTCGAAATCTTTCTTCCATATCTCCAAGTGGCTCAGTTGCTAACTGTCCTTTACACCTTCATTCTAGATGAAGTGCACTCAATTCCTTATAGAGTTTTCTGTCAGTTGGATTGATAGAGGTTAGTTTTTTGTAATCAGATAACATAATCTTTTATGAACATGCTAAGAATGCTTTTGTACTTATCTGACAAAGTGGTAAAGAGATTATTCAGCCTAAAGTCTCGAGACTGAAACTCCACATTCATCATATAAACTTTGCCTACTATATAATCTAAGAAAAGTAACATATGCTTTGTTCCACGTCTTTGCATGGCCTTGAGAAATTTCCAGCTCCATCAACTTTATCAGGTCTAGCCTCTGTTTGGAAGAATAAAGCAAAGAGCATCCACCTGCTCTAGAATTCGAGAAATTACTTGTCCTCTTGAAAACCAACGTGTCTGGGATAACTTCAGAATCTTATGCTTTGGTGAGTCGACAATCTCTTGGATAGGCTGAAACTGATGGTTTCATTTGCTGCTGCGAGCAAAGTAGCAACAAACATCTTTAATGAAAACTTCAAGCTAAGTAGGAAGTTGAGCACTGACATGGCTTGAACATAATGCAAAAGAGTGGCAGACACAACCTAACACAAATACACTATAGTCCATTTCTTTTAGCGATGCAGATTTGCACCGACTCGCAGCTGTGCCCTTTTAGCTCGGAAAAGTTTCCTGATTGCTGATTGGTTAAAATGATCTCGTCCAACCAATCAGCGAACAGGAAACTTTTCCGAGCTAAAAGGGCACCGCTGGGAGTCGGTGCAAATCTGCATCGCTAAAAGAAATTGACTATAGGCACATATTTTTCTGAATGGGTTTGAAAAGCATTGTTATTACCAAGAATAGTGGAGCAATTGTCACTGGCAAAACAAATTATTTTTTTTATTGGAATATCTCGAAACTCTAAAACTTGTTTCACAGTTTTGTAAAGTTCGTCTGCAGTAGCATTCTCTACCTCAACTGTATCTAAAAGAGCATCAGTAATTTTCATTTTGATTTCATCATAAAATCTCACCATTACAACCAAGACTTGTGCAACTGAAACATCCGTACTTTCATCTATTATGAGTGAGAATTTGTTTTCTCTACACATTTTTGTGATCATCTCCCGTTCTTCAAGTGCAATTCCTTCTTGAATAATATGTAAAGCTTTTGACTTCTTCAGACTCATATTTTGTGCTATGGCACAATTTGGAAAATTTTTTTTCATTATGTGTTTAGCTGATGTCTGATGATGAATAAGGGCGGACTTATTGCAGTTTTTAAGTTCAGAATTACAAACACTACAGATGGCTGCGTATTTATCAGACGGGTCAGGTTTCACCCAAGTTTTTAATTCAGGATCATTGATCCATTCAGCCTTGAAGGTTTGCTGGCACCAAACCTTTGCTTTCTTTTTGGCGAAGCACCTGAGGTACTAGCAATTTTTAATTTTTCCCTTTCTCTCTTTAATAATCACGGAACACTGATGAGAACGCTTATTACTGGATGATGCATTAATCACTTAAATATCATAAACCTTTTACCTTAGGCCTAATAACATAACATTAATATAATTACTAAGGTAGCAGACTGTAAGCTTTCTATAGCTTACAGTGTAGAATTGTACATCCCACATATTGAGCAGTACAGTAACTGTTTGTTTCCCACTGCCTCTGCCTTTAAGAGACAAGTGTAGCACTTCCTTAAATGGTAATGCCCTGTATCTTTATCTCACTTTACACAGTAATGGGCAAAATGAAACCTGTAGCGTATATCAATGGCTGACCACAAAAAAAAAAAAAAAAAGCCTTACAGTCTAATACAGTTCACAATCCACATATATTAAGACTATCAATAAACAACAGTAAATAACATTATCCAGTAATCTGCACAAACGTAACCTTAAAGAATTAGAGAGATACTTTTCTGATTACCGTTACACTGATGAATATAACTGGACTGTCGGACTGAGGCTGAGTCAGAGCAACCGCTGGGCGCAACACCGTTGAGTGAACAAGTCTGTCATACCCGTATACTACATGTCAAATTCTTGTACACTCCTGCAACAACGGTCCTGTGACTGTCATTAATACCTTACGTGTAACAATTTATTTGTAACATTCATTGTTTAGTAACGGATTTTCTTATTTTTAGATTTTATTTTATATTCCATGAAATTTATATATATTTTACAAAAGCACCAAAAAATCCCAAGAAAAGTTCAGTTTTCGACAAAAATTTCAAAGATTCCAAGGTTTCCTTTAAAATCCCAAGATTTTGGGAAAAATACCAAGCGCTGGCAACACTGCTAACTGACTATGTGGTTGTTCAGCACCACAGCAATGTGGGGGAGTGATACATAAAGTAGTGCTTACTTGAATAACATCCTACATCCCCCCCAAAAAAGCAAGGCACTACTAAATAAAGAAAAGCAAGCACACATATGTGGTGATTAAACAAACAAAATACTTATATAGAAAAAGGAATTTTTCATATATATATATATATATATATATATATATATATATATATATATATATATATATATATATATATATATATATATATATACAAGCATATTCACTGAAGAATCAAATAACTGATTATTGTTCAATTGTAGTTGAGATATGCATAACAGGAAAAAAAATCTTGTGTCATGTATTACGTAACATAATCATTCATCCAGGTAGGGCACCTAGAGGCACATGAGCTCCGTCTATGCAAAGGTGAAGTGTGGTCAGAGTCTGGATCTGTAGGTGGACCTAACGGTGGGGCATATTTTAAATGATGTCGATTTCTCCTAAATATTCTGCCACTTCCATCCATTTTAATCAGATAGTGCCGATATGGATATCTCTCCATCAAAACCCCCTATCTATCCCATTTCTTGGATACAGTATCTTGGATAAGAACCTGATTTCCAACTCTCAGATATCGTAATTTTTTAGTATTTAAATCATAAGATTCTCTATCCCTTTTGACAGATTTTACCATTGCCTTTTCTCTTTCTTTCAATGTCGTTGCCCAATGGCTATGTGGTAGAAAATATTCCTTTACCATGGGAATTGAGTCTCACAATTGCCCACTCAAAGCTAACTGTGGCGGAGAATTCTCAACATCCCTAAGAGGCGTGTTGCAATATTACATGAGCGCTTTTGCAGTCGAATCGGTGTCGAAACTCCCATCCCCTCTCACATTGTCTCTTATCATACATTTGGCATAGGGCACAACTGCTTCTGCCTACCCATTAGACTGTGGGTAGTGGGCAGATAAGATACGAAGTTTTACACCCTATCTTCTATATAAATCAATCAATATATCTGCATATGCTAAATAGAACTTATTATCTATTTGGAAAAAATTAGCCACAGTCTTTTGAAATGGACATTCTGTTGTGTTTGAGGATATAAGGGGTCCTTGCTGTTTTGAGGGAGAGTGTATATTACATGTTATACACTTGGATCTTTGGAGTTTAATATCTGCCTCTATTGCAGGCCAGTAAACAGACTAACGAGCCCTATATAACACAGAATCCACACCTTGGTGACCTGAATGTAAACTACTGGCTATTTTCTCTCTTAAACTTTGAGGAACTACCAAACAAATATGTCCTTCATCAAAAACATACGTCATTAACCCTCTAATGTAACTGAGCCTTTCCCTAACTTGAAAGTAAGATTTCAATTCAGGTTCAACAAATTTCTTGCTTTTGGCCAATTTCCTTAACGGACTGTCTTTAATAACAGCTGATAGTCTAGGTTGTGTCTGGCAACTCTTCCCATGTCTTTGGTATCAAGAACTATGATGTCATTCTCTATGACATATGATGACGGGATCACAGCTGCCGATGTTGCCATATCTACATCTTCTACTTCCATTGTAAGATATTGATGCTTAGGTAGGAAGTTCTATTAACCATAATAATTACCTTTAATGCATAAAAGACTACATTATAATCTTCACTCTGTGACAGCTGACTCCCAAGTGCATATGGAGCGTCCTACATAATCTCATAAACCAAAACATTGCTAAACAAAAGAGCATCGCTCTGGAAAAGACTTGAATCCTACTCCAGTACAAATCATAAAGAATCACATCTTATCTGAGGTAATCAACAAATGTTTGAATCCTAATACCAAAACAAATCATTACTCTTATGTATAAAGCATAACATGTCTTATTCATGCAATATGATGCAATGTTGCGCAATACCTGCAACACTTGAAATAATATAGTACATTACAATAATACATAACAGTCTCCTCCCCCTTAACTTGACATTGTAAAAATATTCATAAATCTAATCTCTCAGGGGGCTTTCCTCTGTTAATCCTATTAGGAAGCACTTTAACCTCATCTTGTACTGGTACATGAATTGGTTCTGAATCTACATTGGATGTTGGACCATCTTGGTTAACACTTGACTCATTTGATCTAACTACTTCTTTAAGTTTCTCATCTCTAACATTCACATGCTCTACTGTCTTTCTGTTTAACGGCTGTAATTGATCAACATGACGTTTTACAACATTATCACCAACACGAACATCATAATGTAAATTTCCTATCTCTCTTACAATCTCTCCTGGTACCCACTTCTCTGGAGTGTTGTACGATCTTACCATGACATCAGACAAAGGTAAAAAATGTCTTACATTAGGAAGCTTTGCTACTTGTTTATACCCTTTATCTTCTAAATCACTTTGCAAACTTGGATACAACAAATCTAACTTACACCTTATCCTCCTCCCCATTAACAAATTTGAGGGTGCCACGCCTGTTGTGCTGTGTGGCGTTGTTCTATAAGACAATAAAAATTTTGACACATGCAAAAATATATTACCTGAATTTGCTTTCCTACACTTCATATTGTGTTTAAACGTTTGAACAAATCTTTCAGCCTCTCCATTAGTAGATGGATGATATGTAGCTGAAAATGTATGCTTTATACCATTGACATTACAAAATTCTTTAAACTCTTGTGAGGTAAATTGTGGACCATTATCTGTAACAATTCTTTCTGGAATACCATGCGTTGAAAAAATTTGCATTAACTCTTTTATTGTGGCGTAAGACGTTGTCTTCATTGGGATAATTTCTGGCCACTTACTGTAAGCATCTACTACTATCAAAAACAAATAATTCAAAAAAGGACCTGCAAAATCTATATGCACTCTTTGCCATGGATACCTGGGTAACTCCCACGGGTGCATTCTAGCAAATTGAGGATTGTTTTGTTGCATAACACAATTCATACAATTCTTTCTATAACATTCCACATCTTTATCTACACCTGGCCACTATACAAAAGTTCTCGCAATTGACTTTGATCTTACAATACCTTGGTGATCAGCATGTATTTCAGACAAAACCTTATTTCTTAGTGAATTAGGAATAACTACCCTGGAACCTCTCATCACTATTCCTTGTGTCACACTCAGTTCATACCATATATCCTTATACGGTTTACAATTTTCCTCCTTTCCACATAAGTCCCTACCTGTCATTAAACTCTCCAAAACCTTACTAAGTACTGGGTCTTGCTTGGTACTGTGTGCTACATCTTTTGCAGTTATTGGTACATCATATACAGAAATTAACAGAACACTGTCATCATACTCTTCTGGAGCTTTGTCTACGGGTAATCTGGATAAAGCATCTGCATTACCCATATTTGATGTTGGACGGTATTCTATATCATAGTGGTACGCTGCAAACGTAACTGCCCAACGTTGTAGTCTTGCAGCTACCAACGTAGGTAAACTTGCTTTTGGACCCAATATTGCTAATAAAGGTTTATGATCTGTAACAAGTGTGAACTTTTTCCTACCATAAAGATACATATGGAATTTTTTAACTCCATAAACTAATGCTAAACCTTCCTTTTCTATTTGAGAGTAATTCCTTTCTGCCTTGTTCAATACTCTAGAAGTGAATGCAATTGGTTTTTCTGTTCCATCTGGCATTACATGAGATAATACTGCACCTAAACCTATGTTTGATGCATCACATACTAATTTAACTGGTAAATCCATTTGATAATGTACTAAGAATGTAGGTGATGTTATTTCCTGCTTGATTCTTTCAAAAGATTCTTGACACTCTTTTGTCCACTTCCATTCTACACCCTTATTCAACAGATTATACAATGGATGTGCAATTGTAGACAAATTCTGAATGAAATTCCCATAAAATGTTACTAAACCTAGAAATGATTGTAATTCCTTAACATTTTCTGGCACTTTTGTTGATTGTACAGCTTTAATCTTCTCTTTAGTTTTGTGAATACCCTTGCCATTTATTACAAAACCTAAGTATTCCACTGAATCAACTTCTAAAATACATTTGTTCTTATTTACTCTAATATTATGTTCCTTCAACTTCTTCAGAACTGTTCGCAATCTCTCTCTATGTTCTCTTGTGTCTTTACCCGCAATTAAAATATCATCTATAAAAATGAATACTCCTTGCATTCCTGAAAAAGTCTTATCCATAGTTTGTTGCCATATAGCTGGACTACTTGCAACTCCATAAGGTAATCTCTTTGGCCTAAACAAACCTAAGGATGTATTTACTGTACATAATTCTTGTGAAGTTTCATCCATGGGAAGCTGTTGAAATGCTTGTCTTAAATCTAATTTAGAAAAAACACTGCATCCTGACATAGTTGCAAACATGTCTTTCGGATTTGGTAAGGGATGTTGAGCTACTTGCAGTTGTGGATTTAACGTTACTTTGTAATCTCCACATAACCTAACCTGTCCACTTTCCTTCACAATAGGAACTAATGGTGTAGCCCAATCTGAATATGTAACCTTTTCCCAGGAACCTTCACTCTCTAATCTCCTGATTTCTGTTTCAACTGCACTTTTCAATGCATACGGTACTGGTCTCGGAGCAAAAAATCTAGGAGAACTGTCAGGTTTCAAAACTAAAATTGCCTTTGCATTCTTTACTGTACCTATTTTATCTTCAAATACGTCTTGAAACTCTGATATGATATCATCCATAGACATTTCATTTTTGTTTTCATCTTGTCTACCTGCAACCTTCAAAATACTAGGCCAATCTAACTTCAAATACTGTAGCCAATCTAAACCTAGCAAAGTTTGTCCATTACCTTTTACTACTGTTAATGGCATTCTCTCTAATTTCTGTTCTTTGTACTGTACTTCTACGTTCGAAGCACCCATTACCTGAATATCAAAACCATTATAACTTTTCAAAACTCTATTTGTACCTTCTAATAACAAATTAGGAATGCCTTTAGCCATTTTCTCAGACATAATTGATACATCGGCTGCTGTGTCAACTTGCATCAAAATTGGTTTACCATTGATGATTACTTCTACCATGATATGTTTCTTTGCACCTTTGTTGACTGAGTTTATGTGAAACGCAAAATCAGTTTCTGAACTAACCTGATTATCATGAACATTTTCCTCATTATTCTCTTGACCCATAGTATCAACTGTAGCATTTATTTTCTTTGCGTACTGTTTAGGGAATCTACAAGCAGTTGCAAAATGACCCAGCTTTCTGCAATTCTGGCATGTCTGTCCAGTAGCAGGGCATTTCTTTGCTTCGTATGCCAGATGATCAGTTTTACCACACCTAAAACACTTGGGTTTTTCCTGTTGTTTCTGTGTATAAGCCTGATTCTGATATTTATGAACATTAGCGTTAGGCACTTTTCTATGACTAGGCTTTGACATATTCCTTCTCTGATTCTCATTGGTTTTCCACTTAGAACCTACTGTATTAATTTTAGAATTTTCCATTCTATTGCTTGTAGAACTACCTATTATGTTACTTTGCCTATTTGATGTTTCTAAAGCTCTGCCTGTTATCAATACCTTTTCTAATGTTAAATCTTTATCTTGCAATAATTTCTTTCTTAGCTCTTCTGATGTGCAATGTGCAATTACTTGATCTATGATAACATTTTCTAACTCTAGAAATTCACATAAAACGGCTAAATTCTTTAGTCTAGTCACAAATGCATCTAAACTTTCATTTTCTTTTTGATAAGCTTGCGCTGAAAACTGATATCTTTCAAAAAATTTATTGACTTGAGGAGCAAAATATGTGGTAAGAGCCTTAATTGCAGCTTCACTTGTGTCATCTGTAGGCTGCAAAGTCTTAAACACTTCCCGAACTTCCCTACCTGCTGTATGAAGTAATAATGCCTTCTTTTGTGCATCCTTCATGTTCCCTAATGCTTCTAAATAAATCTTAAATTCCTCACACCACTGTTGCCATCGTGTTGCAACAGAATTAGGCTCAGCAGTGATGCTGAAACCTGGGGGGTGCTCGATGTTAAAAGGCATTTTGTTTGCTTACCTTAATAACTGTGGTAGGTTAAGTTACTGTTCTGCAGTCACAAGTATACTTCCTACCTACCCAACTTTAAATTTCACCCTTTTGTGTATTTGATGAAATTCCTATTCTGCTGCTGGTAAAATCTTCATTGGGCGATTTTACTCTTGTTCCCTTATGTACAAAGACCTTCTCTTGTGCTGGCCGTCCTTGTGCATAGGCTCCAATGCTTCTCTCTGCTTGCTTCTCCCTGCTTGTCCGTCGTCCTTTACGTCGCCAAATGTAAGATATTGATGCTTAGGTAGGAAGTTCTATTAACCATAATAATTACCTTTAATGTATAAAAGACTACATTATAATGTTCACTCTGTGACAGCTGACTCCCAAGTGCATATGGAGCGTCCTACACAATCTCATAAACCAAAACATTGCTAAACAAAAGAGCATCGCTCTGAAAAAGACTTGAATCCTACTCCAGTACAAATCATAAAGAATCACATCTTATCTGAGGTAATCAACAAATGTTTGAATCCTAATACCAAAACAAATCATTACTCTTATGTATAAAGCATAACATGTCTTATTCATGCAATATGATGCAATGTTGCGCAATACCTGCAACACTTGAAATAATATAGTACATTACAATAATACATAACATCCATAACATCGACATCGTCAGAAGTTGCCTTTATGCTAGGGTAACGAGATAATGTGTCTGTTGCAGTGTTTCTTTTTCCAGGTATATATTTCACAGTGAATGTAAATTGAAGGGTTTTTTCTTTTAATCTGAAAAGCCTGGGGTTACCAATGTGCTTTAATTTACGATCACCAAAAAACTGAACTAAAGGTCAGTGATCTGTTACCAGTGTCAAGTTAGGAGAACCCAACAAAAATAAACTTGGCTAGTTGCTTCGGCAGGTGAGTTGTTATAAACTACTTAGCGGTTTCTAACTTCCATGGCCACCACCCTGCTGTATATAGCAACCAACACCAGACTTTTTTTTTTGTTTTTTTTTAACACCAGTCTACTTCTGCAGCTTCACCTTCAATCTGAGTATAATTTATCTCTTCTTTGGAGAGATGCCTACTTTCGCATAAAGCAAGTTTCCAACCTCCTGAACAACAAAAAGGAACCTCCTAAGTTATACATACACAATATTGTTGTAACACAACAAATCCCATTCCTTCCTGGGCGTGACTTATTGTAATAAACCACACCTGAAGACACCAATTCACACAAATACATTTTAGCATATTCAAACCTTAACTTCAAAACTTCATCCCAATATACATCTCTGTTTGTCCCTTTCTTTAACAGATCTCGGAATGGTGCCATAATAGGCACCGTTGCCACAAATGGTGCTAATTGATTTACAAGTCCAAACCATGGTCGAATATCAAATATTTTGGGATGATCAGTCATAGGGAAACTTTTTACAGCACTTAACTTATTCTCTGATAGAAGATACTTATCCCATGCCAAGGTATAACCTACAAAATCATCACTTAGACAAAATTGAAATCTATCTGGACATAATGTTACTCCATTTTTTCACAAGTTTCGAGCAATTCATAAGTATGCCAAAATGCATCACTTACATTGGAATCATACAACAAAATATCTACATATCTAAATTTTCTAGGTATGCCAATAACAATATCATCAAATCTCTTTGTGTAAGCACCTGGTGCAGCACAGTAGCCCATTGGGGTGCGACAGTATTGATATCTCCCCCAAGGTGTTATGAAAGTCGTAAGTTTGCGACTTTCTTCGTCTAACATAGCTTGATGAAACCCTCAATGAGAATCAACTGTCGGCTTAAAGGTGTGAACTAGCACACTTTATACCATATCAAAAGGAGTAAAAGTATGATGCGTTTCCCTCTTGCAACAGGCATTTAATTTTTGAAAATCTAAAGTTCTTCTTGGGGTGCCATCTTTTTTACCAACGACCCTTATACGAGAACACCAATCTGTAACCTCCCCTATGGGGACTGGGAGCAATATACCTGATTTTACATCCTCATCAATTTGATGTTTTACCTCATTTTCCAAATGCTTAGGAACAGAAATAGGTATATGGTAAGCGTATAGTACAGCATTTGGTAACAAGTGTAAATGATGTGGTTTGCCACTCCTCACAGGAAAATGTCTCATATTTACATTAAATGTGGTAATAGTAAAACGTTCTAACAACCATTGCTTTAATAAGGGAACACTGAATTCATTAGGAGGGTATGGCAACTCATAGGTCTCTCAGTATAAGGGATTAGGTTTGAATACTCATGACATTCGACATGATTAGGGAAATGAGGGTCTATCAATCCCAGAGATATGCAAGCATTCAATGAAAGAAATAATTTACTAGTTCCCATAACAAAAGACATATTTTCAATGGTTCACTTAACCTCACACTGAATTTCAACACTACAACTAACCAATACTTTCATCAAACCACCTGCTGCATGTTGTAGCTTTATACCTGATTTATTCAGTTTATTTAAATCGATACCCAAACTTCTAACTTGCCATAAACTGCAATACATACTTCTGCCACTGTGTCAGCAACTGCCTGCAACACACCTGATTTATTATTTTCAATACATAATACCTGTACATTTAATACTGGTTGTGTGGATGAAGCTGCTCCCACATGCAACATACCACTAATTCTATTATAAGTTACCTTTTCTTTGACGTTAATTGAAGATTGTGGATTAACATTATATGAACAATCGATGCTTTGATGAATACAAAAATTGTGTGATGCGACGTTGCCAATAGTTGTAGCGTCTGGTGTGCTTTTGCCAGATGCATAAAGATGCTCCTTGACAGTATCACTGTTGATCTTACTTCTGCATAAATTGGAGAAATGACCAGTCTTTCCGCAAGAAAAAGAACTTGTGCTACTTGCTGCACAATTCTGGCGTCCTCTTAAATGTTGTCTACCACAAAATTCACATTTTTGTTTTAACTTATAACCTTGTTTAGTAATATCACCTTTCTGTTTTCTATATTTCGTTTTGACTACTACAACACTCTCAGGGGGGACAGGTGGTGTAGGGGCACCCGTGTCCAGTGTCATACCTGCCCCATAAAACACCGCTCTCTCCCCTCGTTGCAGAAATAACTCACATTCATGTTCTGTTTCTTCAAATGACTCACATTTAATCATAAGCTTCCCGACTGTGTAATACTTTTCAAAATTTTGCAATATACAGTATCTTGTTTCAACTTCATGTTACGCAAACCATTCATTAATTTATAACAAAATGAAATCTTTCAAGTCCCTGTTGCAACTAGGGCACTGAAACCCACAATCAATTACCTCTTGCTGATAATGATGTACGTATTCTTTTGCAGATTCACTTGCACCTTGCTTTCTGTTAAAAAGTTTATCCCATAAGACGGTTTTGTTCACTGTCTTCGTTGTTATCTTCAAGATAGCCTCAAATGCTTCCTTCATCTTATGAGCAGCACATCGGTCTGGAGGGACCTGTACATCGATAGCTCATCGTAGCTTGTCCTCTCAATTCAGCCTGATGTTCAACACCACCTCGCCATGTGGTATTCTACTAAGTTTGATCTAATCTTCCATGGATCGTTTCCCTTCTGTAAAGGTAGCTGTTGACATTATATACATGCAGTTCTCTGGTGCAATGGGTTTATTACAACTTTCTCTTGGAGCCCTTGCATTGATAAAATTCGACAATAAATCTCTTCTAACTGCCTCTGAAATTGCACCGAAGCGGGCGTTTGTCCTTCCAGGAGTACCACTTCGAAGTTGACCTTCTCTCGATGCCCTTGGGGTGGTCCGAGGAGACGGCCTTGCAAATCTGGTCATTTTGTAGTAGGTTAGGCACCAATCACTGCGCCATGTAGGAGATAAAACTAATAATTTCGTCTTGGTACTTTATTGTGTACAAACGTGGTACAGCCCCTTGGATGGCTACAGACTAACTGATTATGTGGTTTTTCAGCGCCACAACAACGTGTAATGCTCGTAGGATGTACCTACAGTGAAATAATCAAAGTCCTGTAGCCTTGGTTAATGATAAGTCAGAGGTTAGTAGCAGTAGTCCTGTAGACAGACCTGTAGTAGATAGTAGTTTAGTAAATAGTAGTAAGCCTAATGTTCATAATCCCCAATCATGACTCAAGTACGACAGATATGTGTGGCCTGGAAAGTTGATTTTTGACTCTCATGTTGTCCAGTTGAAGTTTTTTAGGGACACTGTTTCTGCCAGGTCGTTAGTCTGTAAGAGGGCTCTAAATGGTTTTGAAAAATATACTGGAAATTTTGTATTGTTGGGAGGTTTTCTGGATTCAGTTGTATCCGCTCTTTTGGTTAATGCCCACATATCTTTTCCAGGATATGATCGCGTCACTAAGTTGGCTGTGGTGTATAGTCTACCTATTCCGGGTATTGATGTTATCCTGGGAAATGATATGCTGGATAGTGAAGGTCGGGAGCTGTTCCCTATTTTATCAGTAAATCCTAGTCCCGTGGCTGTTATGACTAGGTCCGCAGCAAAAGCTGCTAATTTACTTGATGTGGATAGCGATGATGACTTAATGTTAAGTAGTGTAGAGTTAGATGTTTTAAGGTCCAGGCCAGTAGAGAGTAGTTGTAATAATGTAGTTAATATGAAACTTGATTGGGACAGAACTGCTTTTATTAAAGCTCAAAAAGACGAATTTAATTCTGATTTGGGTGATGTTGAGGATCTGACTAAGCTTAGGTTTGGAGTTGTAAAGGGCTTATTTTATAGGTTTAGTCATCTCGCATCTGATAATTTGAATAAAACTGGTCGGGTGGAACAGATTTTGGTACCTTCTCAATTCAGAAATTCTGTTTTGGAGTTAGCTCATATTAATTTTTTTATCAGGTCATTTGGGTGTGATAAAAATTTTTCGTAGCCTGGCTAGGTATTTTTGGTGGCCAGGAATTGAATTAAGTATGAAGCAGTTTATCAGAGAGTGTGAGACTTGTCAGGTTATGGGTAAACCAAATCAGGGGATCCCTAAAGCCCCGTTGCATCCCATACCTGCTATAGGTGATCCATTTTCTGAGTTAGTGATTGATGTGGTAGGTCCCTTACCCAAAACTAAAACAGGTTACGTATATTTACTAACTATCATGGATAGAGCTTCTCGCTTTCCTGAAGCTATACTTATGAGGCGTATTACTTCCAAAGTTGTCTTTGAAAAATTAATGGATTTCTTTTCCAGGTATGGTCTCCCTCGTGTAATTCAGACCGACTGCGGGAAAAATTTCACGAGTAAGGTATTTAGGGGTAAGTATGCTGAACTGGCCATTCAGCACGTTACCAGCACAATATCACCCGAAGAGTCAAGGAGTGGTGGAAAGGTTCCACCAAACCCTAAAGTCTGTCCTGAAGAAACATTGTTATGATCATGATAGTGACTGGGACAAAGCCCTCCCTTTTGCCCTCTTTGCTATTAGGAATCACCCTAACTCTTCCACTGGTGTAGCTCCTTTCGAGTTGGTATGTGGGCACAAGGTTCATGGACCATTAGAAATTGTTTTTGAAATGCTCAAATCCAACCGGAAGGAGGAAATAAATGTAAAAAGGTTTGTGGAAGACTTGAAGGGAAGAATGGTTAGTGCCTGGAAGTTTGCCATGGAAAATTTGGAACGGTCCCAGTCAGTAATGAAGAACAACTTCGACAAAAAGGTAAAGGTACGGTTATTTGAACCTGGGGAGTTGGTTTTTGTGCTGAAAATGGACCCGGATAGTTTTCTCGAACCAAGATATAAGGGCCCTTGGAAGGTTTTGAGGAAACTGCCTGAGGTTTACCATGAAATTGAAGCTCCCGGTTCAAGCCGTAAACGTAGAATATTTCATGTTAATTGTCTGAAATTGGTAAGCATGACGATCCATTAGCGATAGTATCCGAGCCTGTGTCTGTGGTATTGGATGTGCCTCCCGAGGACTCTGACGAGTTAGGGTGTCAGTTTCCTTCGGATGCATTGGGTGAAAATAGGCAAAATTTGGAGACGTTAAAAAGTAGGTTCGAGCATTTAGATGTTAACAAGCAGGAAGATATACTTAATTTAATTTATTCCTTTTCAGATCTTTTTCAGGAAGCTCCAGGTAGGACAAATATTTTAAGTCATGACGTTGATGTAGGGGATGCTTCCCCTGTGAAGCAGAATCCTTACTGGCTGAACCCATTAAAATGGGATTTGGTCAACCATCTGTAAGTCCCTGGAGTCCTCCTTTTGTACTACAGTAGTAAGGAAAGCAGACGGTTGTTCCGCATGTGTGTGGACTACCGTAAAGTGAATGGCAATACGAAAAATGATTCTTTTCCTCTCCCTCGTATTGATGATTGTCTGGATCGGATTGGTTCTGCCAAATTTATTTCTAAGTTGGATCTTTTAAAAGGTTATTAGCAGGTTCCATTGTCCGACTGAGCTCGTGAAATATCCACCTTTGTCACTCCGTTTGGCCTATATGAGTGAAAGGTTATGCCTTTTGGAATGAAAAATACCGCATGTACTTTTCAAAGGCTCATGAATAGGGTAATTTGTGGTTTGAAAGGAGTGGAAATTTATATTGATGACTTAGTAGTATATAGTAATTACTAGGATACCCACATGCTAAGGTTACGTAAGGTTTTTGAAGCCCTTAGGTCTGAAGGGTTAGTTGTTAATTTGGCTAAGTGCGAATTGGGTCAGGCCAAGGTTTGTTATTTGGGTCACGAGGTTGGTTTAGGTCAGGTGGCTCCGAAACAAGCTAACCTCGAGGCAATTATAAATTTGAAAAGGCCTGGTAATGTTAGAGAGGTAAGAAGAGTGCTGGGTATGACGGGTTATTACCACAGATTTATGTGTAATTACTCTGATCTTGCTCAGCCTCTTACTAGTTTATTAGAAAAAGGAAAAAGGTTCTGGTGGTCGGATCAGTGTGAAGAGTCTTTTAATAAACATAAATCAGTATTAATTACTAACCCCATTTGGATTTCCCCAGATTTTCAGAAGCCTTTTATTATAGTAGTAGATGCCAGTGACGTCGGCATTGGAGGTGTCCTTTTTCAGAGAAAGGAGGACGGTGTTCATCCTGTGCCTTACTAT
>NC_090739.1:96249697-96397197 GCF_036898095.1 Palaemon carinicauda | reverse complement strand
GAATAGATCCAGGAGAGAATCCTTAAATCTAAACATGGATCCCACTGTCAGGCGATTCTTAATGATTAGTATAGGATCCAAACTCGGAAAACTGTTTAAAATTCTTTTTTTTTTCTTTTAATTTTGTTATTGATATAAGGTAACGCAGCTTTGAACATCATTTTTGGCACAGTAGGAACTTGAAATTTTGGCTGATAAAGGTTTTTTCAGTAATTTATTAACTAATCTATAAGATATTTTTGTTGGGAAACAGTTATCCATTAAATATTGTTTATCAAATTATTGCTAAAATTACCCATTTAAATATAAATTTTCTTTATATATATGTATGTATATATATATATATATATATATATATATATATATATATATATATATATATATATATATATCCTACGAAGCTGGTCTTCATGAAAATAGAATGTTTTATTCATGTATTTTATTTTTGTATTTAAGAGATATATAGCCAGTTCGTAAGGTGAGTTCCTCTCACGTAGGCTTAAGTATTGTATGTAAATCATATAAAACTTTTGCCATTCATTTAATAGTATTTTCATTCAGTTTTGTATAAGGAAATTTACATTATTTTAAAAACTAACTTTTTATTTTGCGTAGTTTTGTTACAAAGTCTTATGTAAACTTGTAGGTATGCTGTATGACACACACGAGGTATGAGCACAAGGGATTACGTCATTTTTATGTTCCCAAGTGGTAAGAAAAGGCATGAAAATTCTAGACTAAACTTATTCTTTTTTTTTTAATGTTACGAGCGGAAGGTGGGTGGAGTTAGCTAAGAGAGAGTTGCCTCACAAGCTATGTTAGTACACCTTCTTCAAATTACTACGTTGGCAACCTTGATGCCACTAGGCCATACCCACACGATCCAGTAAGCCGAACTGGAAAGTTCTGGAATTAATTAAGTTAATATATATAGGACCTAGCAATGCATAGGAAGCAGAAGAGATCCAGCCTATCCCTTTGAAAAAGCCAACATTCGCCAGCCCTCTCGCCTCTCAAATGTGTATAATGTTTTCCTCTCAAACGTGATTAGTGATTTCTCTCCAATGTATCTTGTGTATAGTGTTGTTCAAACGTTGGTGATATCATTGGGTGATTAGTTGAAAGTGTAGTGTGTTAATGTAAGTACATTTTATAATATAAATTTTTGTAACTGGCCCTGTGAGATTTAGGTTAAACAGTGAAGTGCATTAATAATTGTGCTTAATCATTCTGTAACCTTGTGTTAACCAAATGACGTAAGTGTAACAGTTACGTAAATGTAAATTTCATTATTGTTTATTCAGTAGAGTGTTGAAGTTTCAGCTTTTTTCATTAATTGCAAAATTAAATCTTTTTATAAATTAATTTCTAGTAAAATAAGTGTTTGTATCATTTTCTGAAGTGTTATGGTATAAGTCTCAGATCTAGTTCAGATTTAAATTTAAAGTGATTTATTTTAGGTGTTAATTCTTTTAAATTGCCTTTACTTTTTATAGAATTTATTTATTCATGTAAAATCTGTATTATTTCGATCACCAATATTTTTTCTCAGTGCTTTGCTCGTATCCCCTGACTAAGAACCGAAGTAAGAGGATGGTTTTAGAATAGTTCACGTAAAATAATCACCCAGTTTTGTTTTGAGTGTAAAGTAAAGGGACCTGAGGAGATTCAGTGTTCAAATATATTACCATCTGGGAGTTGCGTGTTATTCTCAGAGCTCTGGTATTTTTCATGTGTAACAGGTTTATGGAAAATAAAGCAGGTGAGTTTTGGAGCTCGGGAATTTACGTAATTCACTAGCCATAATATATGTACATATATATATATATATATATATATATATATATATATATATATATGATATACACATATATAGAGATACATATATATATATATATATATATATATATATATATGTGTATATATATATATATATATATATATATATATATATATATATACATAAATATATATATATATTTTTGTCAGTGCAGCTGGGTAACCAAGTTATTCCTTATATCATTTATTTCGCCGTTTGGCTGAAGAGAATCTGAATAAAACTTTTGTATATTGAATGGACATTTAACCAGAATAGTTAGGACATGGGTTCTTAGACACCCTCAAGGAAAAGCATAATCACCAATAGCAGCATCAGATATATAGAATATCTAATCCTAATAACAGGTTATAGACTGGCATATATATATATATATATATATATATATATATATATATATATATATGAAGCTATTTGGAGCAGAATCATTATTTTCGAGCTTCAGTACAATAATAATATTTTTTCATGTAGTGATTATTCTCTTGTTTAATTACAGTGTTATGAATACGTTCAAGTCCCTCAAAAGTGTGGGGTGATGGTAAAATGCTGTTTTGCTCTCGCGGCTTTATCAATTAAACTTTGGTGAACAACGGTTATACAAATCTCTTCTACATTTAAAGACTTATTACATAAAACTGGCAACATAATTAATTCTCTTGAAGATTGGAGGCTGCAACCATGGACTGGAACTTCTACTTGCTGTGGGCTGTGGAATCCATGATTCCCCCTTTCAGGCAGGAAGGGACCTCGATCTAAGACAGGTGTCCTCCAAATGGATACGGGTTGAAAAGTTCCTCCTACCTCGTCTCAGGCAGGAGTTGTTTATCCACCTCTCGGTTGAAAGGCAAAATGACATCTCCAACTGGACATCTCTTCTATTTCTTGCGGCCAACTTAACCACATCTCTAGAAATTAATTAAGTGCTTGTCACGGCGGCACTCGGTTTGGGGGCCACACCCCAAGATGGGGATAGATGTGGGAACCTTTCACTGTGATTGCTTGTGATGGAAGAGCCTATCCTGCTTCCTCGCAGGCGTCATTTTAGGCCAAAATAAGGTGTGGTCAATTACGTCACATCATGTGACTTCTTGTGTAATGGTAACGTTATACACTATGCTTGACATCCTGGTGACGTCATTGTTACCGGCTTTTTTGCAGCGTCTTTTTTGGCCGGTGAGCAACGCCTGGCAATTACTCATACAATGAGCCATGCGCTTAGGTTCTCTGCTGGGTGATTTGTCATGTCTATAAAAACTACAACTTCTAATTCTTCTTCTTCTTTGACTAGAGCTTTTCCCGGTATGCATGGTCACTATTTCTTGAAAGCCGTTTCCAATTTCTTCTGTCTCTAATGTCCTCCAATGTGAGATCTTTCGCCTCCATATCTGCTGTTACACACTCCATCCACCTTCTCTTTGGTCTCCAACTCCTCCTCCTACCTGGAACATCCCTCTCCGACAACCTCCTCCCAACATACTCCTGGTCTCTCCTCATTACGTGCCTAAACCAGTGGAGTCTCTTTTCTTGGATTTCCTTTGACACCTCTGTAACCTTTGTTGTTCTCCTTACCAAGTCATTCCTAACCTTATCCAGTCTCGTGATCCCAGCCATCCATCTTAGCATTCTCATCTCTGCAACATCCATTTTCTTCTCAAAGATCTTTATCATTGGCCAAGTCTCTGCACCATATGTCATGGCAGGTTTCACTACCTTTTCCTTTAGCTTTTAGTTTATCCTTCGATCACACAACACTCCCGACACTCTTTTCCAATTATTCCATCCAGCTTGAATTCTAGTGTTCACTTTCATTTGGAGCTCTGCTGTTTCCTCCACATATAACCCTAGGTACTTGAATTTTTCTGTCCTCTTTACTATTTCACCCAGCAAATATATGTCATTCAATTGGTTGTGCCGGTTGCAACACATATACTCTGTTTTTGTTCTACTGATCTTTAGCCCTCTGTTCTCCAATTCCTCTCTCCATCTCTCCAGCTTTCCCCCCAATCCTTCTCTGGTTCATCACACAGAACTATATCATCTGCAAACAGCATAGTCCATGGTGACTGTTTCCTCACTACAAAGTAAACATTTAACACGAGCAATGCTTTTATACTCCATTTCTCTCTCGATTCTAGTCTCTCTCTCTATTCAATAACTCTTTACGAAATCAACTAATTTTATTTTCTCTCTATCGTTTAATTAACGAATAAAACTTATAAAATAGCTAATCACACACATTTATTAATTCATTCAATGTGAATATTTCTCCTGACATCACACACACACACATATATATGTATATATATATATATATATATATATATATATATATATATATATATATTATATTTATATATACAGTAATTATATGTATATATATGTGTATATATAAATAGCTATATATATATATATATATATATATATATATACATATATATATATATATATATATATATATATATATATATATATATATATATATATATATATATATATATATATATATATATATATATATATATATATATATATATATATATATCTAGCTCCCAAGCCACTCTTCATCAATCTAGGACCGTGAAGGGCCAGACGATGGCTACTGCTGATAACTCAGGAGGTAAATCTATAAATCTACCTCCTGAGTTATCAGGAGGGTGAGGTTGCCGACACCACTAGAAACTATCAAGTTGAAGGGGTCTAGCACTTCCATCTAACAGATTGACATCCAGAGACGTTTTCAGTTTTCATATTTTGTTTGTCTCCTTTTTACTGTTCTTTACACTTTTTCATCATTGATTTACTTGTTATAGAATCAAGACATATTGGTTGGTGTTACGATCCTCGTGGGGATCGAACCAGGTTCTTTTGAATTGATTGATTAAATTTGGATAAACCAACAACAACCAATGGAAAAAGGAATATAAAAAGAAAACTAGCAAAAGAAAACAATCTCTTTTACTATTCAAAGATCAATGTTTCTTGATTGAGTACTTAGGAAGCACAGAATTGAGCAAAGAAAATCATCTGATTAAACTAAACTTCAGCAAATAGGGGAACAATCAAGAAAGCAGACAAATAATACTTAAAAGAAGTGATGGTACTCTTCACAGCAGCTCTCGACGGTTGACAGGAACGTAGATATTTCAGGTCTGGGCGTTTCGTGGTTGGTAATAACGACAGGGGTCAACTCGTTCTGACATCTTGGACAAGTTGTCGTAAGGTTGGTCACGTATGCATTCTGGTCCTTACGTTCTCTCTCTTTCTTTGTGCTTGTTCTCCTCTCGTTCTCTCTCTCGTCCTCTCTCTCTCTCTCTCTCTCTCTCTCTCTCTCTCTCTCTCTCTCTCTCTCTCTCGTTCTCTTTTTCGTACTCCCTCTCTCTCGTTCTCTTTGAAGTTTATATACCCCTGTATGGGAGGGGCTAATTATGGACAATTCCATGTAAAGAAATTTTCTCCTTTCTTCATCCTCATTGGTTTTCCTTAAAACCACGCCTCTTTGATCGCATCTTACCGAATGCTCTGCTGGTGTAATCATGATCCATATGGCGCTATCATTGAAGCGAGACATGTGTTTACCTTCCGTTAATGTATATTCTTCGGCGACAACAGGCTTTCCTTGTACTCTGGGTTCTTCCATAACGCTGGCTCCTCGAATTGCTACAACAGACGATCGTTATGGCCAAGGCCTGCTGATCTAGGCATATCTAATAAATATCTTGACAGTTTTCAGTAAACACTAGCGGGACCTCCTCGCTCTCTGCTCCTTAAGAGTAGAAAATTTACATGTTTTATCATTCTTTTTTATATTATTCTATCCACCCATGACAGTTGGCCTCTTGAGTTCTAAGTGATAACCACCTCACAAAATTATCATAAAAAAGCTAATTAGAATCAAGACTAATTCTCTGTAGACGATTTTTGTAAACAGTAAGGTGATATGGTAAATGAGGACTGATAATTATGCTTGGTCAACAATGTTTGTACCTGTGTAGACCACGACACGGAAGTCAACTGTTGTTGCTACGAGAAGTGCACGTTTTTGAACAGTAAATGACAAAGCCATCTAGTTTAAGCAAAAGAGGAACTGATAAGTCTCCACCAAAGAGCGCAGATTTTCAGTTAGCTCACCATTTATGTTCTTGAGTTCAGAGACATGCATATGGCAAAATGGCTCTGCCCGGGTTATACCAGAAAAGGGTTTCTTTTATGTTGAAATTATACTTCTTTTCATGTGAAGCATAAACTCTCTGAGCAACAGCTCTTAGCTGAGTATAGTTATTACAATTTGAATGTTATCCATTAGTTTTCCAAAAAGGATAAGCCTCTTGATTTTCCAAATGAGCATTTAACCGGGGTTTGCCCATGATTCATTATTTTCATACGAGAAGGAATACACCTATCAATTATACTCGCCAGATTTTTCTTCAAGAAAAAACAGGCTCAACGCCCATATCACAATTGTATATAGAGGTTGATCCTGTTGTTCATTTTAAGGAAAATCTGGTCAGCCTAATTAATAGGCGTATTCCTTCTCGTGTAAAAATAATGAAAGAAACCAACGTGAACAAAATTCAAGTAAAATGCAAGTTTTGCCATATAGAAAAAATGTCTGTGAAATTTTTCAATAATTTAGAATAAGAATATGCTCTTTTACTATCATTTAGGCAATACTTACATAGAAAATATACTTCGTTATAAAAAAAATTTAACAGGTCCTAATATTTATTGTAGATGGGCTGGAATTATAGTTGTATAGGGTTTTCTTCGTCTTCGTAGTGAGATAAAAAAAAAAAAAAAACATTAAAGGATCACATACTGTATTAGTTTCGTATCAGTATCAAATGCGAAACTGAAATGATAATAATTTCCAATCTATACCAAGGTAAAGCCATATGATAAAAAAAAAACATAATATAAGACCATGATCAGAATACATAATGAATATATTTATATGCTACATACTATATTTCATGTAAAAAAGTATTTACTGATCGATTAATCAAGGTGTAGGAAGCTGGAGGCTGTAGGTTATCTACTACAAAATCTTCAAATACAAATGTTGAAAGAAATTTGTTCATTGCTATTTTTCCGATGTAATGGAAAACAATTAGCAGTGATAAGGTAGTGTTTTGAAGAACATAATGAGTAGTCATCTGCAGAGATGATAAAAAACAAAGGAACCCGAAAATACGCATTTCACCATTTATAGGTGATTGGATAGAAAAGGTGATGGTCAAAACAACGTATAGAAGAGCCCTTTTTAGAGATAACTCCTCGACCATTCAATTGTGTATAGTTTTTCATAAGCGCCATCTACAAATATTATGAACAAATTATGGATGGAACTAGGGAAAGACATTTCATATGAATAAACCTAAAATAGCTTTCATAGGTAAAACAAATAAAGAAACTTCTCCTAAAAATCTACTTTAGGACACTCAACCGAACTGAGTTTCGCCTTCACAAGGATTTTTCCACATAATCTAATTTTTTAAGCTTCATGAAAATACGCAGTCAGTAAAATAAGGTTTTGCTCCTCCGTCGCCGGACCTAAAGGTAACTTACAAAGCTATAGTGATTAAATTTGAGACAAACTTGTACTTTCAGGTGACAGGAAAAAATGTTTCGAAAAGGATCTGTCAAAATATATAAAAATTTCATGTGTATCGTTCTAATGCATTGATCTTTTAATGTTGTGTATATGTTATGGCTATTTTACAAAAGTGGTCATTTCATAAAATGCCCGGCTATTATATAATAGGATTAAATTCGTGGTCACTTTGTAAAACGACCTATTTTCTCAACATTTTGCCAAAGGACCAATATTTTGGTCAATTTACAAAATCATCAGTATCATTGTTGGTCAGTTTACAAAATCCCAACCGCAAGTAGCTAGTTAAAGAAAATCAAGGATATGATAGGTGGTGAACATAGGATAAAATAAGTTGTTCATTCTTAGAAAATACATAATTCAAATGCATTAAAACCTAAAATACTTTTAGTGAGTAGGTAATTGAAAGAAATGCAAGCAAGTCAACGTAAAATACATTAAAGAAAATACATTATAAAACACATCAAACTTTTAAAAGTGTGTTAATTTAATCTACAGAAAATGGTCTGAAATCCTTAAGCGGATAGTCATCTATATGTCATGTGTTTGTGTGTCAATCTCATTAGAACAACAGATACTGCATTTGCATAAATTGTTGAATAAAAACGAGTTTTTTTCAAACACTTGCAGTGTCTGGTCATACATGACTTAGTTCAAAACCATTTAGCGACCCCCTGATCTTATCCCATGGATTCTGCAATGGCTACTTCCTGCAGGTTTACCTCACGCTTCTGTACACCATCTATCAAAATGAATTTTTAAAGGTAACCATAACATATATGGAGCTAAATTCTTGCTCTTTATTATGTAGGGGAGATTAGTTAATGAACTGCTTATATTAGATCTCATTCATTTTCCTTAGAATGCGACTGATTTATTTATTTATAGCCTATGCTGTCCATGTGTGCTTTTTCTCTGTTGTAAACATGTGATCTTGTTTCTTTCTTGCTATCTTAACCTTTTAGCACATGATGTACTCCGAGACTCTGTATCGTTTCGCACGATACTGAAGTGACTGATGTAGCTCGTTTTAACATTTTCCAAGGAATTTTATTTTCTATTCAGGATCGAATAATGTTTTCGAGAAGATAAAGGGAAATCCCCTCTAGTAATTCTTTTTTTATTAGTAAGGCAATATAAATGATAATCAACTAAATAACCGAACAATAAGTTCTAGTGATTGGTCTTATAGACTAAGCGTAATGCTTAATTGATTAATCATACTGTCAATCAGATATTTCAAAGGCCTTAGAGCATATAGTTTATGTCTTTTATTGTATATTGAATATTTTGTGCCTGGATTTTACAAAAAAGTTTTGTCTATATTCAGCTTTGCTACAGAGGTTCATTGGAGGTATGACACGTCCATCCAATTAGTAATTTATTTACCCATTCACTAAACATTGACATTCCAGTATTCTCTCAATATTCATAACTGCTATAAAGCATTAGATAATCAATTCTCTGATAACACTATTATTAGCCATATTTACGCTAATAAAGGATACGTTTATCTTTTGCTTGATTTCTTTCAGTTATCCACTTGGTAAAACGTTTGAAGTTTTGATGTACTTGAAATGTGTGTTTTCTAAGAATGAATAAGCTTGTTTTGTCTTATGTTCACTTCCTTCTCTCCTTTCCTCGCTTTTTCCATCTGGCTACTTGCTGTTGGACATTCCATGAATTGTCCCACAATGATAATGCTGGTTTTGTAAATTGACCAAAATCTCGGTCTTTACGTAAAATGTCAAAATTTTTTGGTCACTTTGCAAAGTGACTACGTATTTGCCATGTTTGCATAATGGCCAGACATTTTGTAAAATGACCAATTTTGCAAAATGACCATAACATATATACTATATATAATGATTTACACGTACATGCTATTCTAATTGTATTTGGTTCTTGAAACGTATTCGAAATTACTTTTATTTTTAGTATTACTCAACAAATGGTTTCTATTACTATATCCTTTCTCATACAATGCATACTTAGACAGTTTTATTCTAGCATTATGGTCATAATATGCAATAGTTGATTATTATTATTATTATTATTATTATTATTATTATTATTATTATTATTATTATTATTATTCATGTTATTTCATAAACAGTTAGCCTAATGTAAAATGAAAAATATGATAAAAGGAAAACTGCTTTAGTCAATTAAAGATGCACTAAAAAATCAATCCATTTACGCACCGTAGAAATATCAAGAAATGTTCAAAGAAAACCACATTTCAACATCATCTCAGGTAGGTTTTATTAGGGAGTTTGCAATAGACTTCCATCTGGTAGAAAATGATAAAAATGTCCGATCTTTATATGTTCTGCTAAAAAAAAAAAAGAAGAAAAAGAATTAAATAAAGACAAGGCCGTAGTAGGGAGAATTTGACTCCACAAGGTAACACGTAATATATAAGTTATCTATTTTGGGAAATCTCTCTGACAAAGGTTTTAGGGTGGTTTGAATATGAATTCTATTTTTACCATATATCTATTAGATAACATATGAGAAAATCAAAAGAGGTGTGTGTGTGTGTGTGTGTGTGTGTGTGTAAGAGAGAGAGAGAGAGAGAGAGAGAGAGAGAGAGAGAGAGAGAGAGAGAGAGAGAGAGAGAGAGAGAGACTAGCCTTATCATCATCTATCTTGACACATGAGGCTGACAGACAGAGGAAATGAAAAACATACATTGGTGGCATTTAGTTACCGTTGAGAACATATATGAAAGTCAATAGGGCCTATTAATCATCCAATGTAAACAACCTGTCTATGATAAAACATTTATCTTTGTATAGACTGCGGTCATTCATAATACCAACTTATAAGACCCGTTTCAATTGTAATACTCGCTCAAGACAAACAAAATCCAGTTGTTGGTGTTGTGGTAGCTTGTTAGTTATATGCTTAAGTCAATTCCCACATTGTTCCTCAGTTATTATTATTATTATTATTATTATTATTATTATTATTTAATGGGAAGAGTTTCGATAATACCATTAGTGAATTTGAATAAAACTCTTGACATTATGTAAGTTGATATATTTGTATTATGGGATGAATTTAGGCATAAATGAATGACCCTGATATATTCTATAGACCTATCTTATGGTGATGTGTTAGGCCTTTGAAGCTGCTAAAGAAGATGCTGTTAGCATTATCGATATACAGTAGACCTACAACAGAACCATCCATTCACAAAGAGAAAAGTGAAACGAAATCCCCCCGAAGAAGGGAACCATGCATTTAAATAAAAGTGCCTACCAAGCCAGATCCCCTTCAGTCATAATTATGAGAGGACTGGGAGCACATCAAGAGGTAAAGAAAGACCGAAGCAGTGGTAACTTTTGCATCGGTCGTGACATATGCTATTGCTGCTGCTGCTGCACTGCAAACTTATCATAAGAGAACTCTAACCCAAGGCAGTGGAAGACCATGGTACAGAGGATACGACAATACACAAGACTAGAGAACAATGGTTTAATTTTGGATTGTCCTCCTAGAAGAGCTGCTTAACATTGCTAAAGAGTCTCGTCTACCTTTACCAAGTTGAAAATAACCACAGTGCAGTAGTCAACAACTTGAGTGAAGAAGAACTATTTGGTTAACTTAATGTTGACAGGAGTATGAGGAAAGAGAATAACGTATAAAGAATAGGCCAGACTATTCGGTATATATGTAGGCAAAGAAAAATGAGCAGTAACCGGAGAGGGGTTCAATGTTGTATGGTCAAGCCAGTCAAAGAACCCAATAACTCTCCAGCGGTAGTATCTCAAAGGGTGGCTGGTGCCTTGGCTAACCTACTACATACATGAAGTTTATCCATTTCCTCTGTACCATGGTCTTCCACTTTCTTGGGTTAGAGTTCTCTTGCTCGAGGGTACACTCGGGCACTCTATTCCATTTTATTTCTCCACCTCTTGTTTTGTTAAAGTTTTCATAGTTTATATAAGATATTTATGTTAATGTTACTGTTCTTAGAATATTTTATTTTACCTTGTTTCCTTTCCTCACTGGGCTATTTTCCCTGTTGGACCCCTGGCCTTATAGCATTCTGCTTTTCCAACCAGGGTTGTAGCTTGATGATAATAATATATATATATATATATATATATATATATATATATATATATATATATATATATATATATATCAGCCGTTGTTAGTCCACTGCAGGACGAAGGACTCGGACATGTCATTCCACTAACGTCTGTTTATGGTCTTTCTATGCTAGTCTATACCGGCAATTTATTTTAGCTGGTCAATCCATCGTCTTCTATTTCTTCACCTGCTTCTGTTTCTATCGCTAGGAACCTATATATATATATATATATATATATATATATATATATATATATATATATATATATATATATATATATATATATGTATATACTAATGGGTGGACAAGAAGAATAATAGAATAACCAAAGCAAAGGAAGGCAGAAAAGACGATTGATTAACAAGCTAAGAAAATTTGCGTGTTTAGATTGGCATAGAAAGACCATAAAAAGAGTGGAAGACATGTCTGAGGTGTTTGTCCCGTAGTGAACTAGAAACAACTGATGATGATGATGATGATATATATATATATATATATATATATATATATATATATATATATATATATATATATATATATATATATATATATATCATCATCATCATCATCGTCGTCATCTATTCCTACGCATATTGACGCAAAGGGCATCGGTTAAATTTCACCAGTCATCTCTATCTTGAGCTTTTAATTCAATATTTCTCCATTCATCATCTCCTACTTCGCGCTTCATAGTCCTCATCCATGTAGGCCTGGTCGCGCTTCATAGTCCTCATCCATGTAGGCCTGGATCTTCCAACTCATCTAGTGCCTTGTGGAGCCCAGCTGAACGTTTGGTGAACTAATCTCTCTTAAGGAGTGCGAAGAGCATGATCTCATCCACATATGGCACTCGAGTAATCTCTCTTATAGTTTCATTTCTAATCCTGTCCTGCCATTTAACTCCAAATATCGTTCTACTGAATCTATTGGAGATTGTTTCGGTGTCATACCACGACTCATGTCCATAGTGTAACACCGATTTTGCTAAACTGATATTTAGTCTGATTTTTATATGTAATTTCATGCGATTTGATTTCCAAATTTTACTTAACCTAGCCATTGTCTGATTTGCTTTTTTTAATCTTTCACTATACTCTAATTCTAAAGACCCTGTATTGGAGATCATAGTTCCTGAATACTTAAATGATTCTACCTCATTAATCCGTTCTCCTTCCAATTATATTCTATCTTTCATTGCATACTCCATTCTCATCATCTTTGCCATTCTTCTATTTATCTTCAGCCCAACCTCGTGTGAAATTTCATGCTTGCTTGTAAGCAAGCATTGCAAATCCTGTGGTGTTCTGCTAACAAGGAAAGCATCATCAACATACTCTAGATCTGCTGAATTCCTATCACCAAACCAGTCCAATCCTTCTCCACTATCTCTGGCTGTTCTACGCATTACAAAATCCATGAGGAGATAAACAACATAGGTAACAACACATTCTCTTGGAGTACTCCACTGTTCACTGGATATTCATTTGACAAGACTCCATTAACATTAACTTTGCACTTGCTATGCTCATCAACAGACTTAATCAAATTCCCATATTTAATAGGAATTCCATAATAACGCAGGACTCTCCACAAAATTGGCCGGTGCACACTATCAATGGTTTTTTCATAGTCCACAAATGTCATCAAAAGGGGATTTCTATGTTCTATGCATTGTTGTACAACCAACATGTCTCAAAAGAAAATTTGGTCAGTGCAACTTCTACCTTTTCTAAATACTGCTTGTTTATCTCTCGGCTTTTCATTAATCTTTCTCTCCAGTCTCTTTAGAATAAGCATGCTATATATTTTCATAAAAACTGACGTGTTATGCCTCCATACTTAATGCAATCAGTCAAGTTTTTTTGCCAATTTTGCGAACACATGTAACTTCCATTCATTAGGCTTTGCCTCTGTAATGTGTGGCCTACATCACACTTACATGATATTAGCTCACTCACCTGGAAGAATAATAGTTTGTTAGTTGAGAATGTTTCTATCATAGCATCTTCGCTGACTTGTCTTCTGGGTAGATGAGATTAAACTATATACTTCTGATATCAAAATATGTTTAATTTCGCTCAGGTTTACATCTCTGATCTACTCTAACAGGCTTGTGACTCTTGAGTGAGAGTATGCAAACAAAATTCGTACACAATACAAAATTAACAAATGAGTTTTACTCTTAAAAAGATTGGATCCTAGTGTAATACATAAATAAGAAGAATCACATCCCTCATAACATACGCTTCTACACTTATGAACTGTTGGAACACGTTTTATTAATGCAATACTGTGCAACATTACTCTTAATACCCATATTACATATAGTATTACAGTACAAAATGCATACCAGTCTCCTCTCCCTTAACTTAACATTGTATAAACTTAAAAAATTTACTCTTGGGGGGGGGGGGGGGGGGGGGCTTCCATCCATTCATCCTATAGGGAAGTACTCTAACTTCATCCTGTACTGGTATACGGATAGATTCTGATGTTTGAGCATCTCTAACATTCACATGATCTACAGGATTTTTGTTTAACGACTGTAATTGATCAAGATGACGTTTTACAATATTTTCACCAACTTGAACATCATAATGTAAATTTCCTATTTCTTTTACAATTTCCCCTGGTACCCCCTTTTCTGGAGTATTGTATGATCTTACCATGACATTAGAATAAGGGGAAAATTGTCTTACTTTTGGGAGACTTTCTAATTGCTTATACCCTTTTTCTTCAAAATCCCTTTGCAAACTTGGATACAACAAATCTAACTTACACCTAATCCTCCTCCCCATCAACAAATTAGATGGTGTCACACTTGTTGTGTTGTGAGGTGTTGTTCTATAATACAATAAAAGCTTTGGTACATTAAAAATATGTTATTTTAATTTGCTTTTCTAAACTTCATGTTATGCTTAAATGTTTTAACAAATCTTTTAGCCTCTGATACGGTGCTGAAAATATATGTTTAATACCATTCACTTCGCAAAATTCTTGAAATTTCTGTGAGATAAACTTTGGACCAATATCAGTTACAATTCTTTCTGGAATACCATGTGTAGAATTTTTTTTGTTAATTCTTTTACAGTTGCGTAAGATGTTGTCTTCATTGGAATTACCTCTGGCCACTTACTGCAAGCATCTATCACTATCAAAAACAAATAACCTAAGAAAGGACCTGCAAAATCTATGTGCACTCTTTACCATGAATACCTGGGTAATTCCCATGGCAAATTGAGGATTGTTCTATTGCGTAACACAATTCATACAATTTATTACAAACAATTCAATATCTCTATCTACACTGGCCACTAGACAAAAGTCCTTGCAATAGACTTTAAACTGACAATACTTCGGTGATCAGCATGTCTTTTTCTGGCAAAACCTTATTTTTCAGTGAACTAGGAATAATTAGGCCTACTCTTGACCCTTTCACTATACAACCTTGTGCTGTGTTCAATTCACTCCATATATCTTTATAAGGTTTACAATTTACCTCATATCCACATAAGTCCCTACCTGTCATTAAACTCTCTAAAACTTTTTTAAGTATTGGGTCTTTCTTGGTATTGTGTGCAATATACTGAAACTAGTAATATACTGTCATCATACTCTTCTGGTGCTTTGTCTACTGGATATCTAGATTAAGCATCTGCATCACCCATCTTTGATGTTGGACGATAGTCTATATCATGATGATATGCGGCTAACCTAAGTGCCCAACGTTACAGTCTTGCAGCTACCAGCATAGGTAAACTTGCTTTTGGACCCAAAATTGCTAATAGAGGTTTATGATCTATAGCAAGTGTGAACCTTTTCCTTCCATAAAGATACTTATAAAGTTTCTTAACTCCATACACTAATGCTAAACCTAATTTTTCTATTTGAGAGTAATTCCTTTCTGCCTTGTTCAATACTCTAGAAGGAAAAGCGATTGGCTTTTCTGTTCCATCTGGCATTGCATGAGATAAGACTGCGCCTAAACCTATGTTCAATGCATCACAAACTAATTCAACTGGTAAATCCATTTGATAATGTACTAGAAATGTAGGTTATGTTATTTTTTGCTTGATTCTTTCAAAATATTCCTGACAATCTTTTGTCCAATTCCACTCTACACCCTTATTCAATAAGTTATACAATGGATGTGCGATTGTAGATAAATTCTGAATGAAATTTCCATAAAATGTTACTAAACCTAAAAATGATTCTAATTCCTCAACATTTTCTTGTACCTTTGTAAATTTCGCTACTTTAAATTTCTCCTTAGTCTCGTGAATACCTTTGCCATTAATTACAAAACCTAAGTATTCCACTGAATCAACTACAATAGACTTACTCTTATTAACTCTAATATTATGTTCCTTCAATTTATTCAGAACTGCAAGTAATCTTTCTCTATGTTCTCTTTTATCTTTACCAGAGACTAAAATACCATCTATGAAAATGAATACTCCTTGCATTTCTGAAAATATTTTTTCCATAGTTTATTGCCATATAGCTGGACTGTTCGCTACTCCATAAGGCAATCTCTTTGGTCTATACAAACCTAAGGATGTATTTACTGTACATAGTTCTTGTGAATTTTCATCCATAGGAAGCTGTAGAAATGCTTGTCTAAGATCTAACTTAGAAAATACATTACATACTGACATAGTTGCAAACATGTCTTTCGGATTTGGTAATGGATCCTGAGCTACCTGAAGCGGTGGATTCAATGTTACCTTGTAATCTCCACATAACCTAACTTGCATGTTTTCTCTTACAATAAGAACTAATGGTGTAGCCCAATCTGAGTGTGTAACTTTTCCCAAGAACCTTCACTTTCTAACCTTTTGGTTTCTGTTTCACCTGCATTTTTCAATGCATATAGTACTGGTCTTTGAGCAAAAAATTTAGGAGTACTATCTGATTTTAAAACTAAAATTGCCTTTGCGTTCTTTGCTGTACCAACTTTATCTTCAAATGCATCTTGAAACTCTGATAGAATATTATCCACAGACACTTCATTCTTGTGTTCATCTTGTGTACCAGTGTCCTAATCCTTGTATGCAAAATATGTGTGGTGCGCGATCACAAAACTCTATTATAGGTCACGTGTGTGAAGTCTGGTATATGACGTATGATAAACCTATTGTAGAAATGTCCACCATAATATCAACCTGTAGTCAGTAAAATTGTTAATAATCATTCCGATGTAATTGCAATTAGAGACGAGCCATCCGGGAGGATTGATCGATTTCCCTTTAGCATTGAAAATGGGCAGGAGCAGCCAATCAGATCAAGGCTCTATAAGGTACCCCTTTATTTCCATGAAGAGATAGAAAGGGAAATTAGTAAATTAAGGGAACAAGGGATAATCAAGGAGAGTGAATCCACCTGGGCTTCTCCAATTGTAACTGTTAGGAAAAAGGAGGGCTCGGTAAGATTGTGTTTATTATAGGAAATTGAATGCAGTCACTGAGGATAATGCTTTTCCATTGCCCTTGATGAAAGAATTACTTGTGAAGGTACAGGATAGTAAATATTTTACAGCTATCGATTTAAAATCTGGATACTATCAAATACCCATTCAGGAAGACAGTAAATGTAAAACGGCATTTATAGGTAACGATCAACTATTTCAGTTTAATTTTCTTCCTTTCGGTGTTAAAAATGCTTCAAGTCATTTTTCTAGAGTAATGATGGTGGTTTTCTTCCTTAATTGGCCATAATGTTCTTGTTTATTGATGGAAAGAGTGCGAGCAGTGATTAAAGGGGAAACGGAGAGTTATCCATTTTTTTCTGAATGTGCCTTATGAGAATTTTTTTTTTATAGAGAATGATATCTTATATTGTGCTTACGAAAAGAGGGGAGGGGAACTTTGTGCACGGGTAGTTCTTCCTCCCTCTTTGATTAATTGAGCCATCCACATTGTACATAACAGTCTGTATACAGGGCATTTAGGGATTGAGAGAACATTAAGGAGAGCCCGAGAATCCTTCTTTTGGTTAGGAATGAAAAATTCTATAGAGAATTATATAAAATGTTGTCATGCTTGTAACCGTTTTAAAGAACATAAAAACCAGAAAGTGGCCTGTGATTCCTATTAAATTTTTTAGGTTGCATATGGATGTGGTAGGACCATTTCCTACTGGTATAACACAACATAAGTATATGTGTGTATTTGTGGATGCATTTACTCGTTACACTCATACTTACGCAGTATTGGATAAATCAGCAAATTCATTAGCCCAGGCGGTGTGCTCTTTCATTACTAGATTTGGTTGCCCGAAAATTTTGATAAGTGATAATGATCTCGAGTTTATAAATAAGGTGGTGAATTCGGTCACGTACTTGATGAAAATGGAACACTTTTCAGTGACAGCATAGAGGACTTCAGCTAATGGCTTAGTGGAATCATATAATAGGGAAGTGGGGCGAATTTTACGTTACTTAGTGGCTGATGACCCTGACCCCCTTCATTGGCACGCCATGCTTCCTACAGCTGAGCTAGCTTTGAACATTGCATATAATGCTTCGCTCAGGGACACGCCTTTCTTTTTAGTGTATGGACAGGATCCTGTGTTACCGTATACGGTCCTGATTAATTCGCAACAGGTGCCGAATTATTCAAGTGAGTGATACCGCGTGTAATTACTAAATCTTTTAAGTAGAGTAATGAAAACCACTGAAAGGATTTGAAAAGAGCTAATGAAAAACACAGCTCAAAGTATGTGCAAATGTATTTGTTGGCGATTGTACCAACCGTGTGTCACACGATTGTACATATTTCATTTTGTGCTTGTATCTTCGCTCTCCCCTCGCACTAAAAAGAACCTGAAAAATCATGTCTGCTTTTTTCCACTATAACATTGTCGATTTCTCAACTTGAAAATTCTTGTTGCTTTGAGATTTTGTATATAAAGGAGAGTGTTTTCTAATAAACTAACTCAGTTGCTTTCACACTGCCTTTGAGTTCGCAACCTTCTCTCACCACGTTACATTGGTGACCCCGGAAGTCGACTCGCTCCCACCGCCTTCCACCCCCACCCCCTCGCCCCTCCATCGTTGGTACTATGGCGGACTCTACAGCAGTTGGCCCTGCGGCTGCCCCATTGAAACTTTCGCCGTTCGCCAGCGGAGGGGCGTTTGCGTGGTTTCAGCGCGCAGAAGTCCAGTTTCGCATCAAGGGCGTGACTCGCTCAACCACCAAAGCAGATTATGTTCTCGCGGCGATACTCGAGGACACCTTCCCAGAAATATCCGACTGGCTTTGTGAACAAGGAGACACCCCAATAGCGTATGACTCCCTCAAATCATACCTTCTGCAGCAGTACTCGCCGTCGCCAGCCGCCCGTATAGCAAAGCTTTTTCAGCTCTCGCAACAACCGTTGGGGGACCAAAGGGCTTCGCTTGCCCTCAGGGAAATGACCAGTATCGCTCGCCTTCAACCTGCCGCAGACGGCTCTCCTCGTGAGGTTAACCTACTCCGTGCCCTTTGGATACGCCGTTTACCTGAACCTGTACGCGCTGCCATACCCGATGTCGATAGTTTACCCATAAAGGACTTGATGACCAAAGCCGACGCCCTTATGGACAGCCACTTCAAGACTTCCATCAACGCCTCCACCCCTGACGACGAGGATGCCTATACAATGTCAACCGAAGCTGACATGAATGCCGTAGGACATACACGCCTACCCCGTGACGTGCTGAAGCGGCGACACAGCCGCCCACCACCCACCAATCGCTCGCGCCCCAACGAACGACCTCTACAGCCACTTACTACCTCCCATCCGCCGCAGTTTTGCTACTATCACTTCCGATTCGGGGCAACTGCGAAGAAATGTGCCAAAGATTGTCAGTGGCCAAAAAACGTGTAAGCAGGCCATCGCTTGTGGCGGTGGCCTCCCATGTTTCTAATCTGTTCTTTTTACAGGATGCAGGAACGGGCGTGCGATTTTTGGTAGACACGGGTGCTTGTCGTTCTCTTTTGCCAAGGAAACTCTTCAAGGCACAACGTAGTCTGTCTACATCTGCCGACGTCCGCTTGGTAGCTGCCAACGGATCTACGATACCCACCTACGGTTACGAGAACCTCACATTATCGTTCGGAAACGGTAAATTCAATTGGAAGTTTCTCGTTGCTGACGTCACAATGCCAATCCTCGGTGCGGATTTCCTCTCTCATTTCCACCTTCTGGTCGATGTCGCCCACCGACGATTGGTCAACGCAGACTCGTACTTGTCGACACCTCTTCAACCCGCCCCCTCTAACCTCGCTCTCCACATCAGCGCACCCACGGATGCGTACGCCCACCTCCTCCCGTCGTACCTGGAAGTTTTCCGTCCAGAACTTCGCCAAACGCCCACGGTTCCTGCCAAGCACGGTATTTATCACCATATCAAGACGACGGGACCCCCAGTCTTCGCAAAATTCAGACGTATGGCACCGGAACGATTGGCAGCCGCCAAACAGACGTTCGCCGAAATGGAGAAAATGGGCCTTTGCCAAAAGGCCTCCAGCCCATGGTCGTCACCCTTACACATCGTTCTGAAGAAAGACGGCTCCCTCCGTCCGTGCGGGGATTACAGGAGCCTGAACATGCAAACAGAACTGGATCACTACCCCTCCCAAACATTGCCGATGTGACCTCCTACCTGCACAAAGCGAAGGTTTTCTCTACGCTCGACCTCCTGAATGGGTATTATCAGGTGCCTATGAACCCAGAAGACATCCCCAAGACCGCCATCACCACTCCGTTTGGTACATACACCTTCAATTACTCCTGTTTTGGCCTTCGTAATGCTGGGGCAACGTTTCAACGTCTCATGGATGGCATCTTAGGGGACCTCTCTTTCTGTGTATATTATGTGGACGACATACTTGTGTTCTCCTCCTCAAAAGAGGAACACCTCCGTCACCTGCGCATCATGCTCGACCGCCTACAACAAAACGGCCTTGTAGTCCGGTACGACAAGTGTACCTTTGGCGCCAACGAAGTGTCGTTCTTAGGGCACCGCATCACTCCTGAAGGAGTCCACCACCTCCCTGAGAAGGTAGCAGCCGTTCAGAACTTCCCCGTGCCCTCGAGCGTCAAAGCTCTGCAGGAATTCTTGGGCATGATCAACTATTATCACCGTTTTCTGCCAGCTATTGCCGCCACTCTTGCTCCCCTCTACGCCTCCCTCAAGGGCAAGCCGAAGGACCTGAAGTGGGGTCCTCTTCAAGAAGCAGCCTTCTGCAATGCAAAGAAGGCCCTATCAACTGCTGCGGCTCTCACTTTTCCTATCCCACATGCCCCTCTCCTTCTCTCCACCGATGCCAGTGACGTCGCTATTGGTGCAGTACTCGAGCAGGTGGTCAATGGCTCGCCCCGCCCATTGGCCTTCTTCAGCAGAAAACTGTCCAAGGCAGAATCGGGTTATTCTACCTTCGATCGAGAATTGCTGGCGGTGCACTTGGCTGTCCGACACTTTCGCCATTTCTTAGAAGGTACGCCCTTCGTCATTCGCACAGACCACATGCCTCTGGTGCACGCCTTTACTCGACAGGCTGATGCCTGCTCCGCCCGGCAACGCCGACATCTCTCCGCCGTGGCTGAATACAATTGCACCCTTCAATACGTCCCTGGGAAAAGGAATCCCGTTGCTGATGCCCTGTCAAGAAACACGTTGGCTGCCGTTCAACTGGGATTGGATTACAACGCCCTGGCTGAAGCCCAACGACAGGATCCAGAGTATCAAGCATGTAGGACATCCTGCACGTCCCTCCATTGGGAGGACTTCCCCCTCGAAGACTCCAACACCACTCTCCTCTGTGACGTCAGTACTGGTAGACCGCGACCTTGGATTCCTGCTCCCATGCGACGGCAGGTGTTTGATTTCATTCACGGCGTTTCACATCCCTCGTGCCGTTCTACTGCACAGCTGCTGAAGGCAAAGTTCATTTGGCACGGTATTTCTAAGGATGCTAAGGATTGGGTCCGCGCCTGTACTTCTTGCCAAACTTCCAAGGTACATCGACACACGGATTCCGGAGTGGGCACCTTTCCTCAACCTCAGCGTTGTTTCGCACACATTCACGTTGACGTTGTAGGCCCCCTACCCACATCACAAGGACATCGTTACCTGTCTACCGTCATCGACTGCTCCACTCGTTGGCCTGAAGCCATTCCCATGGAAACTGCAACGTCCGCCTCATGTACATCTGCCTTACTCTCTGGATGGATTGCAAGATTTGGTATCCCTGAGCATATCACTTCCGACAGGGGAACCACTTTCACCTCTCAATTGTGGACATCATTAGCGAATCTCCTGGGTATCACCCTACATCAGACAAAGGCCTACAACCCCGCTGCCAATGGAATGGTTGAACGTTTTCATCGTACTTTCAAAGCAGCTTTGATGTCATGCTGCAAGGATTGCAACTGGTTTACTCAGCTTCCCTGGGTCCTCCTGGGACTAAGGACCACTCCTAAAGACGCCCTCGACGTCTCGGTAGCTGAAATGGTGTATGGCGAACCGTTGGTCGTCCCTGCTGAATTCTTTCCTTCTACAACATCCTCCGACAATCTCCAGCGCATACGTCACGTCGTGGGAAAATTTACTCCATGCCGCCAGACTTACAAGCCCCCAGCGAAGCATCACATACCAACAGAGTTGCACTCTGCAACGCACGTCTTCCTGCGCAACGACACTAGCAAGCCACCGCTAACGCCCCCTTACACGGGCCCTCTCTTTGTGATCTGACGCAGTCCGAAAAGCATTCCTACTAAACATTCGTGGCAAAGAAGACTGGGTCTCCATTGATTGTGTAAAACCTGCTTATCTTCTGCCAGATGACCCGCCTACAGTTCGCCTCTCTAGATCAGGGCGCCCTATTTAACATGTACAGTACGTAATTTTTAGGGGGGGAGCCATGTACCAACCGTGTGTCACACGATCGTACATAGTTCATTTTGTGCTTGTATCTTCGCTCTCCCCTCACACTAAAAAGAACCTGAAAAATCATGTCTGCTTTTTTCCTCTGTAACATTGTCGATTTCTCAACATGAAAATTCTTGTTGCTTTGAGATTTTTTATATAAAGGAGAGTGTTCTACAATAAACTAACTCAGTTGCTTTCACACTGCCTTTGAGTTCACAACCTTCTCTCACCCCGTTATACGATCGTATGTATTTGAAACGATTATAACCAAGGAAACACAAACTAGAGCCAGCGTATTTGGGTCCGTACTGAGTAAACATGGTTATATCTAACACAGTAGTGATACAAAGCATTATTAATGGCGCAGTGTCTGAACATCATCAGGCACACATACATATGGTGCTGGAAGAGGTAGTTTTCAAAAGTGTCAATCAGAGTGTACCTCCTTATCTCTGCATGCGCGACATTCCTCGAGTTGATGAGTAGAATTTTTTTCTTTGCTGCTGTTGTTTTTTTTCAACAGACCTCACTTCTTCTTTTGACATATTCTAAATAAACTTGATGATAACAATGTGTTCTTATGTTGGCTCTTAATGTATAAGTAGTGTTGTAATCATTTTGCTGAGTGTAGCAATACCTATGACATACTGCTGAGTGAACCTAAAAACATTCAGAGGTTAAATAGGTCAGGTGTGATCCACCAGGCAGATGCTGTACTATTTATGTATTTTCATGATTCCTTGTTGCTGGGGCTAGGGCGGTTCCCGAAGGGTAAGTGGCTATGGGATTAAAGTTCAGCCTCGAGGCAAGGTAGTGTTAGAAAAGGTGTAGATACCTTATACTTAGAGTTAAAGGAGAAGGGTGGGAAGCTGCATGATTTTCTCGGGAAAATGGCTAGTAGCTATCGATTGATAGTTACAAGTGCAAGTGTAGTAGTGATTTTAAACAAAATGGCGAAACGGAGGTGGTGAGTTGTGCTGCGAAATTGTTCCGTAAACCCGGATAAGTAAAATCGAGGGATAAAGAAATATCTATTCCTACCACCATCCTGCCCAAAAGGCACGTATTGCTCGCAACCAAAGGGAGGTTATTGATGAGGTTGGGTAATACCGATGTTGATATGATTTTTTTTTTTTTCACTTTGGATATTCAGTACTTTAGTTGCGGAGGTCATAAGAAGAAATGAGTGGAATTATCTTATATTATATTGTATACATTTTTACATGCACTATTTCATTTTTTTATTTTCTTTTGGAAGATGTCTGTTGTTTTCTTTGGGTGATTTCTATATATATATTTTATGTTGCATTTCTGTCTAGCACATGCCATGCCCTATTCCGGGTCAGAGTGTCCTCCATATATCATAGACTAGAGAGGGCAAGTGTGCACCTCCTCCTGGAGTGATGAGCTTGGTGGGCGGGGGAGTATTGTCCTAGTCCTCGTATGCAAAATATGTGTATTATATAGTGAGATTACTGACCTTTTTAAGATTATTATGACTGTCACAAATTGTGGTGCGCAATCACTGAACTCTGTTATAGGTCACGTGTGTGAAGTCTGATGTATGCGTATGGTAAGCCTTTTTGTGACAGTATATTTCCATCACAGTGGAAAATTCCACTTAACCTAACAATTCAGCATATTGATAGAGCAACATTGCATTACTTGCCAAGGGATAGGTAGTACCATTCGAGCGATCATTAGACAAGGTACTCACCTGAGAGTATCAGCTGTGTAAAGTGTATTCACAAACCTTTTTGTAATAAAGTGAAAAAACCCATGTTCCAATGTCTCATTTTCCGTTGACATGGACACCTGTTACCTTCAAAATACTAGGCCAATCTAATTTCCAATAATATAACCAATCCAAACCTAGTAAAGTTTGTCCTTTACCTTTAACTACCGTTAATGGCATTTTATCTAACTTCTGATCTTTATACTGTACTTCTACGTTCGAAGCACCTATTACTTGAATATCAAAACCATTCAAAACTCTATTTGTACTCTTATGAAGCTGGTCTAGAGTAAATACAGTAGTTTAATGATGATTTTATTTATATTTTATTTGTGCATTGAAGAGAGGTTAGCCTCTTGTTCTTGTCATGTACACGTAAGTATATTATGTAAATTACGTAAGACTTTCGCCGTTAATTTCATTTATTCTTTATTCAAGTTAGTATATGTAAATTTACGTTAATTTTAGGAATTAACTTTATATATCATGTATTTTTGTTAAAACGTTTGAGAGTGTTATGTGACCATATGAAATATGAATAAGGGCTTTTAAATTTTCATGAGGTATTGCGTCATGTTTGAGAGAAAATACGCAATTGTTTTGGGTACCATGTACTTTGGAATTTTTGCAAAAAATCTAGTGATAGGATGTTATCTTTTTCTTATTTTGGGGTGGGTGGAGCTAGCTGACTGAGAGAGTTCGTCTCCCTGTTACGTGAATAAGCGTTCAAGAGGGCAATACTTGGTAACTCTGACGCCTTAGAACCAACCCCCCACGCTTCCAAAACTATTTGGAACATTCTAGAAGTAGCCAAATCTTATATAAGCAATCCCCAGGGCTGCATAGGAGCAGTAAAAAAGCCGCCATCTTGTGAAAGAGCCAAATATTCCCTCTCTCTCCGGTGTACCTATAGTGTGTCCTCTCCTAAGTGACACTGTGCCCCAAAGCAAATCGTGTGTTTAAAAGATACGTAAGACGAAACGATGGTTTTTTATTTATTGTATTGGGGTGAGTGTTGGCATTATGTAAAGTTTTTGTAAATGGCCCTGTAATAACGAGAATAGGTTCTTGTATTATGATCTGGTTATCTATTTTCATTAGGTGTCAAACTTAAATATTGTATTCAGATTTAATTTCAAGTGAAACAAGTAGGCCTATATCGTATAATATTCGTAAGTGTTATTTCTCTTCTTAGTCTAAGGTGTATTCAGATTTAACATTTAAAGTCAAGTAATTATATAATCATCAGATTAAAACGTTTTTGTCCTAATCTAAGTTTTGTTTAGACTTAGTATTTCAAGTGATTTATTATTTTATGTAAATTCTTTCAAGGTGTTATAATTTATATAGAATGCATTTATTTTTGTAAAGAGTGTATTATTCCAATCACCACTGTTTAGAATTGTATTCGCTGGAATCCTGTTATGAACCGAAGTTAGTGCTATTTGAATATTCGTAATAATAATTACCCAGTTTGGTTTTGAATGTACCTAAGAGAACTTTGTATATTCAATATTTTAAACATTGCTGTCTGGGAGTTAGGTAACTATCTCAGAGTTCGTGTATTAATATCTTAAAGTGTAACAGTTTCAATGTAAAAGCAAACAAGTGAGTTTGGAATTTGAGAGGTTGATTTACTTGCTAGTCGTAATATATATCATATTATATGTTTGGTTCCCAGACGCGAGCCATATTATAATATATATTCTGGTGCCTAGACCCAGGAGCCACATCATTATATAATAGTACCTTCTAATAACAAATTAGGAATGGTTTTAGCTGTTTTCTCAGACATAATTGATACATTGGCAGCTGTGTCAACTTGCATTAATGCTTTTCCAACTAGGTTTGTAGCTTAGCAAGTATTAATAATGATGATATACTTTCATACATACATACATATATATATATATATATATATATATATATATATATATATATACCGACTACCATGGTATATATATATATATATATATATATATATATATATATATATATATAATATTTCTTTGTTCTGAGATTTCCTTAGCAATCCCCTTACAACATGTTTCACTTAGGGCCAAGATATCCAAACTATATTTCATAAATTCTCTCGCCACTTACTTTAACTTCCCAATCTGATTCAAGGTTCTAAGATTCCAATGACTAATTTCAAATTTTTCTTTAGTATTTATAAACCGGGAGATTCTTAGCACCTTGCTATGCCTGGGACTCAGTGCCACTACCAAAAGGATATTGCACAAATAGAAAGTGTACAAAGGTCCTTTACTGCTAGAATAGAAGAAGTTAAGGACCCTGACTACTGGAAAGACTGCAATTTTTAAAATTATACAGTCTAGAAAGGAGAAGAGAATGCTGTATGATAATACAAGCATGGAAACAAATCGAAGGAATTACTGAAAACATCAAGGAGCTAAAAATATCAGAAAGAGCAAGCCGAGGTAGATTAATAGTGCCCAAAACTATACCAGGAAAACTAAGGAAGGCACACAGGACATTAATCCACAACGCACCAGCATCGATAATGCGGCGACTATTTAATGCGCTGCCAGCTCATCTAAGAAACATATTAGGAGTGGACATAGATGTATTTAAGAATAAGCTCGATAAACACCTAAGATGCATCCCAGACCATCCAAGACTGGAAGATGCAAAATACACCGGAAGATGCATAAGCAACTCTCTAGTGGATATACGAGGTGCCTCACACTGAGGGATCTGGGGGAACCCAAACCTAGAATAAGGCAATAAGGCAATAAGGTAAGGCCATTCTGTCATCTTCTCTTTCCATGACTGACTAAATCCATAGAGGATTCCTTTCCTAGATACATCAAAGGATAGCCAGTTCCTTGTGATGTGCAATGCCTATCTAATTAAGGCAAGTGACCCCTGCTGGTCCATACTAATTCTAGTAAGATCAACTGCCAGGCATCAAGAGTACAAGTCGAAGAGAAAGTTTGTCCATAGCCTTAAACCCAATCCATCACCCTACTACCACTGACTTCATCGAGATTTACGGGGTATTTCCTCCACACACAAAGCTCTAATCATTCATCTGATTATATGAGTATAACCGTTGGTAAACATGGATTACAAAGATATACCGACTACCATGGTATATATATATATATGTATATATATATATATATATATATATATATATATATATACACACACATATATATAAATATATATATATATATATATATATATATATATATATATATATATATATATATATATATTTATGTATATATATACATATACATACGCACATACATGCATATATATATATATATATATATATATATATATATATATATATATATATATATATATATATACACTAAAGTGACTGGAGAGAATGATTGATGAAAACCTAAGAGATATACAAGCAGGATTTAGAAAAAGGTAGAAATTGCACCGACCAAATTTTCATTTTAAGACATGTTGTACAGCAATGGGTAGAGTATAAAAATCCTCTATTGTTGGCATTTGTGGACTATGAAAAAGCCTTTGATAGTGTGCACCGGCCTATTTTGTGGATAGTCCTGCCTTGTTATGGAATTCCTCGTAAATATGTTAATTTGATTATGTCTGTTCATGAGCATAGCAAGTGCAAAGTTAATGTTAATGGAGTCATATCAAATGAATTTCCAGTGAACAGCGGAGTACGCCAAGGGAATGTGTTGTCACCTATGTTTTTTATCCTCCTTATGGATTTTGTAATGCGTAGAACAGTCATAGATGGTGGAGAGGGATTGGAGTGGATTGGTGATAGGAATTTAGCAGACCTGGAGTATGCTGATGATGCTGTCCTAGTTAGCAGAACACCACAGGATTTGCAATGCTTGCTTACCAAAATGCATGAAATATCACGCGAGGTTAGGCTAAAGATAAATAGAAGAAAGACAGATGATGAGAACGGAGTATACTTGCAATGGAAAATGAAATATCATTGGAAGGAGAAAGGATTAATGAGGTAGAATCACTTAAGTATTTAGGAACTCTGACCTCCAATACAGGGCTTTTAGAATCAGAGTTTAGTGAAAGATTGAAAAAAGCAAATCAGACAATGTCTAGGTTAAGTAAAATTTGGGAATCAAATTGCCTGAAATTACATATAAAAATCAGTCTATATATCAGTTTAGTGAGATCGGTGTTACTCTATTGACATGAGTCATGGTATGACAATGAAACAATCTCCAATAGATTTAGTTGATTTGAGAACAAAGCCCTCAGATGGATATTGGGAGCCAATTGGCAGGACAGGATTAGAAACGAGACTATAAGAGAGACTACTCGAGAGCCATATGTGGACGAGATTATGATGAGGGGTAGATGGAGATGGTTTGGGCACACTCTTCGCACTCCCCAAGATAGATTAGTTCACCAAACGTTCAGCTGGGCTCCACAAGGCACTATAAGAAATGTAAGACCCAGGCCTACATTGCTGAGAACTATGAAGCGCGAAGTAAGAGATGATTAAAAGAGACGTATTGAATTAAAAGGTCAAGATAGAGACAACTGGCGAAATCTAACCGAGGTCATTTGCGTCAATAGGCGGAGATGATGATGAGGATTTTATATATATATATATATATATATATATATATATATATATATATATATATATATATATATATATATATATATATATTTGGTTCAGTTTTGAATTGAAAGGATTTGTTAAGTTTAATTCCTGTTTGTTTTGTGAGAGAAAGGAGATTTAGCTTATTTTTTTAAGATCAGACCTTCAGATAATTGTGCTGAACCCATTCAGGATAAGTTCCGGACATGAGTTCCACAAAACGCTTTGAATGACTACCTAAATGATTGGCGCTGCAGAAGGAAGAAACCTGGCTTCTTTTCGTATGCTTTATACCTTAAATGAGTACAAAACTTTTGTCAAGAGTACAAAGTATCAGATGTCTAGATCTATTCATTCAGATACCAAACTTTGGGTGGTTCTGTTAGAATAATCTAGAAGTCTTGCTATGCAGAGGGAAGAAGCTAGGCTGCTTCTAGTATGCAGTCTTGTCCTTATAGGTTAGCCCAAGGTAGTTCAGATGCGGAAGGATGAAGTGTCTTTTCGAGGGAGGTCTGTCTAGTGAAGTTTTCATACAAATGCTGCTGATGGAGGATTGCAGGATGGGAGTAAGTTTTGGCCCTGACACTTGGTAAGTTGATGCCCTCACATTCATGTTTTTGTTTGTGAAAGGAATGTCCCCCCCCATTTTTTTCTTAAAGGAATTTTATTTTGTGTAATATATTTTTTGAGTTTTGTGAAAGGAATATTTTCTTTTTGTTCGTAAAGGAATGATGTTTCTCTTTTATTTTGTGAAAAAAATATCTTTAATGGAATATATCTTTAATTAATCTTATGAAAGGAATAGTCTCTTTCATTATTTTTTTGTGAGTATTAATAATTTTATCATTTTTTATTTAAACGGGATTTTTAGGCTTGATGGAAAATTATTAGATATCAATTTATTTTGAGAATAGAACAAGAATCATCAACTTCAGGGTGCAAGTTCTGAAGGAAGGACAGCTGATATTATGTGGCCTGTCTCGTCAGATCCAAGAATGCTTGTAGTAATTGGTCTGCTTGAAGGATGCTTGGAATAACCTCTAGGACTGGATCTGCAAAGAGAAGAAACTTGGCCTCCTCAGGTACTGATGGATAGGAGCATCTTGTTTGGGAGGGAAAGGAGGAGGCAGTGAAACCTAGGATGCACGGATTGAATACAGCGCCTCAAGATGCTTGGCTCAACTGTCTGGCTTAATGATACTTGGCTTAACTGTTAGGTCTATTGATGCATGGCTTAGCTGTCTGGCCTAATGGCACTTGGCTTAACTGTCTGGTTTCATAATATTTGGCTTAAATGGCTAATTTATTGATGCTTGGCTTGGCGGTCTGGCCTAATGATGCTTGGCTTAACTATCTGGCTTAATGGCGCTTGGCGTAAGTGCCTCGCCCAATGATGCTTAGGTTGACTGTCTGGTCTAATGACACTTGGCTTAACTGTCTGGCTAAATAATACTTGGCTTAACTGCCTGGTCTATTGATGCTTAGTTTGACTTTCTGGCCTAATGATGCCTTGCTCAACTGTCTGGTCTAATGATGCTTGTCGTAAGTGCCTGGCCTAATGATGCTTGGCTTGACTGTCTTGCCTAATGACACTTGACTTAACTGTCTAGCTTAATGATACTTGCTCAACTTAGCTCAATTGCCTGGTCTATTAATGCTTGGCTTGACTGATTGGCCTAATGATGTTTGGCTTAACTGTCTGGCATAATGACCCTAGGCTTAACTGTGTGACTTAATGATACTTTGCTTAATTGTCTGGTCTATTGATGCTTGGCTTGATTGTCTGGCCTAATGATGCTTGGCTTAACTGTCTGGCATAATGACACTTGGTGTAACGGCCTAGCCAAATGATGCTTGGCTTAAATGTCTGGTCTAATAACACGAATTAACTGCCTGGTATTATGATACTTGGCTTAACTGCTTGGTCTATTGATGCTTGGCTTAATGTCTGGCCTAAGGACACTTGGTTTAATTGTCTGGCCTAATAACACTTGGCTTAACTGTCTGGCCTAATGATACTTGGCTTAACTACCAGGTCTATCGATGCCTAGCTCTACTGCCCAGCCAAGTGATGCTTGGCTTAACTTTCTGGCCTAAAGACGCTTGGCATAAGTGTTTGGCCTAATGATGCTTGGCTTGGCTCTCTGGCCTAAATATGAATTGCTTAACTGTTTGGCTTAATCCTGCTTGGTGTAAGTACCTGGCCTTATGACACTAGGCTTGGCTCTCTGGCCTAAAGACACATGGCTTAACTGTCTGGCTTAATGATACTAAGCTTAACTTCCTGGCTTTTTGATGCTTGGCTTGACTGGCTGGCCAAATGATTCTTTGCTTAACTATCTGGCCTAATGATACTTGGCTTAACTGTCTGCGTTAATGATACTTGGCTTAACTGCGTGGTCTATTGATGATTGGCTCTAATTTCTGATGTAATGATGCTTGGCTTAACTGTTTGGCCCAATGATGCTTGGCGTAGTGCCTGGCTTAATGATACTTGGCTTAACTGTTTAGCCTAAAGACAATAGGCTTAACTGTCTGGCTTAATGATACTTGGTTTAACTGCCTGGCCTATTAATCCTTGGCTTGTCTTTCTGGCCTAATGATGTTTGGCTAAACTGTCTGGCCTAATGGTACTTAGCTTAACTGTCTGGCTTAATGATACTAGGTTTAATTAACTGGTCAATTGATGCTTGGCTTAACTGTCTGGCCTACTGAATCTTGGTTTACCTGTCAGGCTAATGACGTTTGATGTAAATGCCTGGCCTAATTATGCTTGGCTTGACTGTATGGCTTAATGATGCTTGGCTTAACTATCTTGCTTAATGATACTTGGCTTAACTTCTTGGTCTATCGATGCTTGGCTTGACTGCCTGGCATAAGGATGCTTGGTTTAACTGTGTGGCCTAGTGACCCATGGTGTAAGTCCCTGTCCTAAGGATGCTTGACTTAACTGCCTGGCCTTGTGACACTGGGCTCAACTGTCTGGCTTCATGATACTTGGTTTAAATGTGTAGTCTATTGATGTTTGGCCTGACTGTATAGCCTAATGATGCTTGGCTTAAAAGTCTTGCCCAATGAAACTTAGCTTAACTGTCTGGCTTAATGATACTTGGCATAAATGCTTAGTCTATCGATGCTTGGCTTGATTGTCTGGCCTAATGATGCTTGGCCTAACTATGTGGCTTAGTGACGCATGGCGTAAGTTCCTGTCCTAATGATGCTTGCCTCAATAGCCTGGCCTAATGACACTTTTCTCAACTGTCTGGCTTAGTGACACTTGCCTTAACTGTGTGGTCTATTGATGTTTGGCCTGACTGTGTGGCCCAATGATGCTTGGCTTAACTGTCTGGCCGAATGACGCTTGACATAAGTGGCTAGACTATTGATGCTGGGCTTGACTGTCTTGCCTAATGACACTTGGTTTAACTGTCTGGCTTAATGATACTTGGCTTAACTGTTTAGTCTTTCGATGCTTGGCTTGACTGTCTGGCCTAATGATGCTTGGCTTAATAGTAAGGCCTAGTGACGCAGAGGTTAAGTGCCTGTCCTAATGATACTTGGCTTAAATGCCTAGGCTGATGACACTTAGCTCAACTGTCTGGCTTACTGATACTTGGCTTAACTGCGTGGTCGATTGATGCTTAGCTTGACTGTCTGGCCTAATGATGCTCGGCTTAACTTTCTGGCCTAATGACACTTGGCGTAAGTGGCTGGCCTAATGATGCTTGGCTATACTGGCTTGCTAGTGACACTTACCTTAACTGTCTGGCTTAATGATACTTTGTTTAACTGCTTGGTCTATTAATGCTTGGCTTGACTGTCTGGCCTAATGATGCTTTGCTTAAATGTCCGGCGTAATGATGTTTGGCATAAGTCACTGGCCTAATGACGCTTGGTTTAACAGTCTGTCATAATGACACTAGGCTTAACTATCTGGCTTAAGATACTTGGCTTAATTTCATGGTCTACTGCTGCTTGGCTTGACTGTCTGGCCTAATGGCACATGGCTTAACTGTCTGACTTAATGATACTTGGCTTAACTGCCTAGTCTATTTATGCTTGGCTTTACTCTCTGGCCTGATGATGCTTGGCTTAACTGTCTGGCTTAGTGACGCTTGGCATAATTGCCTGGCATAATGATGCTTGGCTTAACTGTCGGGCATAATGACACTTGGATTAACTGTCTGGCTTATTGATACCTGACCTAACTGTCTGGTATATTGATGGTTGGCTTGACTATGTAGCCTAATGATGCTTGGCTTAACTGTCTGGCCTAATGACGTTAGGGGTAAGTGCCTGGCCTAATGATGCTTGGCTTAACTGTCTAGCCTAATGACACTTGGCTTAATAGTCTGTCATATTGACACTAGGCTTAACTATCTGGCTTAAGATACTTGGCTTAATTTCATGGTCTATTGATGCTTGGCTTGACTGTCTGGTCTAATGGCACATGGCTTAACTGTCTGGCTTAATAATACTTGGCTTAACTGCCTTGTCTATTGATGCTTGGCTTTACTCTCTGGTCTTATGATGCTTGGCTTAACTGTCTGGCTTAGTGACGCTTGGCATAATTGCCTGGCATAATGATGCTTGGCTTAACTGTTGGGCGTAATGACACTTGGGTTAACTGTCTGGCTTATTGATACCTGGCCTAACTGTCTGGTCTATTGATAGTTGGCTTGACTATGTAGCCTAATGATGCTTGGCTTAACTGTCTGGCCTAATGACGTTAGGGGTAAGTGCCTGATGATGCTTGGCTTAACTGTCTAGCCTAATGACACCTGGCTTAACTGTCTCACTTAATGATACCTGACCTAACTGCCTGGTCCATTGATGCTTGGCTTGACTGTCTGGCCTAATGATGCTTGGCTTAACTTTCTGGCCTAATGATGCTTGGCGTAAGTTCTTGGCCAAATGTTGCTTGGCTTAAGTGTCTGACGTAATGTCACTTGGTTTAACTGTCTGGCTTAATGATATCTGGATTAACTGCATGGTCTATTGATGCTTAGCTAGACTGTCTGGCCTAATGATGCTTGGCTTAACTGCGTGGCCTAATGACACTTGGCGTAATTGCCTGGCGTAAAGATGCTTGGCTTAAGTGTCGGGCTTAATGATACCTGGATTAACTGCTTGGTCTATTGATGCTTGGGTTGACTGTCTGGCCTAATGATGCTTGGCTCAACTGTGTGGCCTAATGACGCTTGGCGTAAGTACCTGACCTAATGATGCTTGGCTTAACTGTGTGGCCTAATGACGCTTGGCGTAAGTACCTGACCTAATGATGCTTGGCTTAAGTGTCTGGCTTAATGATACTTGGCTTAATATCTGGCTTAATGGTACTTGGCTTAACTGCCTGAGATAGGTCTACTGATGCTTGGCTTTACTGTCTGGCCTAATGATGCTTGTTTTAACCCTTTAACCCCCAGGCTATTTGGAAATTTCCAACCCTTAACCCCCAGGGGGTTATTTTTTTCCCAGCATATTTTGCAGTATATATATATTTTTTAAATTGCTCTAACAGCCTTAATTTTTGTCATAGAGAGGTCAGGTTGGTCTCATTCTCTTGGAAAATGCATGAAATTTTTCAAAAAATTATCAAAAATATGAAAAAAACATTTTTTATAGCATTTTATTTGCAAGGACGTACCGGTACGTCCATGGGGGTAAAGGGATGGCATTTGTGAAACGTACCAGTATGTCCTTTGGGGGTAAAAGGGTTAATTGTCTAGAAAATTGACACTGGGCTTAACTTTCTGGCTTAATGGATCTTGCCTTAACTGCTTGGTGTATTGATTATTGGCTTGAATACCTGGCCTATTGATACTCCGCCTAATTGTCTGGTTTAGTGATACTTTTCTTAACAGCTAAGTTTATTGATGCTCTTCTTGACTGTCTGGTCTAATGATGTTTGGCGTGACTGGTCTGGTTTAATGACGCTGGGCATAAGTGCCTGGCCTAATGTTGCTTGGTTTGATTGTTTGGCTTAATAACTCTTGGCTTTCCTATCTGGCTTAATGATACTTCACTGAACTGCCTGGTCTATTGATGCTTGGCTTAACTATCTGGCATATTGACGTGAGTGCCTTGCGCAATAATCCTTGGCTTAAGTGCTTAAAATCCTGTTAAGTTATTTCTTAATCCTAGTTAACTATATGTCATCAATTATCCTAAGACATTCATGATGTACTGATGAATTTTGAAAGTTGTCATCACTCACGACTGATTAATAACAGACTAGATTGAGTGAGAAAAGTTGGCCGAAACCTATTTCAGGATAAAGGAGAAACCTCTGGGAAGGAAGTTAAAATACGTAGGTTTAATGCATAAAACACTGAAATAGGTTTCAATTTGCTTCTCTTTTTCATATTAGTCAACTCTTTTTCATATTAGTCAACTCTTTTTCATCCTTGTCAACTACATGCCATCAATTATCATAAGAAATTCGTGATGTACCGATGACTTATGAATGTTGTCATCAGTCACAACTGACTAATAATAGACTAAATTGAGAGAGAAAGGTTGGTTGAAACCTATTTCAGGATGAAGGAGAAACCTCTAGCAAAAATGTAAGAACCCATAAGTTTAATGTCTGGACCACTGAAATAGGTTTTAATTTTATTCTCTTCTTCATGTTAGTCAACTCTTCGTCATCCTAGTCATCTATATGTAATCAATTATCATAAGACATTCATGAGGTACCGATGAATTTTTGAATGTTGTCATCAATCACGACGTTGTGACGGCCAAGAGAAGGTTATGAACTCAAAGGCAGTGTGAAAGCAACTGAGTTAGTTTATTAAAGAACACTCTCCTTTATATACAAAATCTCAAAGCAACAAGAATTTTCATGTTCAAATATTGACACTGTTACAGAGGAGAAAAGCAGACATGAATTTCCAGGTTCGTTTTAGTGCGAGGGGAGAGCGAAGATACAAGCACAAAATGAACTATGTACGATCGTGTGACACACGGTTGGTACATGGCTCCCCCCCTAAAAATGACATACTGTACATGTTAAATAGGGCGCCCTGATCTAGAGAGGCGAACTGTAGGCGGGTCATCTGGCAGAAGATAAGCAGGTTTTAGACGATCAATGGAGACCCAGTCTTCTTTGGCACGCATGTTTAGTAGGAATGCTTTCGGTTGACATTGATTAGGCATCCTCTTCGTTAGGGGTGGAGGCGTTGATGGAGGTCTTGAAGTAGCTGTCCATAAGGGCGTCAGCTTTGGTCATCAAGTCCTTTATGGGTAAACTATCGACATCGGGTATGGCAGCGCGTATGGGTCCGGGTAAACGGCGTATCCAAAGGGCATGAAGTAGGTTCACCTCACGGGGAGATCCGTCTGCGGCAGGTTGAAGGCGAGCGATACTGGTCATTTCCCTGAGGGCAAGCGAAGCCCTTTGGTCCCCCAACGGTTGTTGCGAAAGCTGAAAAAGCATTGCTACACGGGCGGCTGGCGACGGCGAGTACTGCTGCAGAAGGTATGTTTTGAGGGCGTCATACGCTATTGGGGTGTCTCCTTTTTCACAAAGCCAGTCGGATATTTCCGGGAAGGTGTCCTCGGGTATCGCCCCGAGAACATAATCTGCTTTGGTGGTTGAGCGAGTCACGCCCTTGATGCGAAACTGGACTTCTGCATACTGAAACCAAGCAAACGCCTCTCCGGTGCCGAACGGTGAAAGTTTCAATGGGGCAGCTGCAGCGCCAACTTCTGTAGAGTCCGTCATAGTACCAACGATGGAGGGCGAGGGGGGTGGGGGTGGAAGGCGGTGGGAGCGAGTCGAGTTCCGGGGTCACCAATGTGACGGCCGAAAGAAGGTTATGAACTCAAAGGCAGTGTGAAAGCAACTGAGTTAGTTTATTAGAGAACACTCTCCTTTGTATACAAAATCTCAAAGCAACAAGAATTTTCATGTTCAAATATTGACACTGTTACAGAGGAGAAAAGCAGACATGAATTTTCAGGTTCGTTTTAGTGCGAGGGGAGAGCGAAGATACAAGCACAGGTTAGTGGTAATTAATTGCAGACTAAGGAATTGTAGAAGAAGTAAAAAGACGAGAATGGACCCGAAGATTAAGTAGTGGAAATTGAAAGAGGAAGAACTGAGAGTCTTGTTTAAGGAAAGAGTGCTGGAAGCAGTAACGTTACATTAGGATATACAAGAATGGTGGACCGAGAATAGCAAAGTGATTCTAAGGATCGGTGAGGAAGTATTTGGAAAGTCATCAGGAAGAAGACCCTCAAATGATAAAGAATCATGGTGGTGGAATGATGAGGTGCAAGAACAGGTAAAAACCAAGAAAGAAGCCAAGAAGGCAGATCTATTAGGACAAGAGCAGGATAAAGAAAACTATAAACAAGCAAAGAAAGAAGCAAGAAGAGCAGTAGCAAAGGCAAAGATAGAGATATTAAATGAAGTCTATAAAGAGATGGAAACACCAGAAGGAGAGAAGAAAATATTACAAATTGCTAAGGCCCGAGATGCTGCATCTAAAGACCTGACACAGATAAGGCAAATAAAAGATAACAATGGTATAGTTCTAGCAGAAGAGCATGAAATTAAAAGAAGGTGGGAAACTTATTTTGAAGGACCATTGAATGAGGAGAACCCAAGAACAGTATTTGAAGATGGACTCCCAAACGAGACAGTTACCATAGGAGTGACAAGAAGAGAAGTAGAACAAGCAGTAAAGAAGATGGAAAATAGTAAAGCTGCATGACTGGATAATGTACCAGTAGATGTATGGGAGAGTCTTGGAGAGGAAGGCATAGATATCTTGTGGGACCTGACGCAGTAGATCTTCAATCAGGAAAAGATACCAGAGGAATGGAGTAGAAGCCTAATCATTCCCATCAATAAGGGGAAGGGAGATATCCAGGAATGTGGCAACTACAGAGGCATAAAGCTGATAAGCCATACTATGAAAATATGGGAGATCATTGAGAAGAGATTCAGAGATGAAACAACAAATGATGAGGAACAATTTGGATTCATGCCTGGAAGAGGGACTGTAGAAGCAATATTTGCTTTGAGGCAAACGATAGAAAAACATCGGGAAAAACAGAAAGGATTACATATGGTGTTTATTGACATGGAGAAGGCATACAATCAAGTACCACGTCAGGAGCTGTGGAGATGTATGAGAGAAAAGGGAGTCCCTGAGAAATATGTAAGAATCACACAAGATATGTATGAGAGGGCACAAGCAAATGTTAAGAGCAGTATAGACCTAACAGAAAGTTTCCCAGTAAATGTGGGACTACATCAGGGGTCTGCATTGAGCTCTTGCCTATTTGATCTGGTCATGGATGTAGTAACACAATGTATTAGAGATCAGTCTCCTTGGTGTATGCTTTTTGCTGATGATGTTATACTGTGTAGCACTAGGTGAGAGGTAATAGAGGAGAAACTAGAGGAGTGGAGAAGAGAAATGGAAAATAGAGGATTGAAGATCAGCAGGAAAAAGACAGAGTATTTGAGATTGAAAAATGGCGAGAATGGGGAAGTTAGTTTACAAGGAGAGGGGTTGAAAAGAATTGAAAATTTCAAGTATTTAGGATCAACAGTTGCAGAGGATGGTGATCTGGGGGCAGAAATAAACCACAGAATACAAACAGGATGGAAGAATTTGAGAAAAGTGCGTGGATTACTATGCGACAGGAAAATAAGGGTTAAGTTGAAAGGTAAAGTACACAGAACAGTTGTGAGACCAGCAATTATGTATGGAGCGGAGACGTGGGCAATAAAGAAGACAGAAGAGAAGAAGATGGATGTGGCAGAGATGAGAACATTGAGATGCATGTGTGGGGTGACAAGAAGAGATAAGATACAGAATGGGGTAATTAGGGGTACCACAGGAGTTAGAAAACTATCAGATAAGATCCAAGAAAGTAGACTGAGGTGGTATGGTTATGTCATGAGAAGAGATGAACAATATATTGGGAGAAAGTGATGGAAATGGAGGTACAGGGAACGAGAAGGAGAAGCGAAGGTGGATGGACTGTATCAAGGATGACCTTCGATCAAAGGGATTAACCGGTGATGAAATGTGGGACAGAGGTATATGGAGAAAGCTAACCAGAAACATCGACCCCACATAGAAGTGGGAAAAGAAGTAGACAAAGAAGAAGATATATATATATATATATATATATATATATATATATATATATATATATATATATATATATATATATATATATATATATATATATATATATATATATATATATATATGTAAACGCAGGGAAATTTCACTCAGGGAAATCTCACTTTTCTCTGCGCAACTTTGAATGACTGTTCGTGGTAAATACAAAATTTGTAATTAAATTTCGGTTACTAATAGAGGCGTACACGTTATCAAATAATAAGAAAATTAAAATGAGGAAGTTTCCGTCAGAAACAATAATTATGGGGACACCTTTTATATGTTAGTAACAAAAGAAAACAAAAGAACCATCGGTCCATCTCCCGCCGCCCCTCTGTCAAGCGCTTGGGAAAGCGGCAGGTGGGTCTTTCAAACAGTACCAGGCATTGGGAGTAGACGTGTTTAAGAGAATCCACATCGACGACTTTAAGATGGAATTATGATATAAGGTAAGCATCACAGTGTTCTGAGATTTATAGACATAAAAGGGTTGTCAGGGTTGCTGTTTAAATAACAATAGCTATTAGGGTTGCTAATATGATGAAATATAGACACATGAAATAAAGTGAGGGGTGTGCTTGTGTTAACGGTGGCGTACCCTCGGTAGGGACTTGCCTGCGGCCCATGAGGGGATAGAGCTGGACGGTCTTTGCAGTGGACACAAACAAAATTGTAAGCAAGAGATGTTATCAAGAGGTCTTTACAATTTAAGGAGGGAAAATAGAGCTCGTAAGGGATTAAGCTAGATAAAATATGCCACAGATCGAATAACTATTTAGTGGAATTCTCTCATGACTTAATGATGTCTATTAATGCTTAGTGCATATTCCTCAAAGAGTCGATATATAGCAGAACCAAGGGATTCACCCACCTAGTATTACGAATTTTGTAATCAAGTTATTATACAAGAGGTCTTTATTGGAAATATTAATAAAAATGTATAACATGCAAGAAATAGAATACAAAGGAATTACAATTACTGAAATTATAGCAATAGAGTTTTCCAATAATGTTGTTTGAAATGTGTAGAGAATAGGGTTTTCCTTTAAATATGTTTTTTTTTTTATTAATTAAGAATTGTCACCATATGAATTTCTCATTGTATGTAATTTTTCCAGTGACCTTCGACTAAATAAATCCACAAAGAAGAAGGACTGACTAGCAATATATATATATATATATATATATATATATATATATATATATATACACACACACACATATATATATATATATATATATATATAAATATATATGAGACCCGTGCAGATGGATAATGAGACATCGGCATATGGGTTTTCTTCATTTATTACAAAAGGTTCGTTCGTAAGTACACTATACGCAGCTACCCTCTCAGGTGAGGGACTTGTCAACACGAGTGCTTACCGGCCACTAACTACTCCCTTCATTACCAAAATGCAACCATTGCAAAACATGCTGACACATAGGTTTTTGTGGAATACTCATGAATATTAAGTTCATTTACCTTGTCGTAAAACAAACACATATATACATGAATTAGGACATTACTCCCCCCAAGCTCCTCACTCCGGGAGGAGGTGCGCACTCACCCTCCCTAGTCTATGATATATGGAGGACACTCCAACCCGGAATAGGCATGCCATTTACTAAACAGAAATGCAACATAATATATATATATATATATATATATATATATATATATATATATATATAGAAATCACTCACAAAAATAACACATCTTCCACAAAAAAATAAAAAATGAAATATTGCATGTAAAAACGTACACAACACTATATAAATAATTCCACATTTTTCTTCTTAAGACCTCTGCAACCAAAACATAGAATACTCGAAGTGAAAAAAAATCATAACATCAGGTCTACACAATCTCATCAATACGGGCTTCTTGGGCAGGATAGGGGTAGGAATAGATATTCCTTCATCCCTCAATTTTACTTGTCCGGGTTTACGGCACAATTTCACAACACAACTCACCACCACCGTTTCGCCATTTATTTAAATCACTACAACACTTACACTTGCAACTTTCAACCGGTGGCCACTAGCCATTTTCCGGAGAAAATCAGTCAGCTTTCCGCCCTTCTCTTATAACATTAAGTATAAGGTATTCACATCTACACATTCTCTAACACTGCCTATCCTCAAGGCTGAACTTTAATCCCGCAGCCACTTGTCCTTCGGGAACAGCCCCGGCCCCAGCAACCAGGAGTCATACAAATACATGAATAATACAGCATCCGCCTGACGGATGTCACTTGACCTATTTAACCTCTGATTATTTTTAGGTTCACTCAGCAATGTTATACGTATTTCCACACTCAGCAAAATTACCACAACATTTTACATATATATTTAGCATCAACATAAAAGAACACATTGTTATCATCAAGTTTATTTAAATTACGTCAAAAGAAGAAATGAGGTCTGTTCAAATAACAACAACAGCAAAGGGGAAAAAAAAAATTCTACTCATCAACTCAAGGGATGTTACGTATGCAGGGGTAAGGAGGAACACTTTTGAAAACTATGTTTTCAGGTACCACATGTATGTGTGCTTGATGATGTTCAGACACTGCACCGCTAACAATGCTTTGTATCACAACTGTGTTAGATTTAACCACCTTTATTTGGTACGGACCCAAATACGCTGGCTCTAGTTTGTGTTTCCTAGGCTGTAATGGTTTCAAATACACACGATCGCCCACAAATACTCTTACCGGTGCGGTTTTGAACCAACCATCATACTTTGAGCTGTTATTTTCATTAGCTCTTTTCAAAAACCTTTCAGTGGTGTTCATTACATTCCTCAATAGATTAAATAAATATACACAGTATTGCTCAGTTGAATAATTTGGCAATTGTTGCGAATTAATCAGGACCGTATATGGTAACACAGGATCCTGTCCATACACTAAAAAGAAAGGTGTGTCCCTGAGCGAAGCGTTATATGCAATGTTCAAAGCTAGCTCAGCTGTAGGAATCATGGCGTGCCAAGGAAGGGGGTCATCAGCCAGTAAGTAACATAAAATCCGCACTACTTCCCTATTATGCGATTCCTCTAAGCCATTTGCTGAAGGCCTATATGCGGTCACTGAAAAGTGTTCAATTTTCATCAAGTCCGTGACCAATTTCACCACCTTATTTATAAACTGAAGACCATTATCACTATCAAAATTTTTGGCCAACCAAACCTAGTATTGAAAGAGCCCAGCGCCTGGGTTAATGAATTTGCAGATTTATCCACCATTGCGTAAGTATGAGTGTACTAAGTAAATGCATCCATAAATACACATATATACTTAAGTTGTGTTAACCCAGTAGGAAATGATCCTACTACATCTATATGCACTCTATAAAATTTAATGGGAACCACAGGCCACTTTCTGGCTATTGGTACAGTGTTTTTATGTTTTTTGAAATAGTTACAAGCATGACAACCTTTTATATAATTCTCTATAGATTTTTTTATTCCTAACCAAAAGAAGGGTTCACTTGCTCTCCTTAATCAATCCCTAAATGCCCTGCATACGGACTTGCATGTACAATGTGGATGGCTCGTTTAATTAAAGAGGGAGGAAGAACTACCCTTGCACAAAATTCCCCTCCCCTCTTCTCGTAAGCACAATATAAGACATCATTTATAATAAAAAAGTTTCACACGAGGCACATTCAGAAATGACGGATAACTCTCCAATTCCCTTTTAATCACTGCTCGCACTCTTTCCATCCATTCCCCTTTTTCTGTCCCTCTCAGACTTCTTTTATGTCCCATTCTCCCAAGTCAATCAAACCTGCATCATCAGGGCATTCATTCTGGACACCCCTGGTCATGTCCTCAGTCACCCACATATATTCCCCTTCCTCGCTCATCTCTCTCTCTCTCTCTTTCTCTCTCTCTCTCTCTCTCTCTCTCTCTCTCTCTCTCTCCCTCTCTCTCTCCAACACCTACAGCTCTCTCTCTCTCTCTCCAACACCTACAGCTCTCTCTCTCCCAAGTCGACTGTCTCTCTCTCTCTCTCCGTTTTCCGCATGCGCATCGCGAGAACTCTCATCCCGTTCTTTATTTTCTCTATGATGATGGGGTTCTTCAATATTTTGGTTATGTTCTTCGTTCCTCTTTTGTGCCCTAGTTGCTACACCTATTACTGCACCTCTAGAGAAAGCACCAGCTACCTTGTTAGCGTTATCTTCTATGTAGTGAAAACCCTTTATATTAAACTCTAACAATCTCTCAATCCATCTCCCTTGACGAGAGGTCAAATCATTTTTATAATACAAATCACGTAAGGGGCGATGATCTCTTTGCAACTCAATCGACTGACCTAATAAAAAGAACCAATGCCTCTCTTGAACCCAAAGAATAGCCAAAGCCTCTCGATCAAATGTACTATAAGTCTTTTCTGCCCCTTTTAATGCCCGGGAAGCAAAACAAATGGGTCTCCCTCTGCCTTTATCATCTCGTTGAGAAACTACGCCACTAATAGCTACGCTACTCGCATCTGTTGTCACTAAAAACGGGTGATCAAATCTAGGATATGCGAGTAATTCATTGCTAGTTAAGGCAGCTTTCAAATGGTTAAAGGCCCTTTCTTCTTTCCCTCCCCAATTTATTACTTTTTGTTTCTTTAAAGCATCTAAGGGTCTCGCTATCTCTCCAAAACCTCTTAGGAAATTACGGTAATACCCAGCAAGCCCAAGGAACCCAGCTACTTCCTTAGAGTTACGTGGCCTGGGGAAATCTCTAATAGCCGCTACTTTACTGGGGTAGGGTTGGATACCTTCTGGGGTTATTTTGTGACCTAAAAATTCGATCTGTTTACAGAAAAATTTGCACTTTGACAAATTTATTTTCATACCATTACGTCACAATGCTTCTAAAACTTTATGAATATTATTATTATGTTCTTCGGCCGTTTTTCCTGTAATTATATCATCTAAATAACCAAGAACATTATGGCCAATTATGGGCGACAAAACCACCATCATTACTCTAGAAAAATGACTTGGAGCATTTTTAACACCGAAAGGAAGAAAATTAAGCTGAAATAATTGACCGTTAGCTATAAATGCCGTTTTACAGATTTTAAATCAACAGTTGTAAAATATTTGCTATCCCGTACTTTCACAAGTAATTCTTCGATCAAGGGCAATGAAAATGCATTATCCTTAGTGACTCCATTCAATTTTCTATAATCAACACACAATCTTACCAAGCCATCCTTTTTCCTAACAGCTACAATTGGAGAAGCCCAGGTGGATTCACTCTTCTCGATTATCCCTTGTTCCCTTAATTTATTAGTTTCCCTTTCTATCTCTCCCTGGAAATGAATGGGTACCTTATAAGGCCTTGACCTGATCGGCTCCGCCTGCCCATTTTCAATGCTAAAGGGAAATCGATCAATCCTCCCGGGTGGCTCATCTCCAATTGCAATTACATTGGAATAATCATTGACAATGTCACTAACTACAGGCTGATATTCTGACGGACATAATTTTCGTGCTTGCATAATAAAATTCTGAGTGCGTTCGTCTGTGCGGGCTAGAGTTGTGGCTCCCAACATCCCATTATAAGCAATTTCACATAACTCTAATTCACACACAGAATCACTTCCTAAAACAACTCTTTTATTTGACAAATTAACTATCGTTATATCAGCTCTGTTCTCTTTAATTTCTGTCAAGCCCTCTAATATTATATGGGCCCAATTGTCATGGGGTTTAACAACTACCTTGGTTCCTTCCGCAAGAGGGCGACACCGGGTCACAAATATGCTCGTAAGGGTCTGGGGGGGACAACACTTCTCCTCTCTCAGGTACAGCTGTTACCCTACTTGTATGTCTCTCCGAGCTAACACACACACTTACTGTCTCATGACTTTCTATCGGAAAAATGTACCCTCCTGCTTTTATGTTATTGTATCTCTTCCCCCAAAAATGCAAATTTGAATATTAGATATAAAGTCTATTCCTAGGAAAGCCTCGATTCATGGAATTCCCAAGGTGGGCAAGACAAAAAAAATCATGTGTAAACTTCACAGACCCCACCTTAAACTGGACGATTGATGTATGGTTTATGTATAGTTTATTTCCTCTTGGCATGTCAAGAACAATGGATGCCGTTGGCTGTAGAGGATTTGAGGAGAATTTTTTTTCAATTATTGAAACACTGGCTCTCGTGTCAATCGGCGCTCGGATGGATTTATCTTGCAGGTCGATCCTAACTGCTAACATTCCCAGACGGCCATTATGAGATATGGGGCACGGGTCAATGACCTCAGCTGCCACGCCGCTGCCCCCTGGTACTCTCCCTAGTGCTGCGGGGGTGAGGTCGGAGTTACCGATGGAGGTTCCAGTGCCTGCTCTGCCACGTCTGTCATCACTGCTTCCTCGGCCACTGCTTGTGATGTCATGCGGGAGGTCATTGAACTCCCTCGTCTCCCCCTTCCTCTGTTTCCTTTTCCTCGGACGTTGGGCGGGGGGAGGTGTGCGTGTGCCTCAGCCCGCCCGCCCTGGGCGTTTTTTGCTGGGCACTCTCGAGATAGACGACCCTAGGTTTGAAAAGTGTAACAGCGAGGGGATCCTTGGGTGGGGCACTCCACTCGTCGGTGCCCCTCTCCCCCACAGTGCCAACATCTGAAGACTCTGCTAATCTGCTGACTGCATTCCCCCTTACCTTTCTTCGGGGGTCGAGTTCCTCTCATGGCTGCCAACTTCTCGGAATCGGACACGTTATTCCCAGTCCTTTTTTCTTCTGGCAAACGGTCCAAAAGGTTTTGTATTGCACTCACTTCGTCTGTTAACCAGCAATTGTCATCGAACAAATAACCACATAAATACGGGTTTACTAATCTTCGAATATATTTACGGGCAATTGCCTTTTTATCACCTTCTGGGAGATTGGCGCTCCGGGTAGCAAACGAATCGCAATTCCGAAAAATGCTAGTTGCAAAACTAAGAACGGAGTCACCTTCCCGTATTTTGGGTTTGTAATTTTCTTTTAGGTCTCCCTTTCTCTCATCAGGCAAGGCATACTTCTCAATTAAACGTCGTTTTATTTCAGTATAACTTCTTAAACTTTCTTGTGGCCAACACATTACTTCCATTGCAGGAACATCTTTCAGCAATCTAATTACTTGAATTGCTTTTTCTCTTTCCGACTACCCATCTGTGGCTACTTCAAAGTCTCTCAAAATCACTTCAATTGATTGAAACCCTTCTTTAGGCCGTTGATCATCGAAAGGCCTAACACTTGCTTGGAGTTCTGGCAACTTTCATACTACGATTTGCATATCTTCGCTTGGCTGTGCATGTGTACTTTCACTTGTGTGCGTTTGAACTTCATCCATGTACGTCGGATATGCTGTGGTTGCGAGCCGCTCCTGTTCTCGTTCCACCAACAGTCTGTTTATTAACTGTTGCAAGTTATCTAACTTATTATCTAGTTCTTGCATTCTAATTTCTTGTCTATATTCTTCATCGGGAATGCTATATCCCACTGCTCCTTCGTTTTCATCTCCTGCAGCCGTAGTGTCTGCTATGTTAATCCATGTGTATCTCGGCATCTTGAACTTTTATTTCACCTGCTTGAAGAACAACTTCACTCACAGCATACACAAAAGACGTATGTTTTACACCTGACATCAACATGACCCATGTAAACGGATAATGAGACGTCGGCATATGGGTTTTCTTCATTTATTACAAAAGGTTCGTTCGTAAGTACACTATACACAGGGACTTATCAACACGAGTGCTCACCGGCCACTAACTACTTCCTTCGTTACCAAAATGCAACCATTACAAAACATGCTGACACATAGATATTTGTGGAATACTCATGAATATTGAGATAATTTACCTAGTTGTAAAACACACATATATACAAGAATTAGGACATATATATATATATATATATATATATATATATATATATATATATATATATATATATATATATATATATATATATATATATATATATATATATATATACGGTAAGTAGTAGCAAATATGCCTGGAGCGCTCACTTTTTGGGGGGCTATTGCCCCAGATGCTCAGCTTGGCACGTTTATCAGTTTGGCACGTTTGCTAAGCTGGTCCCGTTTACTCAGTCCGTCCGGTATGTGTCTGCCGGAGCGACTCAGTTTGGGGATCTAAACGTAAGGTTATGTTCACTAACAACCCCCCCTTTCCACACTTTGACTCATTTACTCAGATTGGCACGTTTGCTAAGCTTGGCACGTTTACTCAGTTCGTCTGGTATGGGTCTGTTGGAGCGACATTAAAACGTAAGGTTATGTGTACTAACAACCCACCCCTCCCCCCTTTTTTCTACCCCCCCCCTCCCTGCGGGTTGAGAGGGGGGCTTTTTCTGTGCGTGGTTACCGAGTGCGTACCGGCACGCGTGGAGTTCTCTATCTGGATGACCCATGCCCCTAGACAGTGACATTGATCTTACCGACCACACAGTTTTTTTTTATTTTTTATTATTATTATAAGACACGCATTTGTATGCAGACGAGGCCCTACTCCCCCCTGACCACATTCCTTTCAATTTAAGCCTATGGAAAAGTAACCATCTCTCTGTGCATTTTTTTTTAATCCTAAGACACACACTCTTGTGTGCCAATGTGATGCAATCGAGTTCACACGCCCCCGTTCTCTCTCTCTCTCTCTCTCTCTCTCTCTCTCTCTCTCTCTCTCTCTCTCTCTCTCTCTCTCTCTCTCTCATCTTTCAGTCCATTTGTTTTAAGGCCTTTCGCTTATATTAACATATATGGGTAATAATCACTTACATTGAGATATATGGGTAATAAAAACGTATTACAACTTAGTTTCTTTTATTATACGAAGTATACATCCAAAATAACATTTCGTGAATAAAGACATAGCATTTAGTAATGTTTTGCTCCTATGCCTTGGTATTTAAACCATATGACCTGAAATTTGGTATGGAAATGTCTACTGTATAATGTATACCCTTAGGACGTTATTCACATTTTTTGTATACACTACTTTAGGATGTATAACGGGTCCTTCGTATAATTATTCATATCCCAGAATCATCTTCACCACTGACAAGACCTTAAATTTCATTTCGGTAATGGATATTGATGAGGTGATAACAATATATGATATGTTGTAATTTCATGTACTTTCATTGTATGTTATTTTGAATCCGAGTTTCCTGATAAAAATTTATCAAATGTTACTCTGTCATTGGTGCATACTTCATTGAGTCAACCTTTAAAGAAGAGGTGGGTACTTGCTACCTCAAACTACATATCAAAACCTCACGAGAAATTCAGTGTCTTAAAAAAGAAAAAAAAAAAAGAAAGATATCTCCGTGCAGGACAGATTGAGCAAAGGAAGATTTATAGCTCTTTAATAGAAGTAGAATTTTCTAGTAAACTAGGCGGATATGCCTCAGTAAAGGTGAGCATCTGTAGTGACCAACAAATATTGGTACTAATAACTGAATGAGCATGGAAAAATAATAACTATCCTTCAAACTGAATAACTAGCTCTACTGATACAAGTCCTAAAGCATGGTTATCATGATGTTAAGACCAGGAGTATGGAAAAGTTGTTTAACACCTACTACTGATGTACCTGCGTGTGTGTATACTGTAGGCAACTTTGAATATTTGCTGAATATTTACTTGTTCCGTTGTATAGTATATGTGGAGTTTCGGTAAAGGATGAATATTAGTCATCTCCTTGGTATGTTTTTCTCTCAGTTTCTCGTATCTTTCTTTTTTATGTTATCGATTATGAATTTACCTTATGTATGCCCCATTATGCTAACGTGTATTCCTGCAATGTTCATGCATATGCTATTGTAATAGATTTCACGTTTTTGCCAATACCCTTTTTTCATTTAGGCCCCGTGCGTAATTAATAATGAGTATGGAGTATGTACACCCGTTACACTGAGATAAAAGAGCGAACCCTTCATAGGCACATTAGCAAACCCACCCCCACCCCCCCGGTCCATAAAAATGCTTACACGACCCCCACCAAATAAAACGAAAAGTATAAGGAGTTTACTTTGAAATGACAGCGTGTAAAGATTTTTTCATCCATATCTAATCATTCCTTCGTGCTGACTAACCCTTCCACATGCTTCCTTTAGTATTGTTGTAAGCAGACAAACTATGCATGTTTCTGTAGTATCAAAACTAAGTTTTCATTGGTCACCATTTTTAAAGATGTATGCCATTTGAAGCGGGTTTCCAAGCTTATTAGAAAGAATAGAAATGTGCCATTGATACTTCAGCGTGAATGTAAAATCTGGAGCTTAGTCAATATCTTCTAAATGGAATGGTCTCTTCAGTAAAAGGTGGAGTAATAAGACCATGATATAAATTGAAGGAAGTATATGAGTAGAAATTTAAGAATTTTCTCACTCCAAACTATTTCAGAATCGATAAATGTGAGTAAAAAGAGTGGAATTGCCGCTATAATTGTAAAATTCCTTGTAAAATATTATCAGAGTATGGAAATGCCTCCCCCATAAACGCATCAGGCAAACAATAATAATATAACACTTACAAATAAGTATATGTATACAATGAAATACCTGTAGTAGTAAAAAACGAAAACTGAAAGTATAACATGTTGACAACTTTCATGGTGTAAAATAAAAACGAACCTGAAAGAAAATACCGGTACCTATCATGTGATGATGCGGTGGTGCGGGTATGAAATTGTTCAAAGGTCGCGCACGCTCGCTCCCTCGTTGCTTTGAATTTCGTTCATTACCGCAAATGTCTCCCTAAACATTATCCTGCCTGTGATGCCAGGACTTATATCATAAAATTCAGTCTTCATTCTACTATACGGTAAACTAAAGCATAATAGCATGCATATCTCAGAATCATAATTATGATTAAGATCAGCTTTCATTGATATTATATGGTAGGAGACTCAGTCATTTGATTTCTGGAGTGAGGTTGGTCACAAAATGCACTGAACTGTGAGCAGTGAGTAACAAATATTGTACGTGGGGAGAAAATTCTGTGTGTTTGCTTTGTTTCATGTACTGTATGTTAGAATATTAAACTTTTATTTATGATGCATTGGTAATGTTGATTATACGCTTGGGTGCAGTCATTTGTTTTTACCCATAATTCTTGTGTCATGATGTAGCCTACATAGCATGACGCCGCTTTTGTCCAAGTAATGTAACCGGCAAGTTCATCGCCGAAGGTACTGTGTACTGCTGTCTCCCACATTCTCCATTAAAGTGACTCGTGTAGTGATAATCTTTTATTATAACCCACCATCATGTCCTTCGAGCTCACAGGTTATGGGCCCAGCTCAAGCAAGAGGAACTTGTATTATGATGGTGATGAGGAGAAATAGGAAATGTGGGAGATAAAATTTCTAGCCCATCTGAGACTTCAAAAACTTACCCTAGACGAAAGTGAAGATCGAACTTCAGCGGAATTCAGTGCTAAAAATGCTGACATTTTGGCCGAGATCATTCAAGTTCTAGATGATAAGAGCCTCCAATTAATAATGAGAGATGTAGTTAACGATGGAAACAAGGCATTAGAGATTCTACGGGATCATTACCGAGGTACTGGGAAACCAAGAATCATCTCCCTCTACATGGAGTTGACTTCACTGAAAATGAGAGGGAAAGAATGTGTGACGGATTATTTTCTTCGAACAGAGGCAGCCTCTACTTCGTTAAAGTCAGCTGGTGAGACGATCAGCGACAGCCTTCTTATTGCTATGGTGTTGAAGGGTCTTCCAGAGGAATTTATTCCATTTAATACTGTTGTTATGCAGAAGGATAGTCTCTGCTACGGAGTTATGAAGAAAGCCTGAGGAGTCGAGAGGCACACAGGCCTAATGTGAAGAGTGAGAACGTCCTTAAGGTGAATTATAAGAAGAATCCTGATTTTCAGTGTGGTGGATCTGCCAGTGGCTCATCAGTAAGATGTTATTCATGTGGTAAGACTGGACATAAGTCTTTCGAGTGTAAGTTGAAGAAAGGCAGAGGTAAGTGGTGCAAAGAATACAAAACCATTACACACAATTTTGATGAATGTAGAAAGGCTAATAGGCCTACTAGATTTTCTAGTGCAACTGTGAATGTTTGTAAGCCTAGATCCACTGATAATTATAATGATGAAGAATGTTGTTTCAAAATAAGTTGCTCTGTTGATAACATATCTACAGATGTATGTAATGTTCTTGTTGATTGTGGTGCTACTACTCACATCATTACTGATAAATCCAAGTGTAAGGGTTTTGATGAAGACTTTGATGAATCAAAACATATGGATGCACTTGCAGATGGTGCAAGATGCAAGAATATTGTTAAAAGGTAAAGATAAGGCTAAAATTGTACTTTATGATACAAATGGTATAAAATAAAACATTGTTCTTGATAATGCCTTGTATATTCCTACTTTTAAGCAGAATATATTTTCTGTACAATCAGCTGTTAGTAAAGGAGCTACAGTAAGCTTTAATCCTAATCATTCTGAGTTGATAAGCCCAAATGGTGTGTCTTTTGAAATAAATAAGAAAGGTAAGCTATATTATCTAAATAATGTAAGCTCATGTAAATCTCGTTCACTAGAGGAGTGGCATAAGGTTTTGGGACACTGCAATGTTAAAGACATTTTGAAGTTAGAAGATAAAGCTGAAGGTCTGAAAATTAGTGACAAAAGTAATTTTGATTGCATAACTTGTCATGAAGGTAAAATGCATTTATCTAGGAACAGATTACCAGATGAGAGAGCAAAGAGTAAAATGGAATTTGTACATTGTAATCTTGCTGGACTAATGAGTATTGAATCAAGGGAAAAATCTAAATATTGTATTGTTTTTGTAGATGATTATTCAGGATCTGTTTTTGTTTATTTCTTGAAGCAGAAAAGTGATGCGCTTAATGCTACTAAGAAATTTCTTGCTGATACTAGTTCTTATGGTGCTGTTAAAATATTAAGGTGTGATAATGGAGGAGAATTTACTTCTTCAGAATTTAAAGAATTTCTGGTAAGTAATAAGATTAAACAAGAATTTTCTTCACCAAATTCACCACACCAAAATGGTACTGCTGAGAGAATGTGGCGTACATTGTTTGAAATGGTTAGATTTCTTTTAATTGAAGCAAAGCTACCAAAATTCATGAGGAATTATGCTATTAGGGCAGCTGCTTATATAAGGAATAGACGCTACAATTCTAGACTAGATAAAACCCCATATGAAGTGTTAACTTCTAAGAAGCCTAAACTTGAAAATATGCATATTTTTGGTTCCCTGTGTTATGCCTATGTAGAAAAGAAAGCTAAGCTAGACCCAAGATGTGAAAAGGGAATATTTGTTGGGTATGATTCATACAGTCCTGCTTATCTTGTATATTATCCAGGAACTGACAGTTTGAGAAAGGTTAGGTTAGTACATTTTACTGATAAATTCAATTTTGATAAATCCCAATGTCTAAAGGAAGGTGGTGAATCAGAAGATAACGAATCAAATTCTGATAATGAGAATGTCATTATGAAAAGAAAACAACTGTTAATGATAATCAAAGTGATCCTGTTTCTAAACATATCCTTGTTGAAGATGAGCATTGTGAAATTAATGCAGATTTGACTGAAACTGAAAGGGAAGGTGAGTCCCATTATCCAAATAGGGAGCGAACTGCTCCCAAATATCTTGAAGAATATGTTGATCCTGATAATGTTGATTTACTGGGCTATTCTGTTCATTATTGTTGTAAAGTAACTGAAATTCCTGAAAGCTATAGAGAGGCATTAAATTCACATGTGGCTCACAGATGGAAAGCTGCAATGGATGATGGAATTCAATCTTTGAGAGATAACAATACTTATGAATTGTGTAGTTTACCAAACAACCGTTGTATTGTAGGTGGACGATGGGTATATGCAATTAAAGAAGGATTAAATGGTGAAGAGCAATATAAAGCTCGCTATGTTGCAAAAGGGTATTCCCAAATTGAAGGTGTTGATTATACTGATACTTTTTCTCCTACTGTGCGTATGACCTCAATTAGAATGCTTATGCAATTGGCAGTACAATATGATTTAATTGTGCATTGTATGGATTTTAAAACTGCCTATATTAATTCTGATAGTGATTGTGAAATATTTGTTCAACAGCCTGAAGGTTGAAATGAGACAGGTAGTAATAATGAACAATTGGTTTGGAAACTGAATAAATCTCTGTATGGTTTAAAGCAATCAGGCAGAAATTGGAATAATATGCTCCATGCTTTCTTAATTCAAAATCATTTTGAGCAGTCATTAAGTGAATATTGTGTGTATGTCAATAAAAGACATAACTTTCATGTAATTATTTTGGTTTGGGTTGGTGATATGATCATTGCCAGTAGTAATGAGAAAGCTCTGTTTGACACTAAACGTGTATTATGTCATAGATTTGAGATGAAAGATTTAGGGAAACTTTCATGGTTTTTGGGTATTGAGTTTGTTTTTGATGGAGATTGTATAAAAATGAACCAGAGTAAGTTCATTGAGAAAGTTTTGAGAAAGTTGAAAATGAATGAATCCAACCCAAAGTCAATTCCTTGTGATCTAAGTGTTAATAAGTGTACTTTTGAGGAAAGTCCGGAACTAGTTGATAGTACTCTTTACAGAAACATTGTTGGAAGCTTGATATATATCATTACTTGTACTAAGCCTGATTTAAGTTTTGTTGTGTCTAAACTTTCACAGTATAGGGCTAGGCCAACTCAAAGTCATTTGGCTATGTGTAAATATGTTCTAAAATTTCTTAAAGGTACTAAACAACATTGCCTTGTCTTTAAGAGGTCTTATGATACTATTGAGATTTCTGGCTACTGCGACTCACACTGGGGTAGTTCTGAAGATCGTAAAAGTATTTCAGGTTATTGTTATCAAATGAATGCTGATAGTTCTCTCATTTCTTGGAAGAGTAAGAAAAAAAGCAATGTAACTTTAAGTTCTTGTGAAGCTGAGTATATTTCATTGACTTTTGCTATCCAAGAAGCAAAACTTTTGCAGCAGTTGTTAACTGATATGATTAATGTTGAAGTCAAACCCATCATATTATTTGTTGATAACCAAGGGGCAATTAAACTTACTAAGAACCCTGTTTACCATCAAAGGTCTAAACATATAGACATACACTATCATTTTATCTGTAATGAAGTTATAAGTAAAAATGCTGATTTAGTGTATGTCCCCTCAAGTGAAAATAAAGCCGATATGTTTACAAAACCAGTAACTAAAGCAAAGTTGATTTATTTTAATTTATGTCATTAATGGTTTTGTAATATTGACCTTTGATAGCTATGTATTTTGTTTGTTTTTGATTACCATGATGTATATATTTGTTTGATGTGTAGTAATTTGCAGATTGACGAGATTAAAAGTTTATGAGGGGCTGTTAGAATATTAAACTTTTATTTATGATGCATTGGTAATGTTGATTATACGCATGGGTGCAGTCATTTGTTTTTACCCATAATTCTTGTGTCATGATGTACGTGGCATGACGCCGTTTTTGTCCAAGTAGTGTAACTGGCAAGTTCATCGCCGTAGGTAGGTACTGTGTACTGCTCTCTCCCACATTCTCCATTAAAGTGACTCGTGTAGTGATAATCTTTTATCATAACCCACCATCATGTCCTTCGAGCTCACACTGTACACTTAAGAAGTATATCAGTAGTGGTGAGTTGCATAGAACTAATGTTATAGTATTTGGAGATATCCTTAATTTATTTCAGAAATGGAATTCAATGAACATATGTTACGCATGCAATGAAAATATGCAACGTATGCCGAGAGATTTATAGCGGAATGCAGTCTGTAAATGCGCTTGTTTCATTGAAATAATCTCACATTTCAGTTTACACAGATGTTTTTACTGTGAATAATTTATACACGATGAAAAGTGTACCGGCCATCTACCAGTATCACGGGAGCGGTGACTCGTAAAATCTAACTCACCACCCTCCGAAAAATCCACCTCGAAAATTCTCCCTACAAAATTTCCACTCAACTAAATTTCCACCCCACCAAAGTTTCTCTCTTTAAATTTTCACTACACCAAAATTACACCCTCTGCACAACCAATACATTTCAATGTTATGAATTTTTGCCCTGTTTATTTTATTGTGAGTTGTTACCTATCTCTGCAATTAAAGATAATGATTTTAAAATGTTATCAAAGTACACTAATAAAAATTTACAATTCTTCCATTTTATAATTTCACACTTTTTTTTTCGATAGCAGCGTATATTTTTCTTTTCTTTGCCGAGTATCTGCGCCTAATATGTGTAACTTTTGCTTGTGTTATAGTTTCATTCTTGGGCAAGTCCCACACAATTTCCATAGATTAGTGTGAATCAGAGTAATAGAAGACTGAATAGCATTCGGAGTTCTTCACTTTGTCTCTCATGGTATTTATACCTCTTTGGCTCTCAATTCCTCATTAGGTAAAGCAAGGGAAGGACTACTAACGGCAGCAAGTATAACCGGCTTACTTGAATTATAGTCATTGTGAAAACGGAGACGACAACCACTGTAGAATTTTTCATAATGTCGATGGGTTCTTGTTTTAACACATTGTCTTTATGCTTCTCGTTTATGTAAGTTTCTTTGTCACTTCGTTTTCCTTCCAAGGAAGAAATGTACGAGAGGGACATGGTTGCAAAAATAAATAAATAAATAAATAAACTTTCTAAGACAACGATAAGAAAGCAACTTAAATTTAGATGGAATGCAATTTTCAAGTAAATAGTTTCACTTAAAATATACAGTTTATTTTGAGAAAAATAATAGCCTAGCTTGTGTGATTAAAGCTTTATTTGCTTATCAATGGGGGGTGGGGGGGGGGGTGGGGGTGGGGGTGGGGGGGGGGTGAAAAGTGGTAGGGGATGAAAATAGTGGGGAGAAACTTTCTTGGAGTCGTAATTTTGTCACGGACATGGGTCAGGATCTTGAAAGGTGAAGGAACCACAAACGGGTCCAATGTATATATCCACTGATGGATAGTTTGCTTCTTAGGTTACAATATTCTACTTACCGAAGCAATATTAGAAAAATGATGGGTATTACATTGTATGTGATATTAGAGAGTATATGATGTCAAATGTTGCATAAACAAGGATAAGCAAAATATATATAAAGTCATAGTGAAGATTTTCTCAAATGTTTCCCATAGGTGTAAGTGCCACATATATCTGTAAATTAGTAGCCGATCGTTAGAGGGACGTGGCATGTTTGTGCTTGAGGATTTATCATAACAAGTTACAAAAAGTGTACTTGTGATATTTATCCCAAATCTTACTACTTCATTTTCATTACCCTAATACTAGAGTCTTACGGCTAAGGAAGTAACCCTCCATTATAGATCGTAAAGAAATAGAAAAAAAAAAAAAAACAGTAGAGTAGTAGTTGCTTCAAGCTAAGATGATGATTGGACGCTGCAGTTTTTGTCATGAATAATGGTATTAAAGCAAGAATAATGTCACATTATCGAGTCGACAAACACTTTGTTATCTACAAATCAAACATAAGTGACTCGTTCGGTCACTATCTCTTGTACTCAAATATTGGGAAAGATCAAGGAGGTAACAGATACAAAAGGACAGAAAAAAAATGCCATATCACGACTGAACTAAACATTCATTAACTGTATTCCCTCCTAATTCCCAGTACTAATCCCGAAACATTATTTAAGTAATGTGTAATGATGGATAGAGAGGGGGGTGACCGCTAAATTTCTATCTAATCAAACTTAGCGGGATGTTTGATGATCCATTTTTTCACACACTGCTTACTTTAATCCTCAAAAAGTAATAACGGGTTTCTTCTTCGAAGATTTTTAACCGGTGGGATATAGAATTGAGTCCCGTTAATTCTGAAAAGACAATCAGTAGTCCTTTTTTGGCCACACAGACTCACCCGGAAATGAAGGTATGGCCGTACACACTCACCCGGAAGTAACTGTATGGCCGTACACACTCACCCGGAAGTAACCGTATGGACGTAGACACTCACCCGGAAAAGATGGTATGGCCATACACACTCACCCAAGGTCACAGAGGCTTACTTTTGACGGAAGTGTAGTATTTTTAAAGAGTTTTGTTTACAAACATTGCTTTGAAGGACGTTCGTTTCGACAGTAGGTCGGTGTTGATGGAAGTGGAGTATTATTTTTGTTTACAAACATAGAGTTGAAGGTCGTAGGGTTCGTAATGGCATACGTACGGGAACTATTAAAGGGAAATTGTTTATGGAAGTAGAGTATTATTTTAAGTTTTTTGTTTACAAATATTGAGTTGAAGACTGTACGGTAGTGTGTCACTATTAAAGGGAATTTGTTTACAAAACATTGAGGACGTAACCATTTGTAATTATCAAGCAACTCTTCGTAATGACGTACGTACGTGTTTATACGTGTCCAGGAACTGTGGCACTGTTTAGAAAACCTTGAGAACGTAATCATAGTGTGCTACTATTAAAGGGAATTTGTTTACAAATATTGAGGGTGAAATCGTAGTATAGTGGAATTAAAGATAGTGTGACACTATTTAAGGGTTTTCGTTTACAAAACATTGTTGGTGTTTTTAAAAAAAAAACGGGTTTACGGTGTTTTTAAAAAAACGGGTTTAACTTTTGTCATCAATGTAGTGAGAGCGCGTCTACAGTAATACTGAGTCCGCTTACCACCCGTTACGTTGTCCCACCTGGGCTATTTGTAATGATTAATTATTTGTAATGATAGGGGTAAAACATGCCCAGACAGTCTCTACATCCGAGTCATAGGGCTAACCCGCGGCCTCCGTTCGCTACCTGTTGATAGGCCTGCACCTGGCGCGTAATCAAGTACCACGTCAGGAGCTGTGGAGATGTATGAGAGAAAAGGGAGTCCCTGAGAAATATGTAAGAATCACACAAGATATGTATGAGAGGGCACAAGCAAATGTTAAGAGCAGTATAGACCTAACAGAAAGTTTCCCAGTAAATGTGGGACTACATCAGGGGTCTGCATTGAGCTCTTGCCTATTTGATCTGGTCATGGATGTAGTAACACAATGTATTAGAGATCAGTCTCCTTGGTGTATGCTTTTTGCTGATGATGTTATACTGTGTAGCACTAGGTGAGAGGTAATAGAGGAGAAACTAGAGGAGTGGAGAAGAGAAATGGAAAATAGAGGATTGAAGATCAGCAGGAAAAAGACAGAGTATTTGAGATTGAAAAATGGCGAGAATGGGGAAGTTAGTTTACAAGGAGAGGGATTGAAAAGAATTGAAAATTTCAAGTATTTAGGATCAACAGTTGCAGAGGATGGTGATCTGGGGGCAGAAATAAACCACAGAATACAAACAGGATGGAAGAATTTGAGAAAAGTGCGTGGATTACTATGCGACAGGAAAATAAGGGTTAAGTTGAAAGGTAAAGTACACAGAACAGTTGTGAGACCAGCAATTATGTATGGAGCGGAGACGTGGGCAATAAAGAAGACAGAAGAGAAGAAGATGGATGTGGCAGAGATGAGAACGTTGAGATGCATGTGTGGGGTGGCAAGAAGAGATAAGATACAGAATGAGGTAATTAGGGGTACCACAGGAGTTAGAAAACTATCAGATAAGATCCAAGAAAGTAGACTGAGGTGGTATGGTTATGTCATGAGAAGAGATGAACAATATATTGGGAGAAAGTGATGGAAATGGAGGTACAGGGAACGAGAAGGAGAAGCGAAGGTGGATGGACTGTATCAAGGATGACCTTCGATCAAAGGGATTAACCGGTGATGAAATGTGGGACAGAGGTAGATGGAGAAAGCTCACCAGAAACATCGACCCCACATAGAAGTGGGAAAAGAAGTAGACAAAGAAGAAGATATATATATATATACATATATATATATATATATATATATATATATATATATATATATATATATGTAAACGCAGGGAAATTTCACTCAGGGAAATCTCACTTTTCTCTGCGCAACTTTGAATGACTGTTCGTGGTAAATACAAAATTTGTAATCAAATTTCGGTCACTAATAGAGGCGTACACGTTATCAAATAATAAGAAAATTAAAATGAGGAAGTTTCCATCAGAAACAATAATTATGGGGACACCTTTTATATGTTAGTAACAAAAGAAAACAAAAGAACCATCGGTCCATCTCCCGCCGCCCCTCTGTCAAGCGCTTGGGAAAGCGGCAGGTGGGTCTTTCAAACAGTTCCAGGCATTGGGAGTAGACGTGTTTAAGAGAATCCACATCGACGACTTTAAGATGGAATTATAATATTAGGTAAGCATCACAGTGTTCTGAGATTTATAGACATAAAAGGGTTGTCAGGGTTGCTGTTTAAATAACAATAGCTATTAGGGTTGCTAATATGATGAAATATAGACACATGAAATAAAGTGAGGGGTGTGCTTGTGTTAACGGTGGCGTACCCTCGGTAGGGACTTGCCTGCGGCCCATGAGGGGATAGAGCTGGACGGTCTTTGCAGTGGACACAAACAAAATTGTAAGCAAGAGATGTTATCAAGAGGTCTTTACAATTTAAGGAGGGAAAATAGAGCTCGTAAGGGATTAAGCTAGATAAAATATGCCACAGATCGAATAACTATTTAGTGGAATTCTCTCATGACTTAATGATGTCTATTAATGCTTAGTGCATATTCCTCAAAGAGTCGATATATAGCAGAACCAAGGGATTCACCCACCTAGTATTACGAATTTTGTAATCAAGTTATTATACAAGAGGTCTTTATTGGAAATATTAATAAAAATGTATAACATGCAAGAAATAGAATACAAAGGAATTACAATTACTGAAATTATAGCAATAGAGTTTTCCAATAATGTTGTTTGAAATGTGTAGAGAATAGGGTTTTCCTTTAAATATGTTTTTTTTTTGATTAATTAAGAATTGTCACCATATGAATTTCTCATTGTATGTAATTTTTCCAGTGACCTTCGACTAAATAAATCCACAAAGAAGAATGACTGACTAGCAATATATATATATATATATATATATATATATATATATATATATATATATATATGCACACACACACACACACACATATATATATATATATATATATATATATATATATATATATATATATATATATATATGAGACCTGTGCAGACGGATAATGAGACATCAGCATATGGGTTTTCTTCATTTATTACAAAAGGTTCGTTCGTAAGTACACTATACACAGCTACCCTCTCAGGTGAGGGACTTGTCAACACGAGTGCTTACCGGCCACTAACTACTCCCTTCATTACCAAAATGCAACCATTGCAAAACATGCTGACACATAGGTTTTTGTGGAATACTCATGAATATTAAGTTCATTTACCTTGTCATAAAACAAACACATATATACATGAATTAGGACATTACTCCCCCCAAGCTCCTCACTCCGGGAGGAGGTGCGCACTCACCCTCCCTAGTCTATGATATATGGAGGACACTCCAACCCGGAATAGGCATGCCATTTACTAAACAGAAATGCAACATAATATATATATATATATATATATATATATATATATATATATATATATATATAGAAATCACTCACAAAAATAACACATCTTCCACAAAAAAATAAAAAATGAAATATTGCATGTAAAAACGTACACAACACTATATAAATAATTCCACATTTTTCTTCTTAAGACCTCTGCAACCAAAACATAGAATACTCGAAGTGACAAAAAATCATAACATCAGGTCTACACAATCTCATCAATACGGGCTTCTTGGGCAGGATAGGGGTAGGAATAGATATTCCTTCATCCCTCAATTTTACTTGTCCGGGTTTACGGCACAATTTCACAACACAACTCACCACCACCGTTTCGCCATTTATTTAAATCACTACAACACTTACACTTGCAACTTTCAACCGGTGGCCACTAGCCATTTTCCGGAGAAAATCAGTCAGCTTTCCGCCCTTCTCTTATAACATTAAGTATAAGGTATTCACATCTACACATTCTCTAACACTGCCTATCCTCAAGGCAGAACTTTAATCCCGCAGCCACTTGCCCTTCGGGAACAGCCCCGGCCCCAGCAACCAGGAGTCATACAAATACATGAATAATACAGCATCCGCCTGACGGATGTCACTTGACCTACTTAACCTCTGATTATTTTTAGGTTCACTCAGCAATGTTATACGTATTTCCACACTCAGCAAAATTACCACAACATTTTACATATATATTTAGCATCAACATAAAAGAACACATTGTTATCATCAAGTTTATTTAAATTACGTCAAAAGAAGAAATGAGGTCTGTTCAAATAACAACAACAGCAAAGGGGAAAAAAAAAATTCTACTCATCAACTCAAGGGATGTTACGTATGCAGGGGTAAGGAGGAACACTTTTGAAAACTATGTTTTCAGGTACCACATGTATGTGTGCTTGATGATGTTCAGACACTGCACCGCTAACAATGCTTTGTATCACAACTGTGTTAGATTTAACCACCTTTATTTGGTACGGACCCAAATACGCTGGCTCTAGTTTGTGTTTCCTAGGCTGTAATGGTTTCAAATACACACGATCGCCCACAAATACTCTTACCGGTGCGGTTTTGAACCGACCATCATACTTTGAGCTGTTATTTTCATTAGCTCTTTTCAAAAACCTTTCAGTGGTGTTCATTACATTCCTCAATAGATTAAATAAATATACACAGTATTGCTCAGTTGAATAATTTGGCAATTGTTGCGAATTAATCAGGACCGTATATGGTAACACAGGATCCTGTCCATACACTAAAAAGAAAGGTGTGTCCCTGAGCGAAGCGTTATATGCAATGTTCAAAGCTAGCTCAGCTGTAGGAATCATGGCGTGCCAAGGAAGGGGGTCATCAGCCACTAAGTAACATAAAATCCGCACTGCTTCCCTATTATGCGATTCTACTAAGCCATTTGCTGAAGGCCTATATGCGGTCACTGAAAAGTGTTTAACTTTCATCAAGTCCGTGACCAATTTCACCACCTTATTTATAAACTGAAGACCATTATCACTATCAAAATTTTTGGCCAACTAAACCTAGTATTGAAAGAGCCCAGCGCCTGGGTTAATGAATTTGCAGATTTATCCACCATTGCGTAAGTATGAGTGTACTAAGTAAATGCATCCATAAATACACATATATACTTATGTTGTGTTAACCCAGTAGGAAATGATCCTACTACATCCATATGCACTCTATAAAATTTAATGGGAACCACAGGCCACTTTCTGGCTATTGGTACAGTGTTTTTATGTTTTTTGAAATAGTTACAAGCATGACAACCTTTTATATAATTCTCTATAGATTTTTTTATTCCTAACCAAAAGAAGGGTTCACTTGCTCTCCTTAATCAATCCCTAAATGCCCTGCATACGGACTTGCATGTACAATGTGGATGGCTCGTTTAATTAAAGAGGGAGGAAGAACTACCCTTGCACAAAATTCCCCTCCCCTCTTCTCGTAAGCACAATATAAGACATCATTTATAATAAAAAAGTTTCACACGAGGCACATTCAGAAATGACGGATAACTCTCCAATTCCCTTTTAATCACTGCTTGCACTCTTTCCATCCATTCCCCTTTTTCTGTCCCTCTCAGACTTCTTTTATGTCCCATTCTCCCAAGTCAATCAAACCTGCATCATCAGGGCATTCATTCTGGACACCCCTGGTCATGTCCTCGGTCACCCACATATATTCCCCTTCCTCGCTCATCTCTCTCTCTCTCTCTCTCTTTCTCTCTCTCCAACACCTACAGCTCTCTCTCTCTCTCCAACACCTACAGCTCTCTCTCTCCCAAGTCGACTGTCTCTCTCTCTCTCTCTCCGTTTTCTGCATGCGCATCGCGAGAACTCTCATCCCGTTCTCTATTTTCTCTATGATGATGGGGTTCTTGAATATTTTGGTTATGTTCTTCGTTCCTCTTTTGTGCCCTAGTTGCTACACCTATTACTGCACCTCTAGAGAAAGCACCAGCTACCTTGTTAGCGTTATCTTCTATGTAGTGAAAACCCTTTATATTAAACTCTAACAATCTCTCAATCCATCTCGCTTGACGAGAGGTCAAATCATTTTTATAATACAAATCACGTAAGGGGCGATGATCTCTTTGCAACTCAATCGACTGACCTAATAAAAAGAACCAATGCCTCTCTTGAACCCAAAGAATAGCCAAAGCCTCTCGATCGAATGTACTATAATTCTTTTCTGCCCCTTTTAATGCCCGGGAAGCAAAACAAATGGGTCTCCCTCTGCCTTTATCATCTCGTTGAGAAACTACGCCACTAATAGCTACGCTACTCGCATCTGTTGTCACTAAAAACGGGTGATCAAATCTAGGATATGCGAGTAATTCATTGCTAGTTAAGGCAGCTTTCAAATGGTTAAAGGCCCTTTCTTCTTTCCCTCCCCAATTTATTACTTTTTGTTTCTTTAAACTTTTAAAGCATCTAAGGGTCTCACTATCTCTCCAAAACCTCTTAGGAAATTACGGTAATACCCAGCAAGCCCAAGGAACCCAGCTACTTCCTTAGAGTTACGTGGCCTGGGGAAATCTCTAATAGCCGCTACTTTACTGGGGTAGGGTTGGATACCTTCTGGGGTTATTTTGTGACCTAAAAATTCGATCTGTTTACAGAAAAATTTGCACTTTGACAAATTTATTTTCATACCATTACGTCACAATGCTTCTAAAACTTTATGAATATTATTATTATGTTCTTCGGCCGTTTTTCCTGTAATTATATCATCTAAATAACCAAGAACATTATGGCCAATTATGGGCGACAAAACCACCATCATTACTCTAGAAAAATGACTTGGAGCATTTTTAACACTGAATGGAAGAAAATTAAGCTGAAATAATTGACCGTTAGCTATAAATGCCGTTTTACATTTACTGATTTCCTGAATGGGTATTTGATAGTATCCAGATTTTAAATCAACAGTTGTAAAATATTTGCTATCCCGTACTTCCACAAGTAATTCTTCGATCAAGGGCAATGAAAATGCATTATCCTTAGTGACTCCATTCAATTTTCTATAATCAACACACAATCTTACCAAGCCATCCTTTTTCCTAACAGTTACAATTGGAGAAGCCCAGGTGGATTCACTCTTCTCGATTATCCCTTGTTCCCTTAATTTATTAGTTTCCCTTTCTATCTCTCCCTGGAAATGAATGGGTACCTTATAAGGCCTTGACCTGATCGGCTCCGCCTGCCCATTTTCAATGCTAAAGGGAAATCGATCAATCCTCCCGGGTGGCTCATCTCCAATTGCAATTACATTGGAATAATCATTGACAATGTCACTAACTACAGGCTGATATTCTGACGGACATAATTTTCGTGCTTGCATAATAAAATTCTGAGTGCGTTCGTCTGTGCGGGCTAGAGTTGTGGCTCCCAACATCCCATTATAAGCAATTTCACTTAACTCTAATTCACACACAGAATCACTTCCTAAAACAAGTCTTTTATTTGACAAATTAACTATCGTTATATCAGCTCTGTTCTCTTTAATTTATGTCAAGCCCTCTAATATTATATGGGCCCAATTGTCATGGGGTTTAACAACTACCTTGGTTCCTTTCACAAGAGGGCGACACCGGGTCACAAATATGCTCGTAAGGGTCTGGGGGGGACAACACTTCTCCTCTCTCAGGTACAGCTGTTACCCTACTTGTATGTCTCTCCGAGCTAACACACACACTTACTGTCTCATGACTTTCTATCGGAAAAATGTACCCTCCTGCTTTTATGTTATTGTATCTCTTCCCCCAAAAATGCAAATTTGATTATTAGATATAAAGTCTATTCCTAGGAAAGCCTCGATTCATGGAATTCCCAAGGTGGGCAAGACAAAAAAAATCATGTGTAAACTTCACAGACCCCATCTTAAACTGGACGATTGATGTATGGTTTATGTGTAGTTTATTTCCTCCTGGCATGTCAAGAACAATGGATGCCGTTGGCTGTAGAGGATTTGAGGAGAATTTTTTTCAATTAATGAAACACTGGCTCTCGTGTCAATCGGCGCTCGGATGGATTTATCTTGCAGGTCGATCCTAACTGCTAACATTCCCAGACGGCCATTATGAGATATGGGGCACGGGTCAATGACCTCAGCTGCCACGCCGCTGCCCCCTGGTCCTCTCCCTAGTGCTGCGGGGGTGAGGTCGGAGTTACCGATGGAGGTTCCAGTGCCTGCTCTGCCACGTCTGTCATCACTGCTTCCTCGGCTACTGCTTGTGATGTCATGCGGGAGGTCATTGAACTCCCTCGTCTCCCCCTTCCTCTGTTTCCTTTTCCTCGGACGTTGGGCGGGGGGAGGTGTGCGTGTGCCTCAGCCCGCCCGCCCTGGGCGTTTTTTGCTGGGCACTCTCGAGATAGACGACCCTAGGTTTGAAAAGTGTAACAGCGAGGGGATCCTTGGGTGGGGCACTCCACTCGTCGGTGCCCCTCTCCCCCACAGTGCCAACATCTGAAGACTATGCTAATCTGCTGACTGCATTCCCCCTTACCTCTCTTCGGGGGTTGAGTTCCTCTCATGGCTGCCAACTTCTCGGAATCGGACACGTTATTCCCAGTCCTTTTTTCTTCTGGCAAACGGTCCAAAAGGTTTTGTATTGCACTCACTTCGTCTGTTAACCAGCAATTGTCATCGAACAAATAACCACATAAATACGGGTTTACTAATCTGCGAATATATTTACGGGCAATTGCCTTTTTATCACCTTCTGGGAGATTGGCGCTCCGGGTAGCAAACGAATCGCAATTCCGAAAAATGCTAGTTGCAAAACTAAGAACGGAGTCACCTTCCCGTATTTTGGGTTTGTAATTTTCTTTTAGGTCTCCCTTTCTCTCATCAGGCAAGGCATACTTCTCAATTAAACGTCGTTTTATTTCAGTATAACTTCTTAAACTTTCTTGTGACCAACACATTACTTCCATTGCAGGAACATCTTTCAGCAATCTAATTACTTGAATTGCTTTTTCTCTTTCTGACTACCCATCTGTGGCTACTTCAAAGTCTCTCAAAATCACTTCAATTGATTGAAACCCTTCTTTAGGCCGTTGATCATCGAAAGGCCTAACACTTGCTTGGAGTTCTGGCAACTTTCATACTACGATTTGCATATCTTCGCTTGGCTGTGCATGTGTACTTTCACTTGTGTGCGTTTGAACTTCATCCATGTAAGTCGGATATGCTGTGGTTGCGAGCCGCTCCTGTTCTCGTTCCACCAACAGTCTGTTTATTAACTGTTGAAAGTTATCTAACTTATTATCTAGTTCTTGCATTCTAATTTCCTGTCTATATTCTTCATCGGGAATGCTATATCCCACTGCTCCTTCGTTTTCATATCCTGCAGCCGTAGTGTCTGCTATGTTAATCCATGTGTATCTCGGCATCTTGAACTTTTATTTCACCTGCTTGAAGAACAACTTCACTCACAGCATACACAAAAGACGTATGTTTTACACCTGACATCAACATGACCCATGTAAACGGATAATGAGACGTCGGCATATGGGTTTTCTTCATTTATTACAAAAGGTTCGTTCGTAAGTACACTATACACAGGGACTTATCAACACGAGTGCTCACCGGCCACTAACTACTTCCTTCGTTACCAAAATGCAACCATTACAAAACATGCTGACACATAGATATTTGTGGAATACTCATGAATATTGAGATCATTTACCTTGTTGTAAAACACACACATATATACAAGAATTAGGAAATATATATATATATATATATATATATATATATATATATATATATATATATATATATATATATATATATATATATATATATATATATATATATATATATATATATATATATATATACGGTAAGTAGTAGCAAATATGCCTGGAGCGCTCACTTTTTGGGGGGCTATTGCCCCAGATGCTCAGCTTGGCACGTTTACTCAGTTTGGCACGTTTGCTAAGCTGGTCCCGTTTACTCAGTCCGTCCGGTATGTGTCTGCCGGAGCGACTCAGTTTGGGGATTTAAACGTAAGGTTATGTTTACAAACAACCCCCCCCCCCCAAGGTTATGTTTACTAACAACCCCCCCCCCCCTTTCCACACTTTGACTCATTTACTCAGATTGGCACGTTTGCTAAGCTTGGCACGTTTACTCAGTTCGTCTGGTATGGGTCTGTTGGAGCGACATTAAAACGTAAGGTTATGTGTACTAACAACCCACCCCTCCCCCCTTTCTTCTACCCCCCCCCTCCCTGCGGGTTGAGAGGGGGGCTTTTTCTGTGCGTGGTTACCGAGTGCGTACCGGCACGCGTGGAGTTCTCTATCTGGATGACCCATGCCCCTAGACAGTGACATTGATCTTACCGACCACACAGTTTTTTTTTATTTTTTATTATTATTATAAGACACGCATTTGTATGCAGACGAGGCCCTACTCCCCCCTGACCACATTCCTTTCAATTCAAGCCTATGGAAAAGTAACCATCTCTCTGTGCATTTTTTTTTAATCCTAAGACACACACTCTTGTGTGCCAATGTGATGCAATCGAGTTCACACGCCCCCGTTCTCTCTCTCTCTCTCTCTCTCTCTCTCTCTCTCTCTCTCTCTCTCTCTCTCTCTCTCTCTCTCTCTCTCTCATCTTTCAGTCCATTTGTTTTAAGGCCTTTCGCTTATATTAACATATATGGGTAATAATCACTTACATTGAGATATATGGGTAATAAAAACGTATTACAACTTAGTTTCTTTTATTATACGAAGTATACATCCAAAATAACATTTCGTGAATAAAGACATAGCATTTAGTAATGTTTTGCTCCTATGCCTTGGTATTTAAACCATATGACCTGAAATTTGGTATGGAAATGTCTACTGTATAATGTATACCCTTAGGACGTTATTCACATTTTTTGTATACACTACTTTAGGATGTATAACGGGTCCTTCGTATAATTATTCATATCCCAGAATCATCTTCACCACTGACAAGACCTTAAATTTCATTTCGGTAATGGATATTGATGAGGTGATAACAATATATGATATGTTGTAATTTCATGTACTTTCATTGTATGTTATTTTGAATCCGAGTTTCCTGATAAAAATTTATCAAATGTTACTCTGTCATTGGTGCATACTTCATTGAGTCAACCTTTAAAGAAGAGGTGGGTACTTGCTACCTCAAACTACATATCAAAACCTCACGAGAAATTCAGTGTCTTAAAAAAGAAAAAAAAAAGAAAGAAAGATATCTCCGTGCAGGACAGATTGAGCAAAGGAAGATTTATAGCTCTTTAATAGAAGTAGAATTTTCTAGTAAACTAGGCGGATATGCCTCAGTAAAGGTGAGCATCTGTAGTGACCAACAAATATTGGTACTAATAACTGAATGAGCATGGAAAAATAATAACTATCCTTCAAACTGAATAACTAGCTCTACTGATACAAGTCCTAAAGCATGGTTATCATGATGTTAAGACCAGGAGTATGGAAAAGTTGTTTAACACCTACTACTGATGTACCTGCGTGTGTGTATACTGTAGGCAACTTTGAATATTTGCTGAATATTTACTTGTTCCGTTGTATAGTATATGTGGAGTTTCGGTAAAGGATGAATATTAGTCATCTCCTTGGTATGTTTTTCTCTCAGTTTCTCGTATCTTTCTTTTTTATGTTATCGATTATGAATTTACCTTATGTATGCCCCATTATGCTAACGTGTATTCCTGCAATGTTCATGCATATGCTATTGTAATAGATTTCACGTTTTTGCCAATACCCTTTTTTCATTTAGGCCCCGTGCGTAATTAATAATGAGTATGGAGTATGTACACCCGTTACACTGAGATAAAAGAGCGAACCCTTCATAGGCACATTAGCAAACCCACCCCCACCCCCCCGGTCCATAAAAATGCTTACACGACCCCCACCAAATAAAACGAAAAGTATAAGGAGTTTACTTTGAAATGACAGCGTGTAAAGATTTTTTCATCCATATCTAATCATTCCTTCGTGCTGACTAACCCTTCCACATGCTTCCTTTAGTATTGTTGTAAGCAGACAAACTATGCATGTTTCTGTAGTATCAAAACTAAGTTTTCATTGGTCACCATTTTTAAAGATGTATGCCATTTGAAGCGGGTTTCCAAGCTTATTAGAAAGAATAGAAATGTGCCATTGATACTTCAGCGTGAATGTAAAATCTGGAGCTTAGTCAATATCTTCTAAATGGAATGGTCTCTTCAGTAAAAGGTGGAGTAATAAGACCATGATATAAATTGAAGGAAGTATATGAGTAGAAATTTAAGAATTTTCTCACTCCAAACTATTTCAGAATCGATAAATGTGAGTAAAAAGAGTGGAATTGCCGCTATAATTGTAAAATTCCTTGTAAAATATTATCAGAGTATGGAAATGCCTCCCCCATAAACGCATCAGGCAAACAATAATAATATAACACTTACAAATAAGTATATGTATACAATGAAATACCTGTAGTAGTAAAAAACGAAAACTGAAAGTATAACATGTTGACAACTTTCATGGTGTAAAATAAAAACGAACCTGAAAGAAAATACCGGTACCTATCATGTGATGATGCGGTGGTGCGGGTATGAAATTGTTCAAAGGTCGCGCACGCTCGCTCCCTCGTTGCTTTGAATTTCGTTCATTACCGCAAATGTCTCCCTAAACATTATCCTGCCTGTGATGCCAGGACTTATATCATAAAATTCAGTCTTCATTCTACTATACGGTAAACTAAAGCATAATAGCATGCATATCTCAGAATCATAATTATGATTAAGATCAGCTTTCATTGACATTATATGGTAGGAGACTCAGTCATTTGATTTCTGGAGTGAGGTTGGTCACAAAATGCACTGAACTGTGAGCAGTGAGTAACAAATATTGTACGTGGGGAGAAAATTCTGTGTGTTTGCTTTGTTTCATGTACTGTATGTTAGAATATTAAACTTTTATTTATGATGCATTGGTAATGTTGATTATACGCTTGGGTGCAGTCATTTGTTTTTACCCATAATTCTTGTGTCATGATGTAGCCTACATAGCATGACGCCGCTTTTGTCCAAGTAATGTAACCGGCAAGTTCATCGCCGAAGGTACTGTGTACTGCTGTCTCCCACATTCTCCATTAAAGTGACTCGTGTAGTGATAATCTTTTATTATAACCCACCATCATGTCCTTCGAGCTCACAGGTTATGGGCCCAGCTCAAGCAAGAGGAACTTGTATTATGATGGTGATGAGGAGAAATAGGAAATGTGGGAGATAAAATTTCTAGCCCATCTGAGACTTCAAAAACTTACCCTAGACGAAAGTGAAGATCGAACTTCAGCGGAATTCAGTGCTAAAAATGCTGACATTTTGGCCGAGATCATTCAAGTTCTAGATGATAAGAGCCTCCAATTAATAATGAGAGATGTAGTTAACGATGGAAACAAGGCATTAGAGATTCTACGGGATCATTACCGAGGTACTGGGAAACCAAGAATCATCTCCCTCTACATGGAGTTGACTTCACTGAAAATGAGAGGGAAAGAATGTGTGACGGATTATTTTCTTCGAACAGAGGCAGCCTCTACTTCGTTAAAGTCAGCTGGTGAGACGATCAGCGACAGCCTTCTTATTGCTATGGTGTTGAAGGGTCTTCCAGAGGAATTTATTCCATTTAATACTGTTGTTATGCAGAAGGATAGTCTCTGCTACGGAGTTATGAAGAAAGCCTGAGGAGTCGAGAGGCACACAGGCCTAATGTGAAGAGTGAGAACGTCCTTAAGGTGAATTATAAGAAGAATCCTGATTTTCAGTGTGGTGGATCTGCCAGTGGCTCATCAGTAAGATGTTATTCATGTGGTAAGACTGGACATAAGTCTTTCGAGTGTAAGTTGAAGAAAGGCAGAGGTAAGTGGTGCAAAGAATACAAAACCATTACACACAATTTTGATGAATGTAGAAAGGCTAATAGGCCTACTAGATTTTCTAGTGCAACTGTGAATGTTTGTAAGCCTAGATCCACTGATAATTATAATGATGAAGAATGTTGTTTCAAAATAAGTTGCTCTGTTGATAACATATCTACAGATGTATGTAATGTTCTTGTTGATTGTGGTGCTACTACTCACATCATTACTGATAAATCCAAGTGTAAGGGTTTTGATGAAGACTTTGATGAATCAAAACATATGGATGCACTTGCAGATGGTGCAAGATGCAAGAATATTGTTAAAAGGTAAAGGTAAGGCTAAAATTGTACTTTATGATACAAATGGTATAAAATAAAACATTGTTCTTGATAATGCCTTGTATATTCCTACTTTTAAGCAGAATATATTTTCTGTACAATCAGCTGTTAGTAAAGGAGCTACAGTAAGCTTTAATCCTAATCATTCTGAGTTGATAAGCCCAAATGGTGTGTCTTTTGAAATAAATAAGAAAGGTAAGCTATATTATCTAAATAATGTAAGCTCATGTAAATCTCGTTCACTAGAGGAGTGGCATAAGGTTTTGGGACACTGCAATGTTAAAGACATTTTGAAGTTAGAAGATAAAGCTGAAGGTCTGAAAATTAGTGACAAAAGTAATTTTGATTGCATAACTTGTCATGAAGGTAAAATGCATTTATCTAGGAACAGATTACCAGATGAGAGAGCAAAGAGTAAAATGGAATTTGTACATTGTAATCTTGCTGGACTAATGAGTATTGAATCAAGGGAAAAATCTAAATATTGTATTGTTTTTGTAGATGATTATTCAGGATCTGTTTTTGTTTATTTCTTGAAGCAGAAAAGTGATGCGCTTAATGCTACTAAGAAATTTCTTGCTGATACTAGTTCTTATGGTGCTGTTAAAATATTAAGGTGTGATAATGGAGGAGAATTTACTTCTTCAGAATTTAAAGAATTTCTGGTAAGTAATAAGATTAAACAAGAATTTTCTTCACCAAATTCACCACACCAAAATGGTACTGCTGAGAGAATGTGGCGTACATTGTTTTAAATGGTTAGATTTCTTTTAATTGAAGCAAAGCTACCAAAATTCATGAGGAATTATGCTATTAGGGCAGCTGCTTATATAAGGAATAGACGCTACAATTCTAGACTAGATAAAACCCCATATGAAGTGTTAACTTCTAAGAAGCCTAAACTTGAAAATATGCATATTTTTGGTTCCCTGTGTTATGCCTATGTAGAAAAGAAAGCTAAGCTAGACCCAAGATGTGAAAAGGGAATATTTGTTGGGTAAGATTCATACAGTCCTGCTTATCTTGTATATTATCCAGGAACTGACAGTTTGAGAAAGGTTAGGTTAGTACATTTTACTGATAAATTCAATTTTGATAAATCCCAATGTCTAAAGGAAGGTGGTGAATCAGAAGATAACGAATCAAATTCTGATAATGAGAATGTCATTTGCAATGAAAAGAAAACAACTGTTAATGATAATCAAAGTGATCCTGTTTCTAAACATATCCTTGTTGAAGATGAGCATTGTGAAATTAATGCAGATTTGACTGAAACTGAAAGGGAAGGTGAGTCCCATTATCCAAATAGGGAGCGAACTGCTCCCAAATATCTTGAAGAATATGTTGATCCTGATAATGTTGATTTACTGGGCTATTCTGTTCATTATTGTTGTAAAGTAACTGAAATTCCTGAAAGCTATAGAGAGGCATTAAATTCACATGTGGCTCACAGATGGAAAGCTGCAATGGATGATGGAATTCAATCTTTGAGAGATAACAATACTTATGAATTGTGTAGTTTACCAAACAACCGTTGTATTGTAGGTGGACGATGGGTATATGCCATTAAAGAAGGATTAAATGGTGAAGAGCAATATAAAGCTCGCTATGTTGCAAAAGGGTATTCCTAAATTGAAGGTGTTGATTATACTGATACTTTTTCTCCTACTGTGCGTATGACCTCAATTAGAATGCTTATGCAATTGGCAGTACAATATGATTTAATTGTGCATTGTATGGATTTTAAAACTGCCTATCTTAATTCTGATAGTGATTGTGAAATATTTGTTCAACAGCCTGAAGGTTGAAATGAGACAGGTAGTAATAATGAACAATTGGTTTGGAAACTGAATAAATCTCTGTATGGTTTAAAGCAATCAGGCAGAAATTGGAATAATATGCTCCATGCTTTCTAAATTCAAAATCATTTTGAGCAGTCATTAAGTGAATATTGTGTGTATGTCAATAAAAGACATAACTTTCATGTAATTATTTTGGTTTGGGTTGATGATATGATCATTGCCAGTAGTAATGAGAAAGCTCTGTTTGACACTAAACGTGTATTATGTCATAGATTTTAGATGAAAGATTTAGGGAAACTTTCATGGTTTTTGGGTATTGAGTTTGTTTTTGATGGAGATTGTATAAAAATGAACCAGAGTAAGTTCATTGAGAAAGTTTTGAGAATGTTGAAAATGAATGAATCCAACCCAAAGTCAATTCCTTGTAATCTAAGTGCTAATAAGTGTACTTTTGAGGAAAGTCCGGAACTAGTTGATAGTACTCTTTACAGAAACATTGTTGGAAGCTTGATATATATCATTACTTGTACTAGGCCTGATTTAAGTTTTGTTGTGTCTAAACTTTCACAGTATAGGGCTAGGCCAACTCAAAGTCATTTGGCTATGTGTAAATATGTTCTAAAATTTCTTAAATAGTAGAGGGGCGAAACCTGAAAATTGCTTTTTCAAAATAATTTTCTGTTACAAGCCGGCATCCACCATATTTTGTTAGAATATGATGTTCTGCATTCAGTAAGGGTGGATGACACTTGAGATTTTTCCAAAAAGGGCCAAAATTAACCTTTTTTTTGCGAATACGCGATTTGAAAAAACGACGAAAAAGCTGAAGCCTCGTTTAGGAAACACACTGTAACTTAACCATCTTGTATGCTATACATGATTATGATACCTCATTTTGTAGCTTATGATAACACCTTTACAATGAAATAAACAAATATGAAGGATTTGGAAATTAAGGGTCCTGATAAGGTCAAAGGCCACGTGATCACGTGATTACCTATTTTGAGGGGTATTCAATATTCTTGACCTCACATATCATACTTTGCCCGCATATATTTCTATAAAGATGGTTTTAATCTTAAGAGGACATCCTTAGGCAGTTTTTAAAAGTAAAAGGGTCTTTCAATTCCTTCTTACCTAAATTTTATGAGGGATTGAATTTTGACCCTTTTTTGGGAAATCACTAAAATCGTTGAAAATCGTGTTCTGACTACTTTGTTGTGATAATAATTGCTGTTATTATATAGGCCTATATAAGAAGCTTTGCGTTAAAAATAAAGTCTTAGAGATGTAGAATAAAGGGTACATGCAGTTAAAAAAGGGGTCAAAGGTCATGTTCATCATGGATTACATAATTTCACGGTATACACCACATGTAGTGAAATTCTCCCCTAACCCTAACTTTAACTCTAACCCCAACCCCAACCCTAACCCTAATCTTGTCAGACCTAATCCTGGTGGCCTAATGCTATGGACCACATGTTGCTCAATGTTTAGTAGTCTTGTTTGCACATAGATGGCAGCATTATGAAGTCTTTTGTTTTAAGATGGTGGATGACTTTCACTCTCTCAATTGTGACAAATTCATCTTTTCCCGTCTCAACGATCACTGATTAAGCAAGGCCAGTTTGATCTCATAATATAGTAAACCACAGTGCATAGTAGGGGTCGCTTGATGTAAGTGATGCATGTCTAATTCATGTGGCAATTAGAAACTAGTGAAATGTATTGCAACATGTGCTTCTTAGGGACCATCTCATAATCAATAACATGTTTCTGTGTGCATGTTTTGTTTAAAGGATTAAAACTTTCGTTAGTCATGCTTACTGATGGTACAGCCTATTAATATACCATATGGCTCTTGCAATTTGGGAGGGGGCATCGCAAAAGTTATATGTCATCTTTACTTTATCCCCACATCCCTAATGTGAGTTCTAAAGCTAAACTATATGATTTCAGACCATGGAGCCAGTTGCTGCAATAGAAAGTCTTAAACGCCAGCGCATAGAGAACATTTCGCTCGACAAATGTATTATCTGCCAAAAAGGAAGTGTAGTTGCTTTACGTAAATCAACCCCTCGTGGTGTTGAATCTATACAGCAGGCATTGAATATTCGAATCACACATAACTGTTGTAAGTATCCAGATACAATAGACTGGTTGCAATCCGAAAGTTTGGATTTTGAAAAGGTTCACTGGCATAAGGACTGCTACTCAACTTTCACTAGTAAGCAACATTTAGAACGTCTGAAAAAGCGTCATGTTAATGCCTCGGTAGAGTCTCACAGTGGCACGGAAAAAACAGCAACAACAACAACAAGGATCGGTCGGAAAGCTATTGAATGGACTCGGTGTATATTTTGTCAAGCTGATGGTGAAACCCTTCGCCAAGTTCTAACCCTGGAGACGTCAAGTAAAATAGTGGAAGGAGCTAAAAAGGACTCCATACTTTCATATCGCCTTGGTGGCATATCCGATCTAGTCGCTGCAGAGGCCAAGTATCATTTAAAATGCTATGTGCTATTTGTTCGGAACACTGAGAAGGTAACGGAAGAATGTGAGGAAAGGTCTACATTTGACCAGGCGTGTTTCACAAAAGTTGTCAAAGAACTAGAACTAGAAATCAAGGCTGGAAACATAATTTCATTGAGTGGAGTTTGGAATAGGTACTGTGAACTGTTCGTTATTCATGTTGGTAAGTGTCTGCCAGAAGTGTCGTCTACTAGTAATGTGTTGAAACTGTTCAGAAATAGGCTGAAGAAACATTTCGGAGATGCAATAGAATTTATTGTCAATCAATGTAAGAAAGACTCAATGCTTATTGTCCCGCATGTATCAAAACAGAATTTGGTGAAGCATTTTGTTGATGTATGTGAGAACAAAGATGCCATGAATGTTCATAATGATTTAATAACCACATTTTGTTGTGTAGATGATGATACTAGCATGTATAGGTCTATTTACCATTTGAGTAGCAAGGTGAAATCAGATATTGAGGAAACTGAAGGTTGCACAGAATATGATGTTGTAGACAAAGGTCATGCTGAATCATTGGTACCACAATCACTGTTCCTGTTGCTAAGCATGTTGGTAGGAGAAAATGATGACCCAGATCACAGTAAACGTATACTTAGCATTGCACAGGACATTATATATGTTTCTTCTAAAGGTAGAAAACTAACCCCTAAGCATATTGGTCTCGGTATTTTAGTACATCATGCCACCAGAAGTAAATCTCTTGTCCAGCTTCTTCATGCTGCTGGCCATTGCGTTAGCTATGAGTGTGTGCAAAGGATTGACTCGAGCATAGCAAACTCTGAAATAGATCGGTATAAGGCCAATGATAATGTTGTTATTCCTCGAAATTTGAATCGGGGTAAGTTTTTCCAATTTGCAGGTGACAACATCAATATTTTAGAAGAAACCCTTGATGGTAAAGGACAATTCAATGCCACCCAGATGGTAGCATTTCAGGAGAAGAATAGCGAGGTCATGCCAAATGTGGACGATACCTGCATAGGTAAGGATAGATCTATTGTCAATTCGATTCCTTCAGACTTTCACGAAACCCTGTCAAGCGGCTATACTAAAAGCAGGCGACCTTCTCCAGTGTTACCAACAATTGATTTGGACTGGTACAGAATGACTGACGAAAATGAAGCTATCAAACATGCCAAGTGCCAGGATTTAGCTTGGATTCAATCACGCATTGCTGGTTGTGAAGACGGAGATCAAAGTGTTCCTGCATGGACTGGATTCAATCAGATCATCTCAAATGTACATTCAAATGTAGTCAACGTAGGGTACATGCCAATAATTCCTGCACCTGCTGATGATCCTGACACCGTTTATACAGTACTGTCAAAGTGCAAATACATTGCCGAGTCCTTGGGACAAAAGTATACAGTAGTATCATTTGACCAGGCCCTCTATTGTAAAGCTAAAGAGATTGTATGGCAGAAAAAGGATGAACATGAAGATACGATAGTTCGATTGGGAGGTTTTCACATCATAATGAACTTCATGAAGGTTATTGGGCAGCACCTTGAGGATTCCGGCTTGAAGGATGTCTGGGTTGAAAGTGGTGTTTTCGGTGAAAACACAGCCAACCACATGATGGATGGTAAAGCATACAATAAGGCTGTTCGTGGTCACAAATTGACGGTAGAAGCTCTTTGGCGAATTTTGTGGGACCACGTCAACACATGGGCAGATGAAAATGGTAAAATGATCAGTGAAGAGATCAAGGTATGTGCGAATGAGATTGCTTCTGCATTCAGCGAGCATAACACTGACAACTCTGAGAAGACATATGAAAGACTAGTTTCATTGAACATGGACGTCATAACACTTCTAAAGGAATTCCAAGGACATCATGCTGATGAACCAACATTTCAGTACTGGATAAACTATATGGAGATGGTCTCTATCCTCTTGAACTTCATCCGAGCTGAAAGAGAAGGTATGGGGGAACTCCATCTAGCTTCATTTGCGAGGATGCTTCCTTGGTTCGCTTTGTACAACCATACAAATTACACAAGATGGGGACCAGTGTATTTGGCCGATATGAGACAACTACCTAGTTCTGCTCCTTATGTTCATGATCAGTTTGTTAGAGGGAAATTTTCAGTGAAAAGGACAAACAAGAAATTCTCGCAGGTATCAATTGATCAGGCCCTCGAGCATGTAAATAAGGTGTCAAAGGTCAGCGGCGGAATCATTGGGATAACGAAGCGGAATGCTGCAAGAGATAAATGGTGTCTGGTGTACAATGAAAAGGCAAGATTGGCAGAGGCGACCTTTAAAATGTTTAACCTCCATGTACATGATGATATCGATGATGAATGGTGTCACCTAGAGTCTGGCCCTACTCGCCTTAAAAGAGACGAAGATGATGTTCAGAAGATAATGGAAGAATTCAAAAGATTTGGTGTATTTAGCTTCAGTGAAGAACATCACGAGGACCTAGTTTGCCTGACAACAAAAGACGTTGTTCCAGAAGAAATTACAAGGGATATAATGAAAGCCCCAATAATCGGAATGTCACTTCTGGAATCCTTTGTAGCCACCAGACTTCTTTTAAAGTCAAAGGACTTCTATGGAAAAATAGCCCGCACAAAAACTGCAGCCGTCAGCTCCATGTACAAAACTCAAGCTCCTTCAGTAGGTGGGAAACAGAAGGAAGTCAAAGCCGACCGTGATCTTATTCACAGATTGTTCGTTGCTTCACAAAGTGGGAGAGAGGTAGACTTAGTCAGTATCTTACAGCATGAACTATCCCCAGTCCCAAGGGCATTTGCTGGAACAAATCGTCAACTTCATACAACAGATAAAGCTCAGCTACAGGACTTGCTGGCAAAGGATATAGAGATCCCAGTTACACTTCCCTTGAGTGAAGCCAAAACATGCCTGCTCATCGATGGTCAAGCACTAATACAAGCTATTGGAAAGCCAGAAAATGTCAAAACCTTTGGTGACCTAGGTGAAGTGTTCTGCACAAACATCTTAAACCGCTTTGGTACAACATACTCACGGATTGATGTCTTGTTTGATCGGTACATTGACAATTCAATAAAATCAGGTACACGTAAGAAACGAGCTGGAAAAGCAAGACCAATTAGACGTGTCATCAGTTCAAAAGCTGTAAAAGTTCCACCCAACTGGAAATCCTTTATGAGTTTGGCTGCAAATAAAGCTGATCTAGCTGCTTTTCTATCCAGATCTCTTGTTGAGAAAGCTGAAAGAGAGCTGTCATCTGAGTACGAGCTTGTTTTAGCTGGAGGATTTGAAGATGTCTCAGGGGTTTGGTCATCCTCAAGTCGGACTATTGATCACCTCAAATCGACACAAGAAGAGGCCGATACTCGTCTCATACTTCACGCTGAAGATGCATGTATCAATGGGTATGCAAGAGTAGTATTGGAATGCAGAGACACAGATGTGCTAGTGTTGGCACTTGGTTTCAGAGACAGGCTACCAGCACAAATATGGATGTACACAGGTAAAACGGGTAAACGGCCATACTTTCCAGTACATGAGATAAAACTCCCCGAGGAGATTGTAAAGAACGTTATAGCTTTTCATGCAATCACAGGATGCGATAGTGTCAGTCAATTTGCAGGAAAGGGAAAGAAAACAGCGTGGAAAGTATTCATTCAGGAACCTGAAAGTTTGGAACAGCTAGGGTCTGTGGAGCTGACTCCAGAAGCAATATCAGGTGCAGAAAGATTTGCTTGCAGGCTCTATGAAAAAGATTGCGATCTCATTAATGAAGCAAGAGTAAAGACCTTTGTCCAGGGAAAGAAAACCCTTGACGCCCTTCCACCAACTAAAGATGCGCTTGACAAACATATAAGGCGCGCTAACTACCAAGCCCTTGTCTGGAAGAAAGCCTTGACTCCATCTCCCGTGCTACCTAATGCGACAGACAGTGGTTGGATACTTGAAGATGGAATGATAAAGCCAGAACTAATGACATTAGCACCTATTCCGAAAGCTTGCACTGAGTTAGTGACCTGTTCATGCACAACTGGCTGTGGCAAGAGATGCGGTTGTGTGAGAGCGGGGCAGAAGAATTGCACAAGTGCTTGTGCTTGTGAGGGCTTATGTAACAATAATACAAACACAGAGGATGATGATACAAACTAGCTAGTCAGTGAATATGTTAGAAGTTAAGTAGTTGAACTTAAATGACTCAGTGGAAAAGCAATTTTGACTTTTAAAGCAACTTGATCATATTGGATAATTATGTAATCATATTGGATAATTATGTAATCATATTGGATAATTATGTAATCCTTGATGAACATGACCTTTGACCCTTTTCAACTGAAAACACCCCTTATACACTGTACTATTCTAAACACAATGATTATAATAGAACAATAGCAATAAAATCACAACAAGTATTCAAAACATGATTTTCAACGATTTTAGGGATTTTTCCAAAAAGGGTGGAAATTTGATCCCTCATAAATATTAGGTAGAAAGGAGTTAAAAGACCCTTTTACTTTTAAAAACTGCCTAAGGACGTCCTCTTAAGATTAAAACCATCATTATAAAAATATATGCAGGCAAAGTATGATATTTGAGGTCAAAAATATTGAATATCCCCAAAATTGGTAATCACGTGATCACTTGACCTTTGACCTAATTAGGACCCTCAATTTACATAATCTTTCATATTTTTTTTTTTTGTAAAGGTGTTATCCTAAGCTTCAAAATGAGGTATCATAATCATGTATAGCATACAAGATGATCGAATTACAGAGTTTTTCATAAACAAGTCTTCAGTGTTTTCGTCGTTTTTTTTCAAATTGCGTATTCGCTAAAAAGGGTTAATTTTGGCCCTTTTCGGAAAAATCTCAAGTGTCATCCACCCTTACTGAATGCAGGACATCATATACTAACAATATATGGTGGATGCTGGCTTGTAACAGAAAATTATTTTAAAACCTTAACGAGGCCTCTTTTCAGATTTCGCCCCTCTACTAAAAGGTACTAAACAACATTGCCTTGTCTTTAAGAGGTCTTATGATACTATTGAGATTTCTGGTTACTGCGACTCAGACTGGGGTAGTTCTGAAGATCGTAAAAGTATTTCAGGTTATTGTTTTCAAATGAATGCTGATAGTTCTCTCATTTCTTGGAAGAGTAAGAAACAAAGCAATGTAACTTTAAGTTCTTGTGAAGCTGAGTATATTTCATTGACTTTTGCTATCCAAGAAGCAAAACTTTTGCAGCAGTTGTTAACTGATATGATTAATGTTGAAGTCAAACCCATCATATTATTTGTTGATAACCAAGGGGCAATTAAACTTACTAAGAACCCTGTTTACCATCAAAGGTCTAAACATATAGACATACGCTATCATTTTATCTGTAATGAAGTTATAAGTAAAAATGCTGATTTAGTGTATGTCCCCTCAAGTGAAAATAAAGCCGATATGTTTACAAAACCAGTAACTAAAGCAAAGTTGATTTATTTTAATTTATGTCATTAATGGTTTTGTGATATTGACCTTTGATAGCTATGTATTTTGTTTTTTTTTGATTACCATGATGCATATATTTGTTTGATGTGTAGTAATTTGCAGATTGACGAGATTAAAAGTTTATGAGGGGCTGTTAGAATATTAAACTTTTATTTATGATGTATTGGTAATGTTGATTATACGCATGGGTGCAGTCATTTGTTTTTACCCATAATTCTTGTGTCATGATGTACGTGGCATGACGCCGTTTTTGTCCAAGTAGTGTAACTGGCAAGTTCATCGCCGTAGGTAGGTACTGTGTACTGCTCTCTCCCACATTCTCCATTAAAGTGACTCGTGTAGTGATAATCTTTTATCATAACCCACCATCATGTCCTTCGAGCTCACACTGTACACTTAAGAAGTATATCAGTAGTGGTGAGTTGCATAGAACTAATGTTATAGTATTTGGAGATATCCTTAATTTATTTCAGAAATGGAATTCAATGAACATATGTTACGCATGCAATGAAAATATGCAACGTATGCCGAGAGATTTATAGCGGAATGCAGTCTGTAAATGCGCTTGTTTCATTGAAATAATCTCACATTTCAGTTTACACAGATGTTTTTACTGTGAATAATTTATACACGATGAAAAGTGTACCGGCCATCTACCAGTATCACGGGAGCGGTGACTCATAAAATCTAACTCACCACCCTCCGAAAAATCCACCTCGAAAATTCTCCCTACAAAATTTCCACTCAACTTAATTTCCACCCCACCAAAGTTTCTCTCTTTAAATTTTCACTACACCAAAATTACACCCTCCGCCCAACCAATACATTTCAATGTTAGGAATTTTTGCCCTGTTTATTTTATTGTGAGTTGTTACCTATCTCTGCAATTAAAGATAATAATTTTAAAATGTTATCAAAGTACACTAATAAAAATTTACAATTCTTCCATTTTATAATTTCACACTTTTTTTCGATAGTGGGGAGAAACTTTCTTGGAGTCGTAATTTTGTCACGGACATGGGTCAGGATCTTGAAAGGTGAAGGAACCACAAACAGGTCCAATGTATATATCCACTGATGGATAGTTTGCTTCTTAGGTTACAATATTCTACTTACCGAAGCAATATTAGAAAAATGATGGGTATTACATTGTATGTGATATTAGAGAGCATATGATGTCATATGTTGCATAAACAAGCATAAGCAAAATATATATAAAGTCATAGTGAGGATTTTCTCAAATGTTTCCCATAGGTGTAAGTGCCACATATATCTGTAAATTAGTAGCCGATCGTTAGAGAGACGTGGCATGTTTGTGCTTGAGGATTTATCATAACAAGTTACAAAAAGTGTACTTGTGATATTTATCCCAAATCTTACTACTTCATTTTCATTACCCTAATACTAGAGTCTTACGGCTAAGGAAGTAACCCTCCATTATAGATCGTAAAGAAATAGAAAAAAAAAAACAGTAGAGTAGTAGTTGCTTCAAGCTAAGATGATGATTGGACGCTGCAGTTTCTGTCATGAATATTGGTATTAAAGCAAGAATAATGTCACATTATCGAGTCGACAAACACTTTGTTATCTACAAATCAAACATAAGTGACTCGTTCGGTCACTATCTCTTGTACTCAAATATTGGGAAAGATCAAGGAGGTAACAGATACAAAAGGACAGAAAAAAAATGCCATATCACGAATGATGGGTATTACATTGTATGTGATATTAGAGAGCATATGATGTCAAATGTTGCATAAACAAGCATAAGCAAAATATATATAAAGTCATAGTGAGGATTTTCTCAAATGTTTCCCATAGGTGTAAGTGCCACATATATCTGTAAATTAGTAGCCGATCGTTAGAGAGACGTGGCATGTTTGTGCTTGAGGATTTATCATAACAAGTTACAAAAAGTGTACTTGTGATATTTATCCCAAATCTTACTACTTCATTTTCATTACCCTAATACTAGAGTCTTACGGCTAAGGAAGTAACCCTCCATTATAGATCGTAAAGAAATAGAAAAAAAAAAACAGTAGAGTAGTAGTTGCTTCAAGCTAAGATGATGATTGGACGCTGCAGTTTCTGTCATGAATATTGGTATTAAAGCAAGAATAATGTCACATTATCGAGTCGACAAACACTTTGTTATCTACAAATCAAACATAAGTGACTCGTTCGGTCACTATCTCTTGTACTCAAATATTGGGAAAGATCAAGGAGGTAACAGATACAAAAGGACAGAAAAAAAATGCCATATCACGACTGAACTAAACATTCATTAACTGTATTCCCTCCTAATTCCCAGTACTAATCCCGAAACATTATTTAAGTAATGTGTAATGATGGATAGAGAGGGGGGTGACCGCTAAATTTCTATCTAATCAAACTTAGCGGGCTGTTTGATGATCCATTTTTTCACACACTGCTTACTTTAATCCTCAAAAAGTAATAACGGGTTTCTTCTTCGAAGCTTTTTAACCGGTGGGATATAGAATTGAGTCCCGTTAATTCTGAAAAGACAATCAGTAGTCCTTTTTTGGCCACACAGACTCACCCGGAAATGAAGGTATGGCCGTACACACTCACCCGGAAGTAACTGTATGGCCGTACACACTCACCCGGAAGTAACCGTATGGACGTAGACACTCACCCGGAAAAGATGGTATGGCCGTACACACTCACCCAAGGTCACAGAGGCTTACTGTTGACGGAAGTGTAGTATTTTTAAAGAGTTTTGTTTACAAACATTGCTTTGAAGGACATTCGTTTCGACAGTAGGTCGGTGTTGATGGAAGTGGAGTATTATTTTTGTTTACAAACATAGAGTTGAAGGTCGTAGGGTTCGTAATGGCATACGTACGGGAACTATTAAAGGGAAATTGTTTACGGAAGTAGAGTATTATTTTAAGTTTTTTGTTTACAAACATTGAGTTGAAGACTGTACGGTAGTGTGTCACTATTAAAGGGAATTTGTTTACAAAACATTGAGGACGTAGCCATTTGTAATTATCAAGCAACTCTTCGTAATGACGTACGTACGTGTTTATACGTGTCCAGGAACTGTGGCACTGTTTAAAAAACCTTGAGAACGTAATCATAGTGTGCTACTATTAAAGGGAATTTGTTTACAAATATTGAGGGTGAAATCGTAGTATAGTGGAATTAAAGATAGTGTGACACTATTTAAGGGTTTTTGTTTACAAAACATTGTTGGTGCTTTAGAAAAAAAAAAAACGGGTTTACGGTGTTTTTAAAAAAACGGGTTTAACTGTTGTCATTAACGTAGTGAGAGCGCGTCTACAGTAATACTGAGTCCGCTTACTACCCGTTACGTTGTCCCACCTGGGCTATTTGTAATGATTAATTATTTGTAATGATAGGGGTAAAACATGCCCAGACAGTCTCTACATCCGAGTCAAAGGGCTAACCCGCGGCCTCCGTTCGCTACCTGTTGATAGGCCTACACCTGTCTTAACCTGCACCTGGCGCGTAATCAAGTACCACGTCAGGAGCTGTGGAGATGTATGAGAGAAAAGGGAGTCCCTGAGAAATATGTAAGAATCACACAAGATATGTATGAGAGGGCACAAGCAAATGTTAAGAGCAGTATAGACCTAACAGAAAGTTTCCCAGTAAATGTGGGACTACATCAGGGGTCTGCATTGAGCTCTTGCCTATTTGATCTGGTCATGGATGTAGTAACACAATGTATTAGAGATCAGTCTCCTTGGTGTATGCTTTTTGCTGATGATGTTATACTGTGTAGCACTAGGTGAGAGGTAATAGAGGAGAAACTAGAGGAGTGGAGAAGAGAAATGGAAAATAGAGGATTGAAGATCAGCAGGAAAAAGACAGAGTATTTGAGATTGAAAAATGGCGAGAATGGGGAAGTTAGTTTACAAGGAGAGGGATTGAAAAGAATTGAAAATTTCAAGTATTTAGGATCAACAGTTGCAGAGGATGGTGATCTGGGGGCAGAAATAAACCACAGAATACAAACAGGATGGAAGAATTTGAGAAAAGAGCGTGGATTACTATGCGACAGGAAAATAAGGGTTAAGTTGAAAGGTAAAGTACACAGAACAGTTGTGAGACCAGCAATTATGTATGGAGCGGAGACGTGGGCAATAAAGAAGACAGAAGAGAAGAAGATGGATGTGGCAGAGATGAGAACATTGAGATGCATGTGTGGGGTGACAAGAAGAGATAAGATACAGAATGGGGTAATTAGGGGTACCACAGGAGTTAGAAAACTATCAGATAAGATCCAAGAAAGTAGACTGTGGTGGTATGGTTATGTCATGAGAAGAGATGAACAATATATTGGGAGAAAGTGATGGAAATGGAGGTACAGGGAACGAGAAGGAGAAGCGAAGGTGGATGGACTGTATCAAGGATGACCTTCGATCAAAGGGATTAACCGGTGATGAAATGTGGGACAGAGGTAGATGGAGAAAGCTCACCAGAAACATCGACCCCACATAGAAGTGGGAAAAGAAGTAGACAAAGAAGAAGATATATATATATATATATATATATATATATATATATATATATATATGTATATATATATATATATATATATATATATATATATATATATATATATATATATATATATATATGTAAACGCAGGGAAATTTCACTCAGGGAAATCTCACTTTTCTCTGCGCAACTTTGAATGACTGTTCGTGGTAAATACAAAATTTGTAATCAAATTTCGGTCACTAATAGAGGCGTACACGTTATCAAATAATAAGAAAATTAAAATGAGGAAGTTTCCATCAGAAACAATAATTATGGGGACACCTTTTATATGTTAGTAACAAAAGAAAACAAAAGAACCATCGGTCCATCTCCCGCCGCCCCTCTGTCAAGCGCTTGGGAAAGCGGCAGGTGGGTCTTTCAAACAGTTCCAGGCATTGGGAGTAGACGTGTTTAAGAGAATCCACATCGACGACTTTAAGATGGAATTATAATATTAGGTAAGCATCACAGTGTTCTGAGATTTATAGACATAAAAGGGTTGTCAGGGTTGCTGTTTAAATAACAATAGCTATTAGGGTTGCTAATATGATGAAATATAGACACATGAAATAAAGTGAGGGGTGTGCTTGTGTTAACGGTGACGTACCCTCGGTAGGGACTTGCCTGCGGCCCATGAGGGGATAGAGCTGGACGGTCTTTGCAGTGGACACAAACAAAATTGTAAGCAAGAGATGTTATCAAGAGGTCTTTACAATTTAAGGAGGGAAAATAGAGCTCGTAAGGGATTAAGCTAGATAAAATATGCCACAGATCGAATAACTATTTAGTGGAATTCTCTCATGACTTAATGATGTCTATTAATGCTTAGTGCATATTCCTCAAAGAGTCGATATATAGCAGAACCAAGGGATTCACCCACCTAGTATTACGAATTTTGTAATCAAGTTATTATACAAGAGGTCTTTATTGGAAATATTAATAAAAATGTATAACATGCAAGAAATAGAATACAAAGGAATTACAATTACTGAAATTATAGCAATAGAGTTTTCCAATAATGTTGTTTGAAATGTGTAGAGAATAGGGGTTTCCTTTAAATATGTTTTTTTTGATTAATTAAGAATTGTCACCATATGAATTTCTCATTGTATGTAATTTTTCCAGTGACCTTCGACTAAATAAATCCACAAAGAAGAAGGACTGACTAGCAATATATATATATATATATATATATATATATATATATATATATATATATATATATATATATATATACACACACACATATATATATATATATATATATATATATATATGTATATATATATATATATATATATATATATATATATGAGACCTGTGCAGACGGATAATGAGACATCGGCATATGGGTTTTCTTCATTTATTACAAAAGGTTCGTTCGTAAGTACACTATACACAGCTACCCTCTCAGGTGAGGGACTTGTCAACACGAGTGCTTACCGGCCACTAACTACTCCCTTCATTACCAAAATACAACCATTGCAAAACATGCTGACACATAGGTTTTTGTGGAATACTCATGAATATTAAGTTCATTTACCTTGTCATAAAACAAACACATATATACATGAATTAGGACATTACTCCCCCCAAGCTCCTCACTCCGGGAGGAGGTGCGCACTCACCCTCCCTAGTCTATGATATATGGAGGACACTCCAACCTGGAATAGGCATGCCATTTACTAAACAGAAATGCAACATAAAATATATATATATATATATATATATATATAAATGTATATATATATATATATATATATATATATATATATATATATATATATATATATATATATATATAGAAATCACTCACAAAAATAACACATCTTCCGCAAAAAAATAAAAAATGAAATATTGCATGTAAAAACGTGCACAACACTATATAAATAATTCCACATTTTTCTTCTTAAGACCTCTGCAACTAAAACATAGAATACTCGAAGTGAAAAAAAATCATAACATCAGGTCTACACAATCTCATCAATACGGGCTTCTTGGGCAGGATAGGGGTAGGAATAGATATTCCTTCATCCCTCAATTTTACTTGTCCGGGTTTACGGCACAATTTCACAACACAACTCACCACCACCGTTTCGCCATTTATTTAAATCACTACAACACTTACACTTGCAACTTTCAACCGGTGGCCACTAGCCATTTTCCGGAGAAAATCAGTCAGCTTTCCGCCCTTCTCTTATAACATTAAGTATAAGGTATTCACATCTACACATTCTCTAACACTGCCTATCCTCAAGGCAGAACTTTAATCCCGCAGCCACTTGCCCTTCGGGAACAGCCCCGGCCCCAGCAACCAGGAGTCATACAAATACATGAATAATACAGCATCCGCCTGACGGATGTCACTTGACCTATTTAACCTCTGATTATTTTTAGGTTCACTCAACAATGTTATACGTATTTCCACACTCAGCAAAATTACCACAACATTTTACATATATATTTAGCATCAACATAAAAGAACACATTGTTATCATCAAGTTTATTTAAATTACGTCAAAAGAAGAAATGAGGTGTGTTCAAATAACAACAACAGCAAAGGGGAAAAAAAAATTCTACTCATCAACTCAAGGGATGTTACGTATGCAGGGGTAAGGAGGAACACTTTTGAAAACTGTTTTCAGGTACCACATGTATGTGTGCTTGATGATGTTCAGACACTGCACCGCTAACAATGCTTTGTATCACAACTGTGTTAGATTCAACCACCTTTATTTGGTACGGACCCAAATACGCTGGCTCTAGTTTGTGTTTCCTAGGCTGTAATGGTTTCAAATACACACGATCGCCCACAAATACTCTTACCGGTGCGGTTTTGAACCGACCATCATACTTTGAGCTGTTATTTTCATTAGCTCTTTTCAAAAACCTTTCAGTGGTGTTCATTACATTCCTCAATAGATTAAATAAATATACACAGTATTGCTCAGTTGAATAATTTGGCAATTGTTGCGAATTAATCAGGATCCTGTCCATACACTAAAAAGAAAGGTGTGTCCCTGAGCGAAGCGTTATATGCAATGTTCAAAGCTAGCTCAGCTGTAGGAATCATGGCGTGCCAAGGAAGGGGGTCATCAGCCAGTAAGTAACATAAAATCCACACTACTTCCCTATTATGCGATTCTACTAAGCCATTTGCTGAAGGCCTATATGCGGTCACTGAAAAGTGTTCAACTTTCATCTAGTCCGTGACCAATTTCACCACCTTATTTATAAACTGAAGACCATTATCACTATCAAAATTTTTGGCCAACCAAACCTAGTATTGAAAGAGCCCAGCGCCTGGGTTAATGAATTTGCAGATTTATCCACCATTGCGTAAGTATGAGTGTACTAAGTAAATGCATCCATAAATACACATATATACTTATGTTGTGTTAACCCAGTAGGAAATGATCCTACTACATCCATATGCACTCTATAAAATTTAATGGGAACCACAGGCCACTTTCTGGTTATTGGTACAGTGTTTTTATGTTTTTTGAAATAGTTACAAGCATGACAACCTTTTATATAATTCTCTATAGATTTTTTTATTCCTAACCAAAAGAAGGGTTCACTTGCTCTCCTTAATCAATCCCTAAATGCCCTGCATACGGACTTGCATGTATAATGTGGATGGCTCGTTTAATTAAAGAGGGAGGAAGAACTACCCTTGCACAAAATTCCCCTCCCCTCTTCTCGTAAGCACAATATAAGACATCATTTATAATAAAAAAGTTTCACACGAGGCACATTCAGAAATGACGGATAACTCTCCAATTCCCTTTTAATCACTGCTCGTACTCTTTCCATCCATTCCCCTTTTTCTGTCCCTCTCAGACTTCTTTTATGTCCCATTCTCCCAAGTCAATCAAACCTGCATCATCAGGGCATTCATTCTGGACACCACTGGTCATGTCCTCGGTCACCCACATATATTCCCCTTCCTCGCTCATCTCTCTCTCTCTCTCTCTTTCTCTCTCTTTCTCTCTCTCCAACACCTACAGCTCTCTCTCTCTCTCCAACACCTACAGCTCTCTCTCTCCCAAGTCGACTGTCTCTCTCTCTCTCTCTCCGTTTTCTGCATGCGCATCGCGAGAACTCTCATCCCGTTCTCTATTTTCTCTATGATGATGGGGTTCTTCAATATTTTGGTTATGGTCTTCGTTCCTCTTTTGTGCCCTAGTTGCTACACCTATTACTGCACCTCTAGAGAAAGCACCAGCTACCTTGTTAGCGTTATCTTCTATGTAGTGAAAACCCTTTATATTAAACTCTAACAATCTCTCAATCCATCTCGCTTGACGAGAGGTCAAATCATTTTTATAATACAAATCACGTAAGGGGCGATGATCTCTTTGCAACTCAATCGACTGACCTAATAAAAAGAACCAATGCCTCTCTTGAACCCAAAGAATAGCCAAAGCCTCTCGATCGAATGTACTATAATTCTTTTCTGCCCCTTTTAATGCCCGGGAAGCAAAACAAATGGGTCTCCCTCTGCCTTTATCATCTCGTTGAGAAACTACGCCACCAATAGCTACGCTACTCGCATCTGTTGTCACTAAAAACGGGTGATCAAATCTAGGATATGCGAGTAATTCATTGCTAGTTAAAGGCCCTTTCTTCTTTCCCTCCCCAATTTATTACTTTTTGTTTCTTTAAAGCATCTAAGGGTCTCACTATCTCTCCAAAACCTCTTAGGAAATTACGGTAATACCCAGCAAGCCCAAGGAACCCAGCTACTTCCTTAGAGTTACGTGGCCTGGGGAAATCTCTAATAGCTGCTACTTTACTGGGGTAGGGTTGGATACCTTCTGGGGTTATTTTGTGACCTAAAAATTCGATCTGTTTACAGAAAAATTTGCACTTTGACAAATTTATTTTCATACCATTACGTCACAATGCTTCTAAAACTTTATGAATATTATTATTATGTCCTTCGGCCGTTTTTCCTGCAATTATATCATCTAAATAACCAAGAACATTATGGCCAATTATGGGCGACAAAACCACCATCATTACTCTAGAAAAATGACTTGGAGCATTTTTAACACCGAAAGGAAGAAAATTAAGCTGAAATAATTGACCGTTAGCTATAAATGCCGTTTTACATTTACTGATTTCCTGAATGGGTATTTGATAGTATCCAGATTTTAAATCAACAGTTGTAAAATATTTGCTATCCCGTACTTTCACAAGTAATTCTTCGATCAAGGGCAATGAAAATGCATTATCCTTAGTGACTCCATTCAATTTTCTATAATCAACTCACAATCTTACCAAGCCATCCTTTTTCCTAACAGCTACAATTGGAGAAGCCCAGGTGGATTCACTCTTCTCGATTATCCCTTGTTCCCTTAATTTATTAGTTTCCCTTTCTATCTCTCCCTGGAAATGAATGGGTACCTTATAAGGCCTTGACCTGATCGGCTCCGCCTGCCCATTTTCAATGCTAAAGGGAAATCGATCAATCCTCCCGGGTGGCTCATCTCCAATTGCAATTACATTGGAATAATCATTGACAATGTCACTAACTACAGGCTGATATTCTGACGGACATAATTTTCGTGCTTGCATAATAAAATTCTGAGTGCGTTCGTCTGTGCGGGCTAGAATTTTGGCTCCCAACATCCCATTATAAGCAATTTCACATAACTCTAATTCACACACAGAATCACTTCCTAAAACAACTCTTTTATTTGACAAATTAACTATCGTTATATCAGCTCTGTTCTCTTTAATTTTTGTCAAGCCCTCTAATATTATATGGGCCCAATTGTCATGGGGTTTAACAACTACCTTGGTTCCTTCCGCAAGAGGGCGACACCGGGTCACAAATATGCTCGTAAGGGTCTGGGGGGACAACACTTCTCCTCTCTCAGGTACAGCTGTTACCCTACTTGTATGTCTCTCCGAGCAAACACACACACTTACTGTCTCATGACTTTCTATCGGAAAAATGTACCCTCCTGCTTTTATGTTATTGTATCTCTTCCCCCAAAAATGCAAATTTGATTATTAGATATAAAGTCTATTCCTAGGAAAGCCTCGATTCATGGAATTCCCAAGGTGGGCAAGACAAAAAAAATCATGTGTAAACTTCACAGACCCCACCTTAAACTGGACGATTGATGTATGGTTTATGTGTAGTTTATTTCCTCCTGGCATGTCAAGAACAATGGATGCCGTTGGCTGTAGAGGATTTGAGGAGAATTTTTTTTCAATTAATGAAACACTGGCTCTCGTGTCAATCGGCGCTCGGATGGATTTATCTTGCAGGTCGATCCTGACTGCTAACATTCCCAGACGGCCATTATGAGATATGGGGCACGGGTCAATGACCTCAGCTGCCACGCCGCTGCCCCCTGGTCCTCTCCCTAGTGCTGCGGGGGTGAGGTCGGAGTTACCGATGGAGGTTCCAGTGCCTGCTCTGCCACGTCTGTCATCACTGCTTCCTCGGCTACTGCTTGTAATGTCATGCGGGAGGTCATTGAACTCCCTCGTCTCCCCCTTCCTCTGTTTCCTTTTCCTCGGACGTTGGGCGGGGGGAGGTGTGCGTGTGCCTCAGCCCGCCCGCCCTGGGCGTTTTTTGCTGGGCACTCTCGAGATAGACGACCCTAGGTTTGAAAAGTGTAACAGCGAGGGGATCCTTGGGTGGGGCACTCCACTTGTCGGTGCCCCTCTCCCCCACAGTGCCAACATCTGAAGACTCTGCTAATCTGCTGACTGCATTCCCCCTTACCTCTCTTCGGGGGTCGAGTTCCTCTCATGGCTGCCAACTTCTCGGAATCGGACACATTATTCCCACTCCTTTTTTCTTATGGCAAACGGTCCAAAAGGTTTTGTATTGCATTCACTACGCCTGTTAACCAGCAATTGTCATCAAACAAATAACCACATAAATACGGGTTTACTAATCTGCGAATATATTTACGGGCAATTGCCTTTTGATCACCTTCTGGGAGATTGGCGCTCCGGGTAGCAAACGAATCGCAATTCCGAAAAATGCTAGTTGCAAAACTAAGAACGGAGTCACCTTCCCGTATTTTGGGTTTGTAATTTTCTTTTAAGTCTCCCTTTCTCTCATCAGGCAAGGCATACTTCTCAATTAAACGTCGTTTTATTTCAGTATAACTTCTTAAACTTTCTTGTGACCAACACATTACTTCCATTGCCGGAACATCTTTCAGCAATCTAATTACTTGAATTGCTTTTTCTCTTTCCGACTACCCATCTGTGGCTACTTCAAAGTCTCTCAAAATCACTTCAATTGATTGAAACCCTTCTTTAGGCCGTTGATCATCGAAAGGCCTAACACTTGCTTGGAGTTCTGGCAACTTTCATACTACGATTTGCATATCTTCGCTTGGCTGTGCATGTGTACTTTCACTTGTGTGCGTTTGAACTTCATCCATGTACGTCGGATATGCTGTGGTTGCGAGCCGCTCCTGTTCTCGTTCCACCAACAGTCTGTTTATTAACTGTTGCAAGTTATCTAACTTATTATCTAGTTCTTGCATTCTAATTTCCTGTCTATATTCTGCATCGGGAATGCTATATCCCACTGCTCCTTCGTTTTCATCTCCTGCAGCCGTAGTGTCTGCTATGTTAATCCATGTGAATCTCGGCATCTTGAACTTTTATTTCACCGGCTTGAAGAACAACTTCACTCACAGCATACACAAAAGACGTATGTTTTACACCTGACATCAACATGACCCATGTAAACGGATAATGAGACGTCGGCATATGGGTTTTCTTCATTTATTACAAAAGGTTCGTTCGTAAGTACACTATACACAGGGACTTATCAACACGAGTGCTCACCGGCCACTAACTACTTCCTTCGTTACCAGAATGCAACCATTACAAAACATGCTGACACATAGATATTTGTGGAATACTCATGAATATTGAGATCATTTACCTTGTTGTAAAACACACACATATATACAAGAATAAGGACATATATATATATATATATATATATATATATATACATATATATATATATATATATATATATATATATATATATATATATATATATATATATATATATATATATATATATATATATATACACGGTAAGTAGTAGCAAATATGCATGGAGCGCTCACTTTTTGGGGGGCTATTGCCCCAGATGCTCAGCTTGGCACGTTTACTCAGTTTGGCACGTTTGCTAAGCTGGTCCCGTTTACTCAGTCCGTCCGGTATGTGTCTGCCGGAGCGACTCAAGGTTATGTTTACTAACAACCCCCCCCCTTTCCACACTTTGACTCATTTACTCAGATTGGCACGTTTGCTAAGCTTGACACGTTTACTCAGTTCGTCTGGTATGGGTCTGTTGGAGCGACATTAAAACGTAAGGTTATGTGTACTAACAACCCACCCCTCCCCCCTTTCTTCTACCCCCCCTCCCTGCGGGTTGAGAGGGGGGCTTTTTCTGTGCGTGGTTACCCCGTTCTCTCTCTCTCTCTCTCTCTCTCTCTCTCTCTCTCTCTCTCTCTCTCTCTCTCTCTCTCTCAGTCCATTTGTTTTAAGGCCTTTCGCTTACATTAACACATATGGGTAATAATCACTTACATTGAGATATATGGGTAATAAAAACGTATTACAACTTAGTTTCTTTTATTATACGAAGTATACATCCAAAATAACATTTCGTGAATAAAGACATAGCATTTAGTAATGTTTTGCTCCTATGCCTTGGTATTTAAACCATATGACCTGAAATTTGGTATGGAAATGTCTACTGTATAATGTATACCCTTAGGACGTTATTCACATTTTTTGTATACACTACTTTAGGATGTATAACGGGTCCTTCGTATAATTATTCATATCCCAGAATCATCTTCACCACTGACAAGACCTTAAATTTCATTTCGGTAATGGATATTGATGAGGTGATAACAATATATGATATGTTGTAATTTCATGTACTTTCATTGTATGTTATTTGGAATCCGAGTTTCCTGATAAAAACTTATCAAATGTTACTCTGTCATTGGTGCATACTTCATTGAGTCAACCTTTAAAGAAGAGGTGGGTACTTGCTACCTCAAACTACATATCAAAACCTCACGAGAAAATCAGTGTCTTAAAAAAGAAAAAAAAAAAGAAAGAAAGATATCTCCGTGCAGGACAGATTGAGCAAAGGAAGATTTATAGCTCTTTAATAGAAGTAGAATTTTCTAGTAAACTAGGCGGATATGCCTCAGTAAAGGTGAGCATCTGTAGTGACCAACAAATATTGGTACTAATAACTGAATGAGCATGGAAAAATAATAACTATCCTTCAAACTGAATAACTAGCTCTACTGATACAAGTCCTAAAGCATGGTTATCATGATGTTAAGACCAGGAGTATGGAAAAGTTGTTTAACACCTACTACTGATGTGCCTGCGTGTGTGTATACTGTAGGCAACTTTGAATATTTGCTGAATATTTACTTATTCCGTTGTATAGTATATGTGGAGTTTCGGTAAAGGATCAATATTAGTCATCTCCTTGGTATGTTTTTCTCTCAGTTTCTCGTATCTTTCTTTTTTATGTTATCGATTATGAATTTACCTTATGTATGCCCCATTATGCTAACGTGTATTCCTGCAATGTTCAAGCATATGCTATTGTAATAGATTTCACGTTTTTGCCAATACCCTTTTTTCATTTAGGCCACGTGCGTAATTAATAATGAGTATGGAGTATGTACACCCGTTACACTGAGATAAAAGAGCGAACCCTTCATAGGCACATTAGCAAACCCACCCCCACCCCCCCCGGTCCATAAAAATGCTTACACGACCCCCACCAAAGAAAAAAGAAAAGTATAAGGAGTTTACTTTGAAATGACAGCGTGTAAAGATTTTTTCATCCATATCTAATCATTCCTTCGTGCTGACTAACCCTTCCACATGCTTCCTTTAGTATTGTTGTAAGCAGACAAACTATGCATGTTTCTGTAGTATCAAAACTAAGTTTCATTGGTCACCATTTTTAAAGATGTATGCCATTTGAAGCGGGTTTCCAAGCTTATTAGAAAGAATAGAAATGTGCCATTGATACTTCAGCGTGAATGTAAAATCTGGAGCTTAGTCAATATCTTCTAAATGGAATGGTCTCTTCAGTAAAAGGTGGAGTAATAAGACCATGATATAAATTGAAGGAAGTATATGAGTAGAAATTTAAGAATTTTCTCACTCCAAACTATTTCAGAATCGATAAATGTGAGTAAAAAGAGTGGAATTGCCGCTATAATTGTAAAATTCCTTGTAAAATATTATCAGAGTATGGAAATGCCTCCCCCATAAACGCATCAGGCAAACAATAATAATATAACACTTACAAATAAGTATATGTATACAATGAAATACCTGTAGTAGTAAAAAACAAAAACTGAAAGTATAACATGTTGACAACTTTCATGGTGTAAAATAAAAACGAACCTGAAAGAAAATACCGGTAGGCCTACGTATCATGTGATGATGCGGTGGTGCGGGTATGAAATTGTTCAAAGGTCGCGCACGCTCGCTCCCTCGTTGCTTAGAATTTCGTTCATTACCGCAAATGTCTCCCTAAACATTATCCTGCCTGTGATGCCAGGACTTATATCATAAAATTCAGTCTTCATTCTACTATACGGTAAACTAAAGCATAATAGCATGCATATCTCAGAATCATAATTATGATTAAGATCAGCTTTCATTGATATTATATGGTAGGAGACTCAGTCATTTGATTTCTGGAGTGAGGTTGGTCACAAAATGCACTGAACTGTGAGCAGTGAGTAACAAATATTGTACGTGGGGAGAAAATTCTGTGTGTTTGCTTTGTTTCATGTACTGTATGTTAGAATATTAAACTTTTATTTATGATGCATTGGTAATGTTGATTATACGCTTGGGTGCAGTCATTTGTTTTTACCCATAATTCTTGTGTCATGATGTAGCCTACATAGCATGACGCCGCTTTTGTCCAAGTAATGTAACCGGCAAGTTCATCGCCGAAGGTACTGTGTACTGCTGTCTCCCACATTCTCCATTAAAGTGACTCGTGTAGTGATAATCTTTTATTATAACCCACCATCATGTCCTTCGAGCTCACAGGTTATGGGCCCAGCTCAAGCAAGAGGAACTTGTATTATGATGGTGATGAGGAGAAATAGGAAATGTGGGAGATAAAATTTCTAGCCCATCTGAGACTTCAAAAACTTACCCTAGACGAAAGTGAAGATCGAACTTCAGCGGAATTCAGTGCTAAAAATGCTGACATTTTGGCCGAGATCATTCAAGTTCTAGATGATAAGAGCCTCCAATTAATAATGAGAGATGTAGTTAACGATGGAAACAAGGCATTAGAGATTCTACGGGATCATTACCGAGGTACTGGGAAACCAAGAATCATCTCCCTCTACATGGAGTTGACTTCACTGAAAATGAGAGGGAAAGAATGTGTGACGGATTATTTTCTTCGAACAGAGGCAGCCTCTACTTCGTTAAAGTCAGCTGGTGAGACGATCAGCGACAGCCCTCTTATTGCTATGGTGTTGAAGGGTCTTCCAGAGGAATTTATTCCATTTAATACTGTTGTTATGCAGAAGGATAGTCTCTGCTACGGAGTTATGAAGAAAGCCTGAGGAGTCGAGAGGCACACAGGCCTAATGTGAAGAGTGAGAACGTCCTTAAGGTGAATTATAAGAAGAATCCGGATTTTCAGTGTGGTGGAGCTGCCAGTGGCTCATCAGTAAGATGTTATTCATGTGGTAAGACTGGACATAAGTCTTTCGAGTGTAAGTTGAAGAAAGGCAGAGGTAAGTGGTGCAAAGAATACAAAACCATTACACACAATTTTGATGAATGTAGAAAGGCTAATAGGCCTACTAGATTTTCTAGTGCAACTGGGAATGTTTGTAAGCCTAGATCCACTGATAATTATAATGATGAAGAATGTTGTTTCAAAATAAGTTGCTCTGTTGATAACATATCTACAGATGTATGTAATGTTCTTGTTGATTGTGGTGCTACTACTCACATCATTACTGATAAATCCAAGTGTAAGGGTTTTGATGAAGACTTTGATGAATCAAAACATATGGATGCACTTGCAGATGGTGCAAGATGCAAGAATATTGTTAAAAGGTAAAGGTAAGGCTAAAATTGTACTTTATGATACAAATGGTATAAAATAAAACATTGTTCTTGATAATGCCTTGTATATTCCTACTTTTAAGCAGAATATATTTTCTGTACAATCAGCTGTTAGTAAAGGAGCTACAGTAAGCTTTAATCCTAATCATTCTGAGTTGATAAGCCCAAATGGTGTGTCTTTTGAAATAAATAAGAAAGGTAAGCTATATTATCTAAATAATGTAAGCTCATGTAAATCTCGTTCACTAGAGGAGTGGCATAAGGTTTTGGGACACTGCAATGTTAAAGACATTTTGAAGTTAGAAGATAAAGCTGAAGGTCTGAAAATTAGTGACAAAAGTAATTTTGATTGCATAACTTGTCATGAAGGTAAAATGCATTTATCTAGGAACAGATTACCAGATGAGAGAGCAAAGAGTAAAATGGAATTTGTACATTGTAATCTTGCTGGACTAATGAGTATTGAATCAAGGGAAAAATCTAAATATTGTATTGTTTTTGTAGATGATTATTCAGGATCTGTTTTTGTTTATTTCTTGAAGCAGAAAAGTGATGCGCTTAATGCTACTAAGAAATTCCTTGCTGATACTAGTTCTTATGGTGTTGTTAAAATATTAAGGTGTGATAATGGAGGAGAATTTACTTCTTCAGAATTTAAAGAATTTCTGGTAAGTAATAAGATTAAACAAGAATTTTCTTCACCAAATTCACCACACCAAAATGGTACTGCTGAGAGAATGTGGCGTACATTGTTTGAAATGGTTAGATTTCTTTTAATTGAATCAAAGCTACCAAAATTCATGAGGAATTATGCTATTAGGGCAGCTGCTTATATAAGGAATAGACGCTACAATTCTAGACTAGATAAAACCCCATATGAAGTGTTAACTTCTAAGAAGCCTAAACTTGAAAATATGCATATTTTTGGTTCCCTGTGTTATGCCTATGTAGAAAAGAAAGCTAAGCTAGACCCAAGATGTGAAAAGGGAATATTTGTTGGGTATGATTCATACAGTCCTGCTTATCTTGTATATTATCCAAGAACTGACAGTTTGAGAAAGGTTAGGTTAGTACATTTTACTAATAAATTCAATTTTGATAAATCCCAATGTCTAAAGGAAGGTGGTGAATCAGAAGATAACGAATAAAATTCTGATAATGAGAATGTCATTTGCAATAAAAAGAAAACAACTGTTAATGATAATCAAAGTGATCCTGTTTCTAAACATATCCTTGTTGAAGATGAGCATTGTGAAATTAATGCAGATTTGACTGAAACTGAAAGGGAAGGTGAGTCCCATTATCCAAATAGGGAGCGAACTGCTCCCAAATATCTTGAAGAATATGTTGATCCTGATAATGTTGATTTACTGGGCTATTCTGTTCATTATTGTTGTAAAGTAACTGAAATTCCTGAAAGCTATAGAGAGGCATTAAATTCACATGTGGCTCACAGATGGAAAGCTGCAATGGATGATGGAATTCAATCTTTGAGAGATAACAATACTTATGAATTGTGTAGTTTACCAAACAACCGTTGTATTGTAGGTGGACGATGGGTATATGCCATTAAAGAAGGATTAAATGGTGAAGAGCAATATAAAGCTCGCTATGTTGCAAAAGGGTATTCCCAAATTGAAGGTGTTGATTATACTGATATTTTTTCTCCTACTGTGCGTATGACCTCAATTAGAATGCTTATGTAATTGGCAGTACAATATGATTTAATTGTGCATTGTATGGATTTTAAAACTGCCTATCTTAATTCAGATATTGATTGTGAAATATTTGTTCAACAGCCTGAAGGTTGAAATGAGACAGGTAGTAATAATGAACAATTGGTTTGGAAACTGAATAAATCTCTGTATGGTTTAAAGCAATCAGGCAGAAATTGGAATAATATGTTCCATGTTTTCTTAATTCAAAATCATTTTGAGCAGTCATTAAGTGAATATTGTGTGTATGTCAATAAAAGACATAACTTTCATGTAATTATTTTGGTTTGGGTTGATGATATGATCATTGCCAGTAGTAATGAGAAAGCTCTGTTTGACACTAAACGTGTATTATGTCATAGATTTTAGATGAAAGATTTAGGGAAACTTTCATGGTTTTTGGGTATTGAGTTTGTTTTTGATGGAGATTGTATAAAAATGAACCAGAGTAAGTTCATTGAGAAAGTTTTGAGAATGTTGAAAATGAATGAATCCAACCCAAAGTCAATTCCTTGTAATCTAAGTGTTAATAAGTGTACTTTTGAGGAAAGTCCGGAACTAGTTGATAGTACTCTTTACAGAAACATTGTTGGAAGCTTGATATATATCATTACTTGTACTAGGCCTGATTTAAGTTTTGTTGTGTCTAAACTTTCACAGTATAGGGCTAGGCCAACTCAAAGTCATTTGGCTATGTGTAAATATGTTCTAAAATTTCTTAAAGGTACTAAACAACATTGCCTTGTCTTTAAGAGGTCTTATGATACTATTGAGATTTCTGGTTACTGCGACTCAGACTGGGGTAGTTCTGAAGATCGTAAAAGTATTTCAGGTTATTGTTATCAAATGAATGCTGATAGTTCTCTCATTTCTTGGAAGAGTAAGAAAAAAAGCAATGTAACTTTAAGTTCTTGTGAAGCTGAGTATATTTCATTGACTTTTGCTATCCAAGAAGCAAAACTTTTGCAGCAGTTGTTAACTGATATGATTAATGTTGAAGTCAAACCCATCATATTATTTGTTGATAACCAAGGGGCAATTAAACTTACTAAGAACCCTGTTTACCATCAAAGGTCTAAACATATAGACATACGCTATCATTTTATCTGTAATGAAGTTATAAGTAAAAATGCTGATTTAGTGTATGTCCCCTCAAGTGAAAATAAAGCCGATATGTTTACAAAACCAGTAACTAAAGCAAAGTTGATTTATCTTAATTTATGTCATTAATGGTTTTGTAATATTGACCTTTGATAGCTATGTATTTTGTTTGTTTTTGATTACCATGATGCATATATTTGTTTGATGTGTAGTAATTTGCAGATTGACGAGATTAAAAGTTTATGAGGGGCTGTTAGAATATTAAACTTTTATTTATGATGCATTGGTAATGTTGATTATACGCTTGGGTGCAGTCATTTGTTTTTACCCATAATTCTTGTGTCATGATGTACGTGGCATGACGCCGTTTTTGTCCAAGTAGTGTAACTGGCAAGTTCATCGCCGTAGGTAGGTACTGTGTACTGCTCTCTCCCACATTCTCCATTAAAGTGACTCGTGTAGTGATAATCTTTTATCATAACCCACCATCATGTCCTTCGAGCTCACACTGTACACTTAAGAAGTATATCAGTAGTGGTGAGTTGCATAGAACTAATGATATAGTATTTGGAGATATCCTTAATCTATTTCAGAAATGGAATTCAATGAACATATGTTACGCATGCAATGAAAATATGCAACGTATGCCGAGAGATTTATAGCGGAATGCAGTCTGTAAATGCGCTTGTTTTATTGAAATAATCTCACATTTCAGTTTACACAGATGTTTTTACTGTGAATAATTTATACACGATGAAAAGTGTACCGGCCATCTACCAGTATCACGGGAGCGGTGACTCGTAAAATCTAACTCACCACCCTCCGAAAAATCCACCTCGAAAATTCTCCCTACAAAATTTCCACTCAACTAAATTTCCACCCCACCAAAGTTTCTCTCTTTAAATTTTCACTACACCAAAATTACACCCTCCACCCAACCAATACATTTCAATGTTATGAATTTTTGCCCTGTTTATTTTATTGTGAGTTGTTACCTATCTCTGCAATTAAAGATAATGATTTTAAAATGTTATCAAAGTACACTAATAAAAATTTACAATTCTTCCATTTCATAATTTCACACTTTTTTTTTCGATAGCAGCGTATATTTTTCTTTTCTTTGCCGAGTATCTGCGCCTAATATGTGTAACTTTTGCTTGTGCTATAGTTTCATTCTTGGGCAAGTCCCACACAATTTCCATAGATTAGTGTGAATCGGAGTAATAGAAGACTGAATAGCATTCGGAGTTCTTCACTTTGTCTCTCATGGCATTTATACCTCTTTGGCTCTCAATTCCTCATTAGGTAAAGCAAGGGAAGGACTACTAACGGCAGCAAGTATAACCGGCTTACTTGAATTATAGTCATTGTGAAAACGGAGACGACAACCACTGTAGAATTTTTCATAATGTCGATGGGTTCTTGTTTTAACACATTGTCTTTATGCTTCTCGTTTATGTAAGTTTCTTTGTCACTTCGTTTTCCTTCCAAGGAAGAAATGTACGAGAGGGACATGGTTGCAAAAATAAATAAATAAATAAATAAACTTTCTAAGACAACGATAAGAAAGCAACTTAAATTTAGATGGAAAGCAATTTTCAAGTAAATAGTTTCACTTAAAATATACAGTTTATTTTGAGAAAAATAATAGCTTAGCTTGTGTGATTAAAGCTTTATTTGCTTATCAATGGGGGGGGGGGGGGGGTGAAAAGTGGTAGGGGATGAAAATAGTGGGGAGAAACTTTCTTGGAGTCGTAATTTTGTCACGGACATGGGTCAGGATCTTGAAAGGTGAAGGAACCACAAACGGGTCCAATGTATATATCCACTGATGGATAGTTTACTCCTTAGGTTACAATATTCTACTTACCGAAGCAATATTAGAAAAATGATGGGTATTACATTGTATGTGATATTAGAGAGTATATGATGTCAAATGTTGCATAAACAAGCATAAGCAAAATATATATAAAGTCATAGTGAAGATTTTCTCAAATGTTTCCCATGGGTGTAAGTGCCACATATATCTGTAAATTAGTAGCCGATCGTTAGAGAGACATGGCATGTTTGTGCTTGAGGATTTATCATAACAAGTTACAAAAAGTGTACTTGTGATATTTATCCCAAATCTTACTACTTCATTTTCATTACCCTAATACTAGAGTCTTATGGCTAAGGAAGTAACCCTCCATTATAGATCGTAAAGAAATAGAAAAAAAAACAAAACAGTAGAGTAGTAGTTGCTTCAAGCTGAGATGATGATTGGACGCTGCAGTTTCTGTCATGAATAATGGTATTAAAGCAAGAATAATGTCACATTATCGAGTCGACAAACACTTTGTTATCTACAAATCAAACATAAGTGACTTGTTCGGTCACTATCTCTTGTACTCAAATATTGGGAAAGATCAAGGAGGTAACAGATACAAAAGGACAGAAAAAAAATGCCATATCACGACTGAACTAAACATTCATTAACTGCATTCCCTCCTAATTCCCAGTACTAATTCCGAAATATTATTTAAGTAATGTGTAATGATGGATAGAGAGGGGGGTGACCGCTAAATTTCTATCTAATCAAACTTAGCGGGCCGTTTGATGATCCATTTTTTCACACACTGCTTACTTTAATCCTCAAAAAGTAATAACGGGTTTCTTCTTCGAAGCTTTTTAACCGGTGGGATATAGAATTGAGTCCTGTTAATTCTGAAAAGACAATCAGTAGTCCTTTTTTGGCCACACAGACTCACCCGGAAATGAAGGTATGGCCGTACACACTCACCCGGAAGTAACTATATGGCTGTACACACTCACCCGGAAGTAACTATATGGCCGTACACACTCACCCGGAAGTAACCGTATGGACGTAGACACTCACCCGGAAAAGATGGTATGGCCGTACACACTCACCCGGAAAAGATGGTATGGCCGTACACACTCACCCAAGGTCACAGAGGCTTACTGTTGACGGAAGTGTAGTATTTTTAAAGAGTTTTGTTTACAAACATTGCTTTGAAGGACGTTCGTTTCGACAGTAGGTCGGTGTTGATGGAAGTGGAGTATTATTTTTTTTTTACAAACATAGAGTTGAAGGTCGTAGGGTTCGTAATGGCATACGTACGGGAACTATTAAAGGGAAATTGTTTACGGAAGTAGAGTATTATTTTAAGTTTTTTGTTTACAAACATTGAGTTGAAGACCGTATGGTAGTGTGTCACTATTAAAGGGAATTTGTTTACAAAACATTGAGGACGTAACCATATATAATTATCAAGCAACTCTTCGTAATGACGTACGTACGTGTTTATACGTGTCCAGGAACTGTGGCACTGTTTAGAAAACCTTGAGAACGTAATCATAGTGTGCTACTATTAAAGGGAATTTGTTTACAATTATTGAGGGTGAAATCGTAGTATAGTGGAATTAAAGATAGTGTGACACTATTTAAGTGTTTTTGTTTACAAAACATTGTTGGTGTTTAAAAAAAAAAAAAAACGGGTTTACGGTGTTTTTAAAAAATCGGGTTTAACTGTTGTCATTAACATAGTGAGAGCGCGTCTACAGTAATGCTGAGTCCGCTTACCAGCCGTTACGTTGTCCCACCTGGGCTATTTGTAATGATTAATTATTTGTAATGATAGGAGTAAAACATGCCCAGACAGTCTCTACATCCGAGTCAAAGGGCTAACCCGCGGCCTACGTTCGCTACCTGTTGATAGGCCTACACCTGTCTCAACCTGCACCTGGCGCGTAATCACGCGTAACCTCGAGCCCCCGTTTCGCACCGGTCAAAGGTTTACCCCGCCCCGGACGTGTAATTTCATACTCTACCCGAAGCTGCGTTCCCACCTAGACTATTTGTATTAATTAATTATTTGTAATGATAGGGGTAAAACACGGGCATCCTCTACACCGAGTCAAAGGTTCATCCCTTCATCTTTCGTTCTCCACCCATAGGTAGGCCTAAGTACCAGTCCCAAGCCTTACCGGACACCAATGACAGTAATCGCTACACCGACCCAAGAGCTATATTCATTGATTAATTATTTGTAATGATAGGGTAAAACACTCACAGTCTCCACATCCGAGTCAAAGGCCTAACCCGTGATAGGGCTAAAGCACCTGTCCCAACTTGCCCCAGACGTGTATTCTTAAACTTTAGGCAAAGCTCTCTCTCTCTCTCTCTCTACAGAGAAGGTGTAATAAAACACATAGTACTTAATATTTGTTTATTATTAGGAACAGACATACATACATTAACGAGTGTTAAGATGCTAAAGATAATAAAGCAAAACCGTGATATCATTTTCCTTTAAAATTGGATAATAATAATAATAATAATAATAATAATAATAATAATAATAATAATAATAATAATAATAATAATAATAAAACAAAAGCAAAATATTTTGGGATAGGGTCTAAGATGAGTTCATACGCACACACCAAAATACGTGGGAGGATAATAAAAGAATCACATACTACTTAATATTAGTTTATTATTAGGAAATATTTCAGTAAAATAACCATACAGGATATTTTGAAAATACATAACTAAAGCGGATCGGCTTTATTTACGTCGTTTTAGCAACTCACAAATCTCCATTGATAATTCTGGCTTGGTGTGACGCCAGATATACATACATGAACGACTGTTAAGATGTAAGAGATAATAAAGTAATACTGTGACATCATTTTCCTTTAAATTGGATGGTGATAAATGTTCCATCAGTTTCCTAATGGCTCCACACACCCCGTTTAAAGTTACACTGTGGGTGAAATATAAGTAATGAAACGCGCACAGAGACGAATTGTAATTTTGCACTCGCATAACATTGGCAAAGCACTTCATGTTGGAATATCTTCGTAAAAATTCGGTGAAATACGTCGAATGTTCTTCAGGCCGCATACCTAAAGGGTCGTAAAAGATGATGTTTTGAAATGGGGACTTCTGGATAATAAAAACGACCCAGTGACCCACTTTACGATGTTGGTAAGAAGCAAGTGTATTTGCAATAAGTATAATTGACTTAGGTCTCGTCAAGGGTATCTCGAACCCAGCCAAATGGTCACTGGATACGCATCTATAAAAGTGTGCCTCATTCCCGAGTTTATTCCTCAAAGCAAATTCTATATCTCTGGTATTCATCTTACACCTCACCCATACCACTTCCAGGGTACAATTACTTGGTCATTTTACCCCTCTCCGTTAATATATTTTCACCAAATAACGATATGGAAAGCGGGGGCAGTGGACTCCCAACACCCCACTACCCTCTTAAACACACACACACACACCACACACACACACACATACTTATTCTAAAATACCTGTAACAACGTTTTGTTATTATTAGGAAAAACTCCCTGTAAAATTATCCTTCATGAAAACAGCGGATATTTTTACCTTCTTTTAGGAAACCATTCATTAATGGGTGTTCATTTATTACAGGCTGAGTATTTATGCTGAAAGAATCCCTAGGAAAACTTTCATGTCTTACGCCCTGACGTCGCAATATACATTCCGGTTTTGATCGATAGTTATAACTCCCTGGGTTTCTCCAAACAATAAAATAAGCCTATTTTCGTTAATCTGCTGATCAAACGTTAAATTGATCCGCAAGTCCCCATTTTTCTCTACCTCGAGAGTATCCATTAATGTAATTTCGGGTTTGAAGTTGAATGCAATTACAGTCCGTCCACGATCGTAACAATCAAAATGAATTAGGTGGTCATAAGTTAACCCTAAAGATTTTAATGTCTCGTAGTAAAGATGGGAATAATTTTCTGGGAATTGTGACCTTATGTCGTATAAAGTAGAACCATTTAGCGTTACTCCTATATGACTTAAATTATTATATCCGATATAAATGGGGTTTCTATTCAATACTCCATTAAAGCTCTCCATATTAACAATGGCCAGGTATAATTTTTCAGGTATGACCTTATTGAAAGGTAAATCCAACGTTGCCTGAGTCTGATTAGGAGCCAATGCGTACGTCCTGTAAAGTGTTTTATTAAAGACAGTTTCCACGGAACTATTAGGATTCGAAAGTGCTCGATGGAGTGCCAGTAAAGCCGGTGGTCTTGGGATGACTTTATCAACGTGTAGTCTAGCTTCTTGGAGATTAAATTTAAATTCCTCGATAGTTGCAGTGGAATTAATGAACCACGCATTCGGAGCTAATTCCAACTTGATACGAACATCTATGTTATCCATCAAATATTCATCTACTGAGGCAACATCGAGCATAAGCGGGTGAATGATATGAAGTCCTTCTCTTTTTCCCTTAGTCACCCACTCCTTTTCCATTTTGTTCAATTTTGTAAAATAATCAGGCGGAAGTACATTTGAAATGGAAGTCCCCTTGTAATCCTGGAAAAGATAACCAAGATGCCCAATTGTTTTCACAGTGTGGGATATAGCAGTAGTTAATAACTTTGTAAAAGACCAGTAATTGAAATGGGGATTTGATTCTACAAGTCTTTCACCGATATAAACCTGGCTTGACTTAAAGATTGTATTCGCCAAAGCATTGACGAAGATAACGTCTGTGGCATCACCTAACGCACTTCCATCTGGGGCCGTGACTTTTAAATGAAGTTCTATAGCTAGACTCGCTAAATCAATTAGAGTTCCTTCTATGCCATTGATACGAAATTCGAGATAGCGATCAGTGATAGCTCCTCCCGAGGTAAGATTAGTAGGGAGAATAATAGACGTCTGGCGATCAGTGACTGATGTCTCTACTATCCTCATCCGGTTGGGTCTCGGAAAACTGTCTACGACGCCAGCGGTAAAATGGGATGTTGGTAATTCATTCCCCACATGGCCAGCAATTCTCGGAGCAGCAGATGCCATTGTTAATGTCTTTGCTCACGCACTTATTTACTGGAACTAAATTACATCGCGCTAAACACGTCTTTATATCCTAAATTCCTACGATGGATTTTCTTTTTATTTACTCTTCTCTTGCCATTTCTTTTAACTTTTTTCCTTTTCTTTCCCCGGCCAGTAACGATGCGTCTCCCAGTCGATTTTAGCGCTTCTACCCCCCTTTGTTTAAGACTAGACCTGAAATCTTTTGTTCCCTGCTGTAAATCACCTATAACATTTTGACTAAATTCTAGGGCCGATGGTAAGACGGCTTTTGCTACAAAGGGTGCGACTCTTTTAGCCAGCCCAGCTAATAGGCTAAAAATTCCACCACCCTGTTGCGAATGCCTTGGGGCTCTAAATATCTCAATATCCCCTAGAGACCCTCCTCGTTGAAGTTTTATGGGATCACTAGTAAATATGATACTGAACTCCTCGGGAGAGGGAGGGATAAACGTAACCCTCATGATACCTCGCTCCGGAATAAACCCAAGTGCTTGGGTACTTGCTTTTATATTGTTTTCTGTTTCGGTCTAATATGAAGAATGCATATAGTGCTACTATCCTCACGAAAGTGTATTGCTCGTCCTTCTTGATCAGTCAAGCGGATTGATATTGCATCCAATTCCTTTGTCCCTAAGGAGTAATACACGTAATTATGATACCCCCTCGTTTTACTACCCCACATACTAAAGCTGTCTAATATATTAACTTTCTTACCTCCGAAATAAGATCTTTCAACAATATCTGAATAAACAAGAACAAAATCTACCCCGGATGTTGGGGAGGGAGGGAAAGGTGCCAGCAGATTATGCGTCTTAATCATGGGTTCCCCTGCGGTGGTTTCAAAAATTTTATATGGTTTGTCTGTATTAAAACCCAAAGTAGCTCCAATTCTTTTTCCAAATTTTAATTTTACGGCCTGAATGGGGCCTTTTCGATAAATTCCCTCTCTTTTTTCCTGTCTCTTTGTGAACTTGAGTAGAACTCTCTCTCTTTGATAGTCATATTCTAATAGACCTGTCGCGGGTATATTTTCCTTATAAAATTCGACCGGTAGGACGTTCTTCAAAGCGTATGTTATGTCTTCATTTATACTGGATACCAAATAGCCAGCATCAGTGGATAGAATGCTTAATCTAGGCTTGTAGGTTTCCTCTGTACGTGACGTAATAGTAGGCTCACCCCCTATGGATATCCGTACCTTTGTAATAATTATTTCTATTCCGGAATCAACTTCACCACTGACGAGGCCATATATTTCATTGGGGTAATGAATATTGATGAGTGCTACTTCATGCTCCAAATTATGATCTAAATTTATACTACTCTGAAGCTTATTTGTAAAGTTACCTGCATTATTTTCAGGGAAAATATCCCTATTACCCAGAGAGGTCAGTGTTACGATATGGCTTTCGCCACCCATAGTGGCTAAGAAATGACTGAAAGTATTCTACTTGTGTTGGGTATATTTAAACCAAAAGACAGTACGACTTTTTATTAATGAAGTCACTATTACATAATTATCCCCGAATGGGGATTACATAACCCAAAACCAAAGACAGTAAGACTTTTTATTAATGAAGTCACTATTATATAATTATCCCCGAATGGGGATTACATAACCCAAAACCAAAGACAGTAAGACTTTTTATTAATGAAGTCTCTATTACATAATTATCCCCGAATGGAGATTACACAACCCAAAGATAAAAGTACACTATGACATAGTTTATAACTATTTTTGACAGGTAAAATATCTGAAATGAAAAAATCGTCTCATTCGCAGAAAGGGTACATTACGCCAAACTTAAGAGTTCAAAGACACTTACATAATTACTCCCTGACGCTGAAAGGGATTACATAAACATAGAAATACAGGATATTTTTTTTCTTTTTTAAAGAGAGAGAAACAAAATATAAGAAAAATGAAATCCACACATTCGCAGAATGAGTACATTACGTCAAACTTAAAAGTTCAAATGCACTTACTGGATTATTCTCATTTGCAGATGAGAAGGTTCCCATCACTATCGTTGTCGTAAGAATACCCATAGTTAAACTGTGTAATTAGGGTGGCTACGTATGGTACGCTCGCCGTTGGGAAACTCGGGGGTTTCCTCAGGATGGCACTTCCGACGGGATGTCGATCGTCACGAATACAGCGGGACAAATTAAAAAGACGTCTTCTACTACTCACAATATCACCGTATGGGTAGGCTTTATACGTCTCTCAAGCTAGGCCGTATGATTCAACGGCTATAGAATTCCCACCCACTACCAAGCAGACATCGCCCCTCTTTAGGACCCTGTCCGTAAAGGCTGTGATGGAGAGTTTAAGAGGGGAGTACTGCATTCTGAGGAGGTCCTGATGTAGACTGAAAAGTTGCGGCGTCAATCTCCGCACATCACCTCAGTCATAGACACCCCAACCCCCCGCCGTTTCCTATTACGGGTGGTGCTACATGTTAGCACATGTATTTCGGATGGTGCAACATGTTAGCACACCCATCTACACCAGACTGTAATTTCTAATAAGGAACCCAACGCAGTTTGTCTTTTAATTCTTTTCTTTTAGTTTCCTCGCGTTTTCGACTACCTTTCCCAATTTTCACCTTACTTCCATAAATTTGCAGCCGAGCTTTTGCATTCTTTATATATGAATAAGGAATTCCCGCTGTATCCAACAGGATTTTATAAAAAGGCAGGTCCTCTTCCTCTATAGCCCCCGCTTGTTGAATCAATTTATTTAACACTACTATTACATTTAAACGATCGATGGGTTTTCTCAAATTTCCCCTATCATCCCACTGGAAGTCATTCTGTCCTTCAAAAAACTTGAGAAAAGCAAGGGCGTGCCTTCTGTTGGTGGGTGTTAGTTGCATATCTATCAGATGGTCGACAGGGGGATTGCTGTACACTACCTGTTTAGGGAGGGGGAGAGGATCGGCCTCACGTTTTAGTTTTTCCCCTAGCCCTTTACGTCTTCTTTTCTTTGGCTTACTTTCAAACTTGGACTTAATCGCTTGTATCATTTGCAATAGATTACGTAGTAAATCACTATTATCTCCTCCTACCCCCCTTGCTGCTTATCTCCCTTTCCATTCTCCTCTACATTTTGTTTAGAGTTTTGAACTCTACTTTCCCCACTGTCTTGGTGGAGACTAAATCCTTCCGCCGTCTTCCTCGGTATTAGGCAATACTCTTTCATCTTCCTAGCAAACCCCCAATTAGACTCGCTGCTAAAGGCAGAAGTACTGAAAGTATAGCACCCCCTCTCTGTGATGATAAAATTTTACTTTTCTCTTTAAGCGGTGTCTTTTTCCGGGCTACTGTCCTTATTTCATTCCTATATTTCTTCACCTTTTCTACTGATTTACTATCTCGAGTCAGATTTTCCTTTAAAAAGTTGGATAAGATCTCCGATAAGCAATCAAGATGGGTCCTCTTCAGTAAAGGAATTAATTCAGACCTTTTTCTGGCAGGGAGGTTATTTAAGAAGAGAAGAAAATCTGCATGTTTGTGTATGTGGGATTTCATTTCCGAGTTTTCCCGACTAGCCTTTCAACATCCTTACTATGTATCCACGAGTTAAAACTTTGGGGGTACCCTCTCCATGATACGAGATACTTGACTTTTCCCTTCACGACTTTCCTTCTGATAATATCTATAGGGAAAGTTTCTGGTATAGCCGTGGGTATTAGTTCCACTCTATAAAAAACTCCTTCAAGATCTTCCAGATAATAAGTCAATGGGGCCTGACTCTTGTCTACGCTTCTAATTTTGAATATTTCTAGCGTATTTTGTATTTTATACCCGCGATGGAATACAGACCGTCGGAGCTCACTCGCAATACGCACAGACTGACCCACGTCTAGTGCATTACTATTTTGTTGGGGTTTAAACACGCTTGCTTTATACATTTTCCGAAATTGCTGCGTAATGATTTCTGGGTCGGTATATCTATGGACTTCAAGGGGAGTCAGCCCCCCTCCCAATCCTCGGTGCGGGGATCTATTATGGTTTTTTACAAGTTGGGGGAGGACGTCAACATAGACGAGGGTATTTCGCAGAGTTAAATGCTTATATATCTTTTGCTTTAGCGTACGTATAACACGCTCGGCAATGGCGGCTTTGATTTCATATGAGGAGACGCTGTAAAGTTTTAAAGTTTTATATTTTTTTCTTCCAGATACTTAGATGTAAGTTTGTTATAAAATTCTGACCCGCGGTCGGTAAGAAGGCGACTAACCCCCAGAAATTCGGGTAAGGAAAGGATCGATATTAAGCCTTTTAACAGAGTCTGTGCTTTCTTGTTTCTGAGAGGAACAATCTTGAGGTAGCGGGAGAAGATATCTATGCAAATAAGAAGATAGTTTACGCCCTTGTTAAATTTAGATAAACGTCGCTTATCCGCGAGATCGCAACTGATAATAACTCTAGGAGCTGGAGATACCATTTGACGTCTCGGGAAGTGTTTTCTTGTGAGTGTATGCAATGTATGAGCATCTTTCGTCGCCAAATAGTCTTTTACATTACTTAAGGTAATTCCCGGGTTCAGAGCTCTAGCGGCTTTGTAGATGGATTTTACACCCCCCAAGCTTGATGGGTGTGAATAGTTTTCATATACGGTTTCCAAAATCTTTCTCTTTACGTCTCCCATTCTCCAAAAACTACCTCACACGAGGAACTCCCTGCTATATTTGTTCTCAACTGGAGTTCGCTAGGAGTATTTAAACTTAAATCTACCAGCAAATGGGAAAAGGGTTTAGCCATAACAGCCTTTTTATAAACATTCACAAATTTTTTCGATAAAGACGAACCGAATATTTGCCTTCCTAATAACTCAACTTGAGACATATCCCTAGTTCTCAGCAAAAGCATATGCGAGGCATTTATACTTATATTCCTGGCGTATTTACCACCGTAAAACATATTTTGCGTAATAAAAATAACAGAGATATTTTTATGTCGCCCCTTAGTAAAGACGTCTACAACAATTTTGTCATGGACAGCCTCGAGAAAAACATCATCGAGGATGTATAATATCGAGTAGACCCCAGCTTCCGTATCTATCTCACTCATCGGGTCTACGATATTGGCGTAGAGAGAGTTTTGCCCCAATTGTTGGATGGGTTTTCAAAGTATGACTATCCACACCACACATAACAATGTGCGTAAACTTACTTTCGTACTTTAATATAAGTTGTTCAACCAAGAAAGATTTTCCCGAGTTGGAGAAGCCCGACACAATAATACGCGCCGGCTCCCTAAAAATGTCCAAGTCTTCTTCTTTAAAACACTTGTACATTTTAACAGATCCCGCATTTAACTGCGTCTTTACTCCAAATGCAATGATATAAGTACGGCGGAATGAATACCCCCATTAATAAAAAGTAGTAACCCGCTTGACAGTACATTTACAAAGGGAAAAGCGAACTTAGCAATTATATACGTTGAGGTATTATTTTTTCTTCGAAATTCCTTCCGCGCCTGCCCTTCTACGTCATTACAGTGGAATTTCCATCAGTAGGAAGAAAGTAGCGAGAGAGAGAGAGAGAGAGAGAGAGAGAGAGAGAGAGAGAGAGAGAGAGAGAGAGAGAGAGAGAGAGAGAGAGAGCGTGTTTTGCCCTTTCACCCCAATGTAGATGGATTTCCTTCGGGTAGAGGAAAGTACTCACCAACCTTTTCTTCTCTCTTTTTCCACAAATTTTGATATACGCGAGGAAGTGGGTCTGGTGGAGAATAAGACGGTACCACTAATTTGGGGAGAGGGTTGTTGGTGGGGACCTCCCTCGCTACTTGCTCATCCTCCTCCTCTACAATATCCGGATGACCGTATGCGTAAGAATTGTATTGACTTACGTGGAAACGTTTTGAGTCAAAGGCTGAAAGACACTTCTTTTCTACTTTGGTGGTACTCATCTGCCCCTGAACATTTCTAATTGTACGTACCGCGACGTAATTGACCCGATGATCTTCCAGGATTTGGGAATACTGTTCATGCTTCATACAAGAATGTAGGTGGCGGGGAATACCTTTTACCCTGTTAATCTGCTCCTGGTTGGTTAGTAACAGAGAATACATTTTAGGTTTCAACGCTTTCACCTCTGCTATTAATGTACTACCAGTTTCCGATTTTAAAAGCCCCAACTCGCCTTTTCTTTCATTATTAAAAAGAGGGTGGTCTTCATCGAAGTTGGAAAAATCCATATACGATTTCAGGGGTTCTTGAGCAAACTCCGAGTTAAGGTCGGGAACTTCCAGAGCAAAAATGAAACTATCTGTGTCAGTGTAAATGAGTTTGACTTTATCACCATACTTACGCTTGAGTATTTTATAAAAGAAATAATAGAGATCAAATTTGGCCGCTTCCAGAATGGCAAATCCTATATAATTAGGCATATTGATGGCAACCTGCGGAAGGGTAGAAGTGCAGATAACACGGTCTTCACTCAAACGAATGGATGATTTTAGCCGCGGGTTACAGGCCTCTTTTAAGTAAAGCGCGGGCTTCGTAACAACCCGACTTTTTTCCGCGTATTTCAAAGGGTTGAGTAAAGTCTTCCCAAAGACGCAGTTACTCATAGCCTTAAAAGCTTTTTTCTCTGTTGATGAGGTGGCCGCTGTCCTCGCTTCGATGTTAGTTTTGATGAAATCGTTCATGTAAGCACTTTGATTGAATTCATAGATTGAATGAACAGCTTCCAGTTCCAGACCTAAGTCCATATACAGCTGTAGGAGGGGGAGGGAAATAAGATACTCCTTTTTACTACGGTGGGTGGCCATAAGTTTTTTGCACTTTACGCCCATCTGTCCTCCTTCCTTCTCTAGCACGTTTTTACAATAGGGAGATAGATTTCTAAAGGCGACTTCTTCATGAGATAAGCATAGGGGGAGTTCATCCGTCGCTCTAGCAACTTCTTCCGAAGGTACTTTTGTAGTGACGAGGAGCCAGTATCCCTTGTCCTCATTTGTGATAGCATTTTCAATACCTCTTCCTAAAAACGTATCTTTTTCTTCATGGGAAAGTTTACGAATCCCACAGGAGGGGAGGTTTCTAGTCATGACTGTTGCGTATAGAGAGTTGAAATCCAAATATAGAATGTAAGAGCTTTGGTGCTGGTCCGGATTAAAAGAAGAATTTATTTCACGGTTGTTGGCTGTGAATGACTGACGCACAACGGAAGTGAACCCCCCCCCCTCACATTGTGCCTGACGAGATTATACAATTCCTCGTCATAGACGTGATCCAACTCAATGTTACTCATTTTAAGAAACTGTCGAAAGCGTATGATGGAAGTAAAACATAGTGTGGTAAATCAAGACCATACTTACTATAAAGAATATCACGCCCCCAAATGAGGATATCCCCTAAAAGGCTAGTGTCTACAATGAGGTATAGGAGGAGAAAATCTTTCAAAGTTTGACATTTGGCAATAGTCCAAACACGCTGGGCGCGTTTATACTCCTCATCCGATAGATCACACCCCTTTAGCCTGTTGTAAAATGCTGATTGAGGGGGTAACTGCCTTTCCTCGAGTTTTGAAAGAGTGTCTATATAGTCATAGCAGAGAGGTAATTTACCCCGAATAATTTCAGCCCTACGTTCCTCATTCTTTATCCCGCTTAACATTTCCTCTGCTAATCGTGCTTTCCTTCCATCCCTAAAATATTCAGAAGCTAAACTATCCAAAGAAGACCCTAGAAAGGCTAGAGAGTCAAGAAAAAATAAATTCCCAACAGACATTCGCTGAATTTTTAGTCCTTGTTTCGTCATGATTTTGATTTGGACTTTATCTTTAAGATCCTTAAGGATGAGGCCTAAGTCATAACTCGAATTGTGGGCAAAAACAGGGAGATGTGTTTTTTGTTCGCGGCATGATAAATTACATCACCTACATTACGCCCCAATAAAATTGTTATTAGGACTGGCGTGGTCATGATGTCTATGTTTATCGCTCCTGTCTTTGAATGGCGACTTGCACAATTGGCATACGTCCTGCTTAAGGAATGCCCTCTCATCCTCCGCTGTCATATGAAGGGGGAAAGTTTGCCATCGTTTTCTTATTGTCTCCCAACAAGCATTAAGATCGGCTAGAAACTTGTCAACGCAATCGTTTCCGCAATAATAACTAGAAGCTACTCTTTGACCGCTGCAATCGAAAATGATGTAGCAGTACGCTATTGATTTATGTATTGCCTCTACACCATACGCACCGGGAGATTTCTCTAAAGCCGATTCCATATCAAAGACGCAAATATAGGAAAACTTTTGCGTCTTATGCTGATTTCTAAACCTTACTGTGCTTCCGACGGGGGGAAAAGGAAAATTCAATGTTACAGCAAGTTCACAACTGGCTTCATGGTGTTCTTGCTTAGAGGTTGATGAATGCTGTGATAGGCAGTTATGGCAAAAGTACCGAGGGTCGGGAGATCTTACCCGGGCAAAGGATTTCACGAAGGAATGAAAATCCTTAATGAGGCATGTATGTTCCCCATCTAAGAGGAGAAGAGGGACTGTGTTTGGAAATTTTTTCATTCCTCGCCTCGACAATTGAAGCAGATACCTTCCGTCCGTGGATCTTTCCATTTCGTAAACGTAAATGGAGATACGATTTGCCGACTCGAGGCGTGAAATGTCTTCCCATTGGATGGGGAATGCGAGTCGGCAAAAATTTACGTATTCCGAGCAACGTTGAATACTATTTACAGTGCGGGAAATATTTCCCCAGCGGGGTGATGCCTGTTGTTTAGCGATAAAGTAGGCAGCCAGACACTGAATTAGACAGGAATTCCCAATTCCAGAGGGATTAAAAACCGCCTCATTTCCGCGGACTTCTTTCTTAGGAAAAATGTATGCACCCATTCCAGACATTACAGCTTGGCGGTGAAAAAAAAGTTTAAAACTCTTGACGTCTTCAACTGTCCACCCACTCCCTCTTAATTCACTGCTTATTTGTGGGAATTTATTTTCAATAAAAGTTTCCCATTTATCCAAGAGCTTATTGATTTCACCAGCGTTAATAATCGTCGCTGGGAGCCAAAGCGCCACGGGTTCGTTTTCCGTTTCCCCCAATTTTTGAAAGCTTAGTTTGGTCATACTAGAGTTCAAAAGTCCCGCAATCTTGGCTGTAAATGTTTTGTTTTTAAAATATTTCTGTATTCGTACACTAATATCATCCCTAAAAATTACCATAAATAAGGTTGGGTCACCTACTGAGGGGACTGTGAATTCTTCAACAACGTACAGGTAATTGAAGGCTGACTCTCTATTGATGAGGGTGAGCGTGTGTCCTGTGGTAGGTGTCGAGGGAGATCCCCCAGGTATGGGAGGTTGCCCGCGTGAAACTTCTCCTGTTGAGGTTGTAGCAATTGCATGCTGTGGTGCTAGTGTTTTTTCAGGTAATTCTCCTCCACTCGAAATTGTGTGATGAGTCGATGTATTTTCAGGTAATTCCCCTCCCGGCGTAAGAACTGGAACGAGAGAGAAATGCTACTGTTATAGTTTTTTGAAAGGTCTAAGGCAACTTTTAAGCACGCATTGTAAAGCCAAATTGTAACACACGTAATGATTATCAATACGCAAAAGGAAACTACCGAATCTCTATCCTAGATCTTATTCTACTTATACTCCTTCCTTTCAGACTAAACTCACAATAATCCTGGGGTTGAATATTTCGAAAAAAAAAGAAGATAAAGGTACTAAACATTACATTTTTATATTAAACAGTACTTACTTGCATAGTGTTTCTTTCTTTTTTTGATAGGGAGGTGAGACTCGCTCTTTTCATATTTCCTTTTCGTACAGCGTTTCTCTAAAAAAGAAAGAAAGAAAAGTAATTACTATCTCACGACACTTAACATAATCACAAAAGTAATCGCTATTTCACCAACACTTAACATAATCACAATATTCACAGCATAAATATTTTCGAAATTTCACTGATAAGGATACTGTATATTATACCTGCCGAGGAATTTCCCATGGTGTAAATCACGAACGCCGACTGCTGGGTGTAACGACGCAGAGGAAGCGCACACACCAAACTGACGAAGTTGGGTCTCCCCGAGGGAAGCAGTGACGGGAGGTAAACGTTTAAACCGTAGGCGTATCGGAGGGTGAGTCCTTAAAACTGTAGGCCTGGGTGTGCGTGTGTGCGTTTACGCATGCGCGCATACTATATATACGGCCTAACCTAAGCCTTTGGCGCAAACGCCGCGTTCGTCGTCATGAGTGTACTCACCTCGTCCCTTGACCGGTATCATGGAGTATTCACACAAGAACGACGCCCATCTCCTGGATGAGGAGATTACCAGCTTCCAAAAGTGTAAGTTTTTCAAAGTATTTTCATTGAAAGTTAGAAGTTCCTTAAAATAAGCAAATATTAAGTACTACATTTCTTATATTATCTACCCACGTATTGTGTGTGTGTATGTGTGTGTGTGTGTGTGTGTGACCCTTGATTATATTTCCGAAACTTATATTTCAATGTTTATTCCCATAGGTGTGTTTACTCCATTGCTGGATGAAGCAGGAATTCGACAAAACCTGGAAAATGTCCGGAAGGTGAGGAGGGGCCTTCAAGAACACATACAGGAAGGAAGGGGTGCTGCCAAGGAGATGGTGGGGCAGTTGGGTAGCTATATGTTGAAGCCCCAACAAAGCATGCTACCTTCGACGGTCGCCGAGAAACTCATAACAACCTTCAATGATCACGAGTCTACCATACAGCTACTGGAGAATGCTCGCGAAGGAATTCTTCGACGAGAGCAGTTCTATGAAGAATTTTTATCAATAGCAATTAAGAGACGGGAAGAAGAAGAGGGACGCCATAATGATACACCCGCGGAAGTTTTTTTAATAACGAGGATAGAGGAGACGCCGTCATCAACGGGTGTTGATATCTCCATGGGTGCGGTGGGAGCTGCTAACGCGACTTGTTCCGGGGACGTGACCCTGGAGCGTGTTGATATCTCCATGGGTGCGGTGGGAGCTGATAACGCGACTTGTTCCGGGGACGTGACCCTGGAGCGTGGAGAGACTCTCTCGGATTCCCAAGCGGTGGCCAAAGCCTTAGAAATGGAAGTGGAGGCGGAGAACATGAAGAAGAAGGCCTGTGAAATGGAAGCGGTGTGGGAGAGTAGGAAGAAGAAAGCCTGTGAAATGGAAGCAGAGGAGGAGAGTCAGAAGAAGAAAAAATCGAAAGGGGTATGCAAAACCCCCAAGGAAAATACTCGTCCCTTTAAAAAAAGGGGTGAGAGTAGCAATATCCCTCAAATGAAATTCGGGGGAATCAGTTTCCCCGACCCCGATGAGTATGATTTCCAAATATTGTAAAACAAATATTTCAACTATGTTTTAACTGTATTTATTTGGATAATTATGTAATAGAGACTTCATTAATAAAAAGTCTTACTGTCTTTGGTTTTGGGTTATGTAATCCCCATTCGGGGATAATTATGTAATAGTGACTTCATTAATGAAAAGTCTTACTGTCTTTGGTTTTGGGTTATGTAATCCCCATTCGGGGATAATTATGTAATAGAGACTTTATTAATAAAAAGTCTTACTGTCTTTTGATTTTGGGTTATGTAATCCCCATTCGGGGATAATTATGTAATAGTGACTTCATTAATAAAAAGTCGTACTGTCTTTTGGTTTAAATATACCCAACACAAGTAGAATAAGTACTATGTGTTTTATTACACTTTCTCTGTAGAGAGAGAGAGAGAGAGAGAGAGAGAGAGAGAGAGCTTTGCCTAAAGTTTAAGAATACACGTCTGGGGCAAGTTGGGACAGGTGCTTTAGCCCTATCACGGGTTAGGCCTTTGACTCGGATGTGGAGACTGTGAGTGTTTTACCCTATCATTACAAATAATTAATCAATACAAATAGCTCTTGGGTCGGTGTAGCGATTACTGTCCACGGCGTCCGGTAAGGCTTGGGACTGATACTTAGGCCTACCTACGGGTGGAGAACGAAAGTTGAAGGGATGAACCTTTGACTCGGTGTAGAGGATGCCCGTGTTTTACCCCTATCATTACAAATAATTAATTATTACAAATAGTCTAGGTGGGAACGCAGCTTCGGGTAGAGTATGAAATTATCCGTCCGGGGCGGGATAAACCTTTGACCGGTGCGAAACGGGGGCTCGAGGTTACGCGTGATTACGCGCCAGGTGCAGGTTGAGACAGGTGTACGCCTATCAACAGGTAGCGAACGGAGGCCGCGGGTTAGCCCTTTGACTCGGATGTAGAGACTGTCTGGGCATGTTTTACCCCTATCATTACAAATAATTAATCATTACAAATAGCCCAGGTGGGACAACGTAACGGGTGGTAAGCGGACTCAGTATTACTGTAGACGCGCTCTCACTACGTTAATGACAACAGTTAAACCCGTTTTTTTCTTCTTTTTTTAAAAACACCAACAATGTTTTGTAAACAAAAACCCTTAAATAGTGTCACACTATCTTTAATTCCACTATACTACGATTTCACCCTCAATATTTGTAAACAAATTCCCTTTAATAGTAGCACACTATGATTACGTTCTCAAGGTTTTCTAAACAGTGCCACAGTTCCTGGACACGTATAAACACGTACGTACGTCATTACGAAGAGTTGCTTGATAATTACAAATGGTTACGTCCTCAATGTTTTGTAAACAAATTCCCTTTAATACAGTCTTCAACTCAATGTTTGTAAACAAAAAACTTAAAATAATACTCTACTTCCGTAAACAATTTCCCTTTAATAGTTCCCGTACGTATGCCATTACGAACCCTACGACCTTCAACTCTATGTTTGTAAACAAAAATAATACTCCACTTCCATCAACACCGACCTACTGTCGAAACGAACGTCCTTCAAAGCAATGTTTGTAAACAAAACTCTTTAAAAATACTACACTTCCGTCAACAGTAAGCCTCTGTGACCTTGGGTGAGTGTGTACGGCCATACCATCTTTTCCGGGTGAGTGTCTACGTCCATACGGTTACTTCTGGGTGAGTGTGTACGGCCATACAGTTACTTCCGGGTGAGTGTGTACGGCCATACCTTCATTTCCGGGTGAGTCTGTGTGGCCAAAAAAGGACTACTACAATCTACTTTTCCATTTGAATTAGGCATATTACCAAACTGAAGGATCCTGGTCGTAAGCAGTTTTTCGGAGAACCCAGCAACTTAGCCAATTCAGTAAGGGAAGACGAAAAGAGGTATAGAAAAGAATGACCAATTCTTTCCATATTCAACTCTCTCCTCATACACCTGACAAGACTGAGATTACCAATTAATTCCTCTTGGCTTAAACGATTTTCATTAATATAAAACGAAGTCAGATCCACTCTGATTATGGAGAAACTTCCTCTTCGCTTAAACTCTGATTTTGGAATAACATACACGATTGCAATACTGGATTTTGTAACAAGTAAGGAGTAAATAAGTGTGTATGTGTGTGTGTGTGCGCGCGCGCTTGTGTATGTGTATGTGCGCGCGCGCTTGTGTATGTGTGTGAAGGATATTAGTTGGTAAAGAGTTGACATATGTGGAACTAATTTTCATATACGCCTTAACATACGTCTTTAGTGATACGGATAGCATAAAACATCCACATATCTTTCATTTCATATTCGAAAGTTCGTAAAATTATACGGTAACGGAACATTATAAATAATATGATTAGCTGAATAGCTGTATTGCCGAGGAATTAAGATTAAACTCTTCAATTTCTTAAAGGGATAAAGTAAATGTATATTGTTTATTGTTTTTTCTCTCATCAATAAATTAAACCGTGCACTACAATCGAATAAAATGAGATATATTGTTATTGTTATCATTAATACCATAAATTTTGATATTGTTACTGATGCTCTAGTTGTTGTTATTATCGATATAAACAACGCAATAGTGATGTAGTCTTGAAATCTTGGCGTACATTTCGCTACTTATTCGTTAGAAGATATCAGTGGTGTACGACAGCCCCCGCTTTACTCGCCCTTCGTCAGGCACTTTCAAATCCCAACAGTACGGTGGAAACTGTCTTTAATAAAACACTTTACAGGACATACGCGCTAGACCCTAATCAAACGCAGGCAACGTTGGATTTACCTTTTAATAATGTTATACCAGAAAAGTTGTACCTCACTATAGTTAATATGGAAAGATTCAATGGTGTTCTGAATAGGAATCCCATTTATTTTGGTCATAATCTTAAGCACATGGGGGTCACACTGAATGGTACCACTTTGTACGACATAAACTGTCAATACCCCGAAAATTATTCTCATCTTTACTACGAGACATTAAAATCTTTAGGCTTAACTCATGATCACCTAATTCATTATGACTGCTACGACCGGGGTCGGGCAGTCATCGTGTTTAATTTAAAACCTGAAATGGCATTGATGGATACCTTCGAAGTAGAGGAAAATGGGGATTTGAGAATCCATTTAACGTTTGATAGGAAAGTCAACGAGAATAGAATTATTTTATTGTTTGGAGAAACCCAGGGAATGGTAACCACCGATCAAACCCGAAATGTATATTGTGATGTCAGGGGGTAATCAATAAAAGTTTTCCTACCGCTTTTAAGCGTGCTAATGTTAGGGTCAGAATTTTTTCCCACTAAATGCTATGTCTTTATTCACGAAATGTTATTTTGGATGTATGCTTCGTATAATAAAAGAAACTCAGTTGTAATACGTTTTTTATTACCCATATACGTCAATGTAAGTGATTATTACCTATATGTGTTAATGTAAGCGAAAGGCCTTAAAACAAATGGACTGAGAGAGAGAGAGAGAGAGAGAGAGAGAGAGAGAGAGAGAGAGAGAGAGAGAGAGAGAGAGAGAGAGAGAGAGAGAATGGGGACGTGTGAACTCGATTGCATCACGTTGGCACACATGAGTGTGTCTTAGGATTAAAAAAAAAAATGCACAGAGAGATGGTTACTTTTCCATAGGCTTAAATTGAAAGGAATGTGGTCAGGGGGGAGGAAGGCCTCGTCTGCATACAAATGCGTGTCTTATAATAATAATAATAATAAAAAAAAAAACTGTGTGGTCGGTAGGATCAATGTCACTGTCTAGGGGATGGGTCATCCAGATAGAGAACGCACTCGGTAACCACGCACAGAAAACGGCCCCCCGCTCAACCCGCAAGGGGGGGGGGGGTGGAAGAAAGGGGGGAGGGGCGGGTTGTTAGTACACATAACCTTACCTTTTAATGTCGCTCCAACAGACCTATACCAGACGAACTGAGTAAACGTGCCAAGCTTAGCAAACGTGCCAGTCTGAGTAAATGAGTCAAAGTGTGGGAAGGGGGGGGGGGGCGGTTGTTAGTGAACATAACCTTGGGGGGGGGGGGGGGTTTAATGGTAAACATAACCTTAGGGGTTGGGTTCGTTTGTAATCATAACCTTACGTTTAAATCCCCAAACTGAGTCGCTCCGGCAGACACATACCAGACGGACTGAGTAAACGGGACCAGCTCAACAAACGTGCCAAACTGAGTAAACGTGCCAAGTTAAGCATCTGGGGCAATAGCCCCCCAAAAAGTGAGCACTCCAGGCATATTTCCTACTACTACTGCATGCTTTGGGCACACAGCTTCTCTCTAATATAATTTTCATTGAAGGCAATTGTGTCATCAATATGTTTCCTACAGGAATTCTTGTTTTTTTCCAAGATTCTATAAGTTTTCTGATAGACGCATTTTGTTAAAGAAACTATGATTTTTCTCTTTCGTTATTTATTCTGTTTACTACAGAACTGTTTTGACAAAACCAAGTCTTTTTCAAGTGACTTCTAATTAACATAAGTTTAGGATTCCTTTTATAAATAAGGTTCTTTACTTACTTTTTACTTACTTTGATGGCTGCTTTTCCGGTCCCATACAGCAGGGGATACCCACTCTCTACAGGACCCCCACTGTCGTTTTACCTTATTCGTTCAGAGTATTTAACGTTTCATGTCTCGTACTCTTCATTTACTGTTAAATCGTCACTGTCAAAAGACTCATGAAATAAGAAAGTGTTCAGTTTCCTCTTGAAGCCTTAATGTCTTCAATCATTCGAATGTTTCGTGGGAGCTTATTATATAGTCTCTAGAGCCTAAAGTAGACATATATCTAGGTTCCAACAGTTTGAAGCCATCTGTAACTATTCTCGTGTCGACACGATTTGTTGGCTGCGCGATATGTAGCAATTCTCTTAAGTATTTTGGACGCCCGGTTCTGATAACTTGGTGGGTTATTGTACTTATTTTAAATTCAATCCTCGCTTTAATCGGCAGCCAGTGTAAATCAATTAGTATAGGGGTGATCCTTTCCCTAGGTGGGACACCTTTTATCAGTCTTGCTCCTTTGTTTATTATGTTTTGTAATTTCTTAAGTTGCACTTTTGGTAAATTGTAATAGAGTTGCAATAGTCAGTCCTGGTAATAACACAGTGTATCACAAGTTTCTTTACAGAATTTTCGTTTAGGTACTTTTAATAAACGCAATATTTCTTAGATGATAACCAGCAGTTTTTATTACATTACTTATTTGTGCATTATGGAGATAGAATGCAGTCAAGAAATACACCTAGATCTCGAACTTTACTAGATAGCGGCACCGAGTCATTATTTATGTTCATTTGAATATCACCTAAGTTTCTCACGCTGTTTCTCGTGCCCACCACCATGAATTCAGTTTTGTTCTCACTTAATTTTATTTGTTTAAATGTCATCTATTCTCTAACACTGTCAAGGATTCGGTTTAGAGTTTCAGTAGTGTCATCTATATCATTTATGAAGAAGTAAAATTGTGTGTCATCTGCAAATAGTTTAAACTTTACGCCATGCCTTTGTAGTATTTTCGATAGACCAATAGTATAGATGCAGAATAAGATTGGGCCAAGTACATATGATAAATAAGACTTTCCAATTTGTACACAGTAATTTCTACCAACTAAGTAGTCTTTTAGGTATTCGAAGGCTTGATCTTCAACGCCGATGGACCGTAGATCACTTAGTAGCAGTTCATGTACCACTGTATCAAACGCAGCACTGGGATCGAGCAGAATTAAGATACCACATTTTTTTTTCATCCATCATTTGCAGCATATCATTTACAGCAGAGCAGATGGCTGTCTCCATAGAGTATAGTTCTCTGTAAGCAGATTGGTTGTCAGGCAAAGCTTCTATTACTTCTGAGTGGCTGACTAGTTGTTCAAGAATTATATATTCAAGCACTTTTGAGATAAAGGATAGATTTAAAATAGGTCTATATGAGCTTAATTCCTGGTAGTCCAGTGCATTTTTCAGAACTGGTGTGACTATATCCATTTTCTCAGATTTAGGAAACTTACATTCATCAATGCTTGCATTTGCTATTCTCATTATTATTTCGGCTAGACTAGAAAAGTTTCTCTCTCCAATTACTTCAGATATTGGCATAGGATCGATCGCGCAGTTTGTTTTCTTTGCTCTCTTGATAATTCTGGTGATGTCATCTTGTGTTATGTTGTTAAATCGTATTAATTTTGTCTCTGTGCCTGGTGCATCATTAATTTGATGTTGAGTATTTACCAATGACCTGGTTATATTTCCAATTTTGTTTTTAAAGAATACTAAAAAATTATTCGCTAGTTCCTGGTCACTGCATCCATCAGGTACCTTCTTTTCTTTTACATTTCCCATTATACCATTCAGGAGACGATATAACTTATTTATGGCTGTTGCTGCTTCGAGAATCTTTCTCTTATAGCATTCACTTTTTTTTCCTTCTTAGTAGGTAGTTATATTGACAAGCAACAGTTTTGTATTCTACCCAAGTACTTTCAGTTTTTAACCTGTTCCACTTTCTTTCTTTATGTCTTTTTTCCCTCTTTTTTTTTTTCAAAGTCTCTCCATCAAACCAAGGAGATTGGTCTTTTACGGTTATAGTTTTTTCCATCGGTGGGCACATGGTATCATTCACCTTTACTCACTCTATAAGGCAGTTAGCACACTTAGCTTGGTCATCATGATCACAGGGGATGTTGATAGCATCATATATTTCCTTTGTAACTTCTTCAATAAATACAGTAGGAGAAAAATTTGATTTATGTCTAAAGTTTATTTTCTTTAATAATGCATGTTTCTGTAGAGGCAGACTAAACGTAATGAGTTTGTGTATTGGGGAGATAGTACATTTCTCTTCAACTTTTATATCTGATGCAACATGTCATCACTTAGAACTAAGTCTAGCGTATGCCCAGTTAAAGTAGTTGTACAGTCGACATTATTCATCAGTCGATATGATTCTAATAACTCACTAAATGCCAAAGCGTCGGGATTTGATACGTCATCCATCCAAAAATTGAAGTCTCCACAGATAACTAATTTGTAAATTGTTACAAAGGATATTCTTCCATTTTTTGGCATAAATTTTATTTCTATATATTCAAAGCTTGTTACACTAATTCTTTTCAACGTTTTGAGGTTTGAGTAACTTTTATGAGTAAAGAGTTCGACACCCCCACCAGACCTACCTTCTCTCGGTATGTGAAAGAAGGCATGTGTTGGGGGTGTCATTTCAGTGGTCTTTGCCTTGTCCAAGTTATTTAGCCATGTTTCAGATAATGCTAGTATATCTAAATATTTCTCGTTTATTAATTCTCGAATCTGAACAGTCTAATTACCTACAGATTGTATATTTACATAGCCACAGTTTATGCATCCCTAGTAACCATGATCAGTATTTTCCGCTAGTCTTTTCAATTCCAATTTAAAAGCATTGCAGTCTCTAGAATTTACTGTGTGGCCACTTGGTTTGTTTAACTTTGTGCAGTTTATACACTTTGACACTTGCGAATTACACTTCCTGGTGGAGTGTCTCCCTGAACATTTCCCGCAGACTCTATCTTCATTCTTAGACTTGCAATCTTTTTCAAAATGTCCATACCTCTGACAGTGGTAGCAGGTGATCACGTGGTACCTATCACGTATGTTATAGATAGCCTTCCGAACTTCAGGATCACATTTCAGCACATGGTGGGTGGTGCCCCCCGAGGCATTTTTCTTTAGGACTACACTTATCTTCTATATTTTGGATTTGGTCAAGGCAGCGATTTCTTTGAATCAAAGCATTTACTACATTATCTTCCTCATTGTACACATTGTATATCATTATTTTGGGTTTTAGTTTTCTGATTTTTTCGTTTCAGTGTCAGCCACCAATGTCTGAATTTTGTTTGCTGCCTCTTCTCTGATCATATTGTTTGCAAAGTTTACAACAACATTTCCATTCATAGTTGACCTCGTGTTAAGTATAGGAATGTCTTTAAGTGCTTGTTCAACCTCACTTTTTCTTTCAGTAATTTTAGTTGTTTTATTTGTTGATTTGATTATCAACAGATTTTTTCCTTAATTTTGTCAGCAAATGTCGGTTTCTCCGGTTTTGGGTTTATCAATGTTTGAAGTGTTGCTTTAATTGATTCCATATTCATAGCAAGAATGTCAACTTTCTCAGTGAGGTCGGTGATCTGCGTGGAATTTGCTGCGTCTGCGCTAAGGTTCGCAAGTTTGTTTTCCAAGTCATCTATTTTCGCACCTTGTTCGTTCAGGGCCAGATTTCTCATGTTTACCACTTCCTTTAATTTTGATATTACTAAATTGTTTTGTGTGGCTTCACTTACGCAGTGTGGGCATAAGCAGTCTAGGTTAATCCGTTCATTCTCACTGATGGCTGTCACTATATGAACACATCTCTTATGGTAGAGTCTTTTGCATTCACATACTATCCATTTTTTACGATCTCCATCCATTTCATTACATTTGAAGCAGATCTAGTTAGGAGCAGACATGGTGTACAGCCATTTATCACTTAGGTTTTTCCATAAGACGGACTAATATCTTTTCAATGATATTCTAAGTGAAAAACACAAAGCTAAAACATGACTCAGGGTATGTATAGCAGAGCTCGACACAACACGTCCACACTCTAGCAATGACGCCTACAAAAATTATGATTGATTGTTTGAAAAAAAAATATACTCTATAAGAAAATAAAAATAAAAAGTTGAAAATATTCCAAATGTCAAAGATCCTTACATTATGAAAAGGATATTGGCAGATTACATACTTATTAACATACATAAATACTTGCATACGCACATCCACACACACACACAAATATATATATATATATATATATATATATATATATATATATATATATATATATATATATATATATCAGAAACACCCAAGGCCAAGACCATCACAGAGATTATTTGTTTCGATTGCTGCTTAAAGGGAATGTATAATTAGAATCCCATAATTTCCCATTCAGTGTTGATTGTTGGCTTTTGGAGGGCTAAGCTTGCAGCTTCAGCTATTATGAACATGCTATAGTTGCTTTCTCTTTGAACAATATTGGTTCCATCAAATAATTCTGTCTGGGAAGGTTTCCGGTCTCTTATATCAAAATAGTGTTGGTTTACCTGGATGAAATGTATAAATCGTACAGAAAAGAAAAAAAAAACTATATCGGTCACTACCACGACGCCCCGAAGACGTATGTTAGTCAACAGAAATCCTGGGGTAATAAACTAACACTATATTGATATCCATGACCAGTAATCCTCCCTGACCTAATTATTTGATGGAACCCACATTGTTCACAGGGAGAACAAATACAGCAGGTTCATAATAGCTGCAACTGTAAGCATAGCCCTCTAAAGGACAACGCTCAACATTAAACTAGATTCTAATCATACGCTCTCGTTAAGCAGAGAGCGATACGGATACCCTAATCTCTGTGGTGGTGTGTGCCCATGTGTGTGTCTGATTTTGCATATAATTATATAATCAACCATTATCTTCTACATGATCAAATGATCTTTGGAATTTGAAACATTTTTAACTTTTAGTTTTTAGTTTTACATAGAATACATTTTCAAAATAATCACAACATTTGTAAAACCTCATATATGAACCTCATATGGGGAGAGAGAAGAAGTTATACATCTTATCGCTGACCGTAACCAGAAAAAAATCTATTATACTGTATATTCATATACTTATATATCTAGCCATACACTTGTTCTTTATTGTATGTGGGAGATATATACCATCATGATCATCATCAGCCATTGCTTGTCCCTTGCAGGAAGAAGGGCTAAGTCATATGAGCGTTGACCTTTAGGTTGTCACTATGAACTGAGGGGACTGCAACTAACTTTATTTCAACTTTTTGAATTTATGTACAAGAGGTTCACAGCAAGAACGTCAAAAAATTCATCCAGACTTATGCAAGCAAAGGCAAGCTTAAACAGGTTCTAATATCAGTGAGGGCTTAAGCGAGATATACAAGAAAAAGAAATTACCATTATAGTGTACGAACATGTGTGAATACGTTCGGTACATGGCTCCCCCCCCCTGAAAAGACATACTTGTGAAATAAGTTGCCCTGGTCTTACGAGAAGTGTCCTGTAAGCAGGTCACCTGGCTGGAGATAAGGAGGTTTTAGACGATCAATGTAGACCCATTCTTCTTTGCCACAAATGTAATTAAGAAAGGCTTCAGATTGCGGCGGATCTCGAGGAAAGTGCTCGTGTAAGGGGGTATTAGGCTGGGATCACACTTGGGCGATATGGCCATGGCAATGCAGTGAGATGTTGATTTTAGCAAAATTCTGAGCATATTAACACACATCTCCACTCATCCCGGGTGTGTTTCGCTCCAAATCCCACGGACCTAGAGGAGCATTGTCCCGTGTGCGATACATCCTGGGTTGCCACACTGAGTTGCAACACCGGCGGACAGAATGAAACCTGCTCCATTTTATTCACCTAGTGTGGGATGATGGTCGGTTACCTGCGATACAACGCGTGCAAGGAGATAACACATCATATTATCTGTGTCCTGTTTCGCTATTATTCCCAACCTAATCACTTCTCAACTCTATATATCTTATATATCTTCCTATGGGAGATGTGGCAACATGCATAGCTGGGCATGCGTTCAACGCTGGTATTTAAGCTGGGAGCTGCGCTACGCCATCATCAGTTGTGCATTGTATATGTCCGTGTTGACAGATACCCCTATGGAGGGCACAACGGAAAGAAACAAGAAGAGAAGGACAATGCTAACCAGAAGAAAAACTTCATCAACAGTTGCTACATCAACAGTTGCCAGTGACACCACACCAACAACTGAAGTGAACCTTAAGGATGAATCATCGATTGTGATGGTTCCTGATGCAGCAAGTCTAGAGACAGCCCAACTACAGGAGTCTTGAGTGCCTAACGCCACCACCCCTGGCAGTCGAGCCACTTGAAGCACCCATGATGTAGCTTTCGGAAGATGACGCAACGTACCATGTCCTGGAGCCTATGCTAATTTTTTTATGTTTTAATAGTAATTTTCAATATGAAAACCTTCTGCCTGCATATATAGAATGATAAAAACCAAAATGTTATAAGTCATGCTTTCATAAATAATTAGAATAAGGTATCTACAAATGATTACGTTTCTCATATAACATAGATGAATGTTTTCATGTGTAAGTACTAATGAAATCATATAGAAAGAAAAAAAAAACATTGTAAACTTTTTATTTTTTCAGAAAATCACTTGAAAATGTAACATTGGTATTTTGTACAATAAACTTTATGATGAAAATGTAAATCATATGAACTTATTGCAGATTGTATAGTTTTTAATATATTGCTTTGGATTATTATTTTGTAAAGCTTCAAGTTCACATTAGTATTTGATGAAGGATAATTATGAAAAGAAAGTAAATAAATAAAATTTAGTGTATTTTTATAATGAAAAATAAAAAAAGATATATTTATATGCAGATATATTCATATAGATATATATTTATATAGACATACATTTATATAGATATTTGTTTATATATATATATATATATATATATATATATATATATATATATATATATATATATATATATATATATATATATATATTATGATTTTATACTGTAAATAACAAATAATACTTTATAACTTTTTATTCTAATAACACATTCTGGTTTTCTAGGATCCTGTGGACGATGTGGCCCATCGGGGAGTAGGGGGGGGGGGGGGGGGCGATAAGTTATCGACGTCAGATACAGAGGAGTTTATTTTGTCTGTAGAAGGGCAGTCAACTGGGACTAGGAGGCACCAGAGTTTCATTGTATTCACCGTGGGCCAGGAGAAAGACCTGGCAGTAGGGCTTGAGGGCCACAATTTGCTATACGACAAGGTTGACTTGGAGTATAGGAATAAGCCCAGGAAGGACAGGGTCAAGAAGGAGAAGGGGGACAGCATGGTGCCACCTGTCTCGCCACAAGATTTGGGAAGGTGGATCCGGAGCAGGAGAACTAGATATGGCAAGCTATCGAAATCCAAGAGTGGTGATGGCAATCCCCGGATCCAGTCAGAGCGAGACAAGTGGATCCTGACGCTGTTCTCTTTCCTAGGGAGGCATATCCAACGATCACAGCAGCCCAAGACCCTGGGTCCAAAGGAGGTATGTGGATTCATTTCGTATGTCAGCTTTTAGTTATTATAATGATTAGCTACCAGTATTACTTGCTCCTTTTACTGAACATAGTTAATTACAACACTATTACATAGGAATTGTATATGAAAACATATATGACATGCTTTAAGTACTTTATTTAGAACACATACTTGTTAAACCTATATGATATTATTCTATTAACTTGTCGGATGTTGTTTCAGAGCACGGCCACAGCTTGTCTGCCTACCACGCCTCCACCCACTTGTGATGTGGTTGAGGTAGGCAGGCATTTCCTCTCTCCAACCCCCTCCTCTTCCTCTTTCGCCGGGACCTCTCCCATCTGCACCGAGGACCTGATTCTGGAGAAGGTAAGAAAATATTAGTTATTACATATGGTATAAATACGATAATCAAATTTTAATATTATTATTATTATTATTATTATTATTATCACTATTATTATTATTATTATTATCATTATTATTATTATTATTATTATTATTATTATTATTATCATTATTATTTTTAGTAATTATTATTATTATTATTATTCTCACAAAATTGGCATTGATAGTCAATGAACAAACTCTTGAATCCACTAACCTAAACTTAACCTAACTGCCATATAACCAACTATGATTACTATAGAGATATTGTATGTTTAAATGCTATTTTTCCCCCTGCAGGTCTTTAACTGTCATCAGCAAGTGGTGTCCTAGTTCACAGAGGCTCGTCTAAAACTGAAAATGACGCCTGTGCCTGAGAAGAAAGACATAGACCTCTAATTTTGAAGGACGATGGTGGCGGAGCCCTTGGCGCACCTCCTGAAAGGCGTTGACTGATGATTTGCCAGCAAGATCAATGCCGAAACTTCTACCCTTGTATACAAGTTTCATTGGCTAAATTTTGATATTGAGCAGTGCGGGATAGGAACCGCGTGGCTCCACCACCAACAGCACCTCAACCCTCTCGCTAGACACCTGGCCCTTCCAATCGTTTCCCTTCACTACCAGACATGGCTGGGTACATATCTTTCAGGGATTTTTATTTGCCATTTCTAAATTTGTCATTTTGTAATGAAACTTGAAACCGATGTAAATAGTCGTAGTAATAATACTCTAATTTTTTTTGTCATTTTGTAATAAAACTTGAAACCAAACAATAGTTTTTACTCTGTTTTCTTTCCTTATATGCTGTATGACTTTTTTTTGGTATGTCAACATTGAAGGTTAATATATGATAAAGAATTAAATCATTCGGTGCTTAAGGAGGTGGTGGTCACATCCAAGGGTGTGGTAATAGATGTTTGATACAAGAAACGTGAAAAGTGACATTGAAATGGATGACTATGTAATGAAATACCTTTTGGTCTTTTGCTATTCAAATACTCTGCTTAACCTACCTTTAAATCATATGCTCCTGTCATGAGATACTCCCATAGGTTGTACAGTACTCCTTCAAACGATCATGTTGTTCTTAGGCACAGATTGTTGTCCTGTGGCCATGCCTCACATTGAGATCAGGGATTTCATTAATATCCTTCCAAGAACCAGGTATTAGGTCATGGGTTCTGGGGTCCTCCTGGTCTCCTTCTGTGTGGGAGCCGGCCACCTCCCTCAACATATTGTGGAGAACACAACAGGCCATGATGACATCCTCCACCCTGTCGTATTTGAGCTGTATGCTGGTATGCAGCACGCAAAATCTGCAAATGGAATGAGAACAAAAATAAAGTTAATATACCTGGAACAAATATATTTTAATTAACAATATATAATAGATATATTTTTGATTCACAATATGTAATAGATATATTGTAAATAACGATTATAACTTTAAACTATCTTATGTGCTTTGGTATAAGGTCAGTCACAACAGGGTATTTGGATGCACGAAAGGCAGATTTTGCATTAATAATTACATCAATTTAATATGAATGTACAACATAGAACCTCACCTATTTGCCTTAATAACAAAAGAGCAAACTCCACAACTCTTCGTGCCCTGCTGACTCTGTAGTTGTAGAGCCTCTCATCGTGTGTGAGTTTTCGTATGGGATACGGCTTCATCGTGTAGGGCTTGAGGGCGAAAGCATCATCATACAACAGGAAATAGGAAATAGGAGTATGGCTATTGTCACCTGGTAGAGGTTCTGGAGGCGGCAGGTTGGTTTTGTTGCTGTTCAGCATGTCAGTCAGCTTTAATTGGGTGAACATGACCCCATCAGACTGTGGTCCTGCAGCCATCACCTCCATATACAGAAACTTGTAGTCACCATCCACTTTAGCAAGAATTACCATCGAGTAGTATTTCTTGTAATTAAAGCACCGGGAACCACTGCAATTAGATTTTTGATCCTCAAATGTTTCCCATCAATGGACTCTATTGTGTTGGGAAAGTTCCATTTCTCCAGAAATGCCCTGGCCGCATTACACTATTCCTATGCAGTATGTGGCATTTTGAGGGTCACTGCTACTTTCAGGGCAGGTTCTAGGGGTTTCCTGAGGAATGTCAACTTCTCTTTGATGTACTGCGTGACTTTCTCCACAATATCGTCAAACATGGGTGCATCTAGCTAATCAAAATTCTGTATAAAACTGGGTCTTCCATTTCAAGTTCCTGCATCAGGTTTCCGAAGTGGCTATTGGTCTCCCGTTGAAGTAGATGTGGTCGTACCCACACGCTCTTTTTTTTCTCCACATTCTTTTCCTCAGTAGTTTAATGGCTGCCACTGAAGTCATGAGGACAAGGTCACTGAGGAACAGGAATGCCCTGTATAGTTCAGGGTCATCAACGGTGTCTCTGTTGATAAGATGTAGTAAATCCCTGTTTAATAATACACTGTGGGGTCACAGTGGGCATTTTATACAAGGGAATCCTGTGGATCATGCATGCTGTGATCCATATCGCATGTATATCGCATACACAAAGATCACTATCTCAAAGTGCCTGACCAATTGAGATGTCACAACTTGCCCACTGCGATGGGATCACATATACAGCGATGGCCTTATGAGTCGTGTATGCTGCGATATCCTGTATTTCGATAAATATGGGTTTAAATATTGCATGAAAGCACCTGCGATATTGAAACTTTTGGGATTTTTCCATATTTCCTCTGATTGCCAGGGCGTATTGCCCCGGTGTGATCCCAGCATTAGCAGTGGCTTCCTAGTGTCATTGAAAAAAAAAATGTGCGTTGCAAATCTATCGGTATGTGTTGTTTAGCTGGGGGCTCGTAAGTCTGGCAGCATGGAGTAAATTTTCCCACAACATGACGTAGGCACTGGAGATTGTTGGCGGAGGTTGCAAATGGAAAAAATTCAGCAGGGACGACCAACGGACTACCATACATCATTTTAGCTACTAAGACATCCAAAATGTCTTTAGGAGTAGTCCTTAGTACCAGTAGAACCCAGAAAACCTGAGTAAACCAGTTGGAGTCATTGCAGCGGGACATCAAAACTGCTCTGAGTGTGCAATGAAAACGTTCAAACTTCAACCATTACGTTGGCAGCAGGTTGTTGGCAGTTGTTTGATGTAGGGTGATGCCCAGGAGATTTGCTAAGGATGTCCACAATTGTGAGGTGAAAGTAGTACCCTTGTCAGAAGTAATATGCTTAGAGATACCAAATACCACTATCCATCCTGAGAGTAAGACATATGTACATGAAGTGGTTATTGCAGTTTGCATGGGAACTGCCTCAGGGTAAACAGTGGAGCGGTTAATGACGGTAAACAGGCAACGATGTCGTTGTGATGTGGTAGGGGACCTACTACATCTACGTGAATGTGGGCAAAATGACGCTAAATCTGTGGAAATGGACCCACTTCTGAATTTGTGTGTTGATGTACTTTTAAAGTTTAGCATGAAGTACAGGCACGAACCAATTCCTTAGCATCCCTAGTAATGTTTTGCCAAATGAACTTTATCTTCAGTTGCTGTGAAGTAGATCAGTGCAAGGGATGTGTATTGCCATGAATGAAATCAAACACCTCTCAGCTCATGGGAGCAGGTATTCATTGTCATGGTCTACCAGTACTAACATGTCGACGAATAAGAGTCTGTGTTGGTTAACTGTCAGTAAGCAACTTCAATCAGGCAGTGGAAATGGAAGAGGAAATTCACACCATGGATTGGTAATGGGACTTCAGCAATGAGAAACTTCTAATGATAGCTGACGCATCCAAATGACAATGTGAGGGTCTTGTACCCATGGGTGGAGATCACAGATCTGTTGGCAACTACCAGGTGGATGTTGCCAGACATAGAGAGACTATGCCGTGTCCTGGAGAGTGGTAAGCACACGTGTCTATCAAAAATCACACGCCCGTACCTGGATCATGTTAAAAGTAAAGATTAGTGACAGGGAAAGCCATCCCCACAAGTGATGGGCAACTTACACGTTTTTTTGCCACTGACAACTGTTCATACATTTCTTTGCAGCAGCCCTGAATCTGGAGTGGTAGTAGCATAACTACGTCTGATGGGCATCAGTAAGTGGTTGTAGAGGTCGGTGGTTGGGGCGTGAGTGAGTGGTGTCATATGTGGGATATGGGTGGCTTTGTCGCTGCTACAGCACATCACGGGGTGAGTGTCTGTGTCCTATCGCATATATGTCAGCTTCGGTCGATAATGAATTGTTGTCCTCTTTGTCAGGAGTTGAGGCGTTAATGGAGGTCTTGAAAGGGGTGAAATGGCTGTCCATAAGGGTGTTGACTATGGATAACAGGTCCTTCATGGGCAAAACATCGACATGGGGTATGGCAGCTCATACAGGTTCGGAGAGATGTTATACCCAAAGGGCACGAAGCAGCTTCACCTCCCATGGAGAGTAGTCTATGGCAGGTTGCCGAAGAGGGATACTCGTCATTTTCCGAAGAGCAAGCGAAGCCTTTTGGTCCCCCAACGGTTGTTGAGAAAACTGAAAACACTTGGCTACACGGGTGGCTGGTGATGGTGAGTACTGTTCTAGGAAGTAGGTTCTGAGGGTGTCGTACGCTATTGAGGTGTCCTCTTGGTCACAAAGCCAATCTGAGATTTCTGGGAAAGTGTCTTTGGGGATCATTGCGAGAACATAGTCTGCATTGGTGCTTGGACCTTGGCGTGCTGAAACCAGGTGAATGCCTTTGTGCTGACGAGGGGCGGTAGTTTCATCGGTATGGCGTAGATAGAAGAGTCAGATTCGGATGGCGGCATCATTAAACAGTAAGACACAGCAGTGAGGGGGAAAGCGGGAGGGAGCTGGTCCTCCGGCAGTCACCAATGTGTGAGTGGGATGTTAGGCTGTAACTGTGAGGCGAGGTGAATACAACAATTTTATTTCAACTGATATTGAGTTCATGTACAAGAGGTTTCGAGCAAGAATGTCACAAAAATTCAAACAGACTTATGCAAGTAAAGGTAAGCTTAAACAGGTTCTATCATCAGAGAGGGGCGAGCGAGATATAAAAAAAAAAAAAAAAAATGAAAATACCGTTACAGTGTACGAGCATGCAATGACACATGCGTTACAGACATATCCTTCCACACACATCTCTTTATAGTCTTTCTATGGCAGTCTATACCCGCAAATTTTCGTAGCTTGTCAATCCATCGTCTTCTCTTCCTTCCCTGCTTTGTTTGTAATTTGTCATGCTCTGTTGATACTTCCATTAACTGGTTAATTACATAGATATGGTCATTTGTTAAATACCTACTTATATTACCTGCCTGCTCTATTCAGCCTAATATGTTTTTTGTAAATGTTTTATATATTACTAAGAGTAATTTTTCAGGCCGTTTGTGTCCCTTATTGTGAATTAGTATAATGATAAAGTATAAAGAAATCTCAATTGGTAAGCCATCTTCTCCTGCTGTTTTGCCTATTTTCATCCCTTTATTTTTTATGCTTTCTTTACTTCACCTACCGTTACTCCTGGTACTGGCTCAGGTGTTTTATTATTTCTACTAGCAAAGATATTTCTTATATCTTTTGGCACCCTGTTCAAAGTCCTTTTCATTAACTGCATGCTTCTTCCTTTCTTTAGTGTTTCTTCAATTTTGGTCTGATTATGTTTAAGATTATTTTGGGTTTTTAGTTTGTTTATTTTTGTGGATAGATCTGTTAATTCTATTTTATCCCTCTTTTATTCTACTCTCGTTTCCAATATCTCCTTTATTAGATTGTTTGTGTTTTCTGATATTTTTGCTATATCTTATTTAGGGAACTTTTCCACCAACATCTAGTGCAGAATCTAATACAAATTTTGTCAAGTTACTGTTTATTTCTTCTTTACTTGCTTCCATTTCATCGTGTAGCTGGGAGTACCTATTTTGTACTGAGAAGCTGAATTCATCAATTTTTTCTTTTATCACATGATTGTTTATTTTCTTTCTTGAACTTAGTTTTTCTCTTTCGTTCCTTAGATATAGACAAGCTTTACTTCTCCCATTCTATGGTTGCTTGACTCTAACTTGTTTAAGTTACATCTTTAACTAAATTCACTTTTCCTTCTCTCCTCTGTTCTTTTGATTTTCCTTTCTTCTTTTGACGTACTTTAGCCTTGAAACCACCCAAAACAAATGTAAATTGGGTCCTTTGTTTTCCAGAGATATCCCCAGATCTTCACAAAATGTTTCTATTTCTGCCTCTGAATGTTGTGTTTAAATGATCTTCAGTTTATACTTCTTATTGAGTTTGATAATCAACCCTGCAATTCTATCACAAAGACTACAGAATTTTTCTGTGTTACCGGCAAGATTTTCATTATCAAGAAAACCCACTCCATTTTCTTTGTTCCTTTCATGTCCTCTGAAGAAAAATATATGACCCTCTTTTAACTCTATATAAGATTTCCCAGTTCTTCTAATTTAACTCAATCCCATTATATTCCAATTTATTTCTTTCAGTTCTTCTAGTAACCCAGCAAGATCCTCCTCCATAGACAGAGTGCTGACGTTGTATGTTGCAAGGTTCAGTTTCCAACGGTGGCCTGTTCTAGACCAGAGATTTTTAGCACTCCCTGCAGTGGGACGTATCTGTCCGTTACCTTGGGCAGTTGGTCCACTGTCGCTGGGGATTAAGAGGTAAGAAAGAATTGTTTCATTCATAAATGGGGTTTGGCCAGTTTCCTTTACCATGCAAGGTGAGTGTAAGTGTGTATTATGCACACACACACACATACACACAAACATATATATATATATATATATATATATATATATATATATATATATATATATATATATATATATGTATATATATATATATATATATATATATATATATATATATATATATATATATATATGTAATATAATATAATATAGACACAGTCGATACTATAGAAATTTCTTTACCAGTGACAAGGGTCTGGTTCGATTGCAAGGTATGGGAAAAAGTACTAAAAATGATAATCAGCCTTATGATAAACCCAAAATCCTATTGGTTAAGTACGGGTCTTAACGTATCGATACGGCCAAGAATGAGAGCAATACTTACCGAGCCGAGAAGTCAAATCATGATCCCGAGGGGACAATATGTATCGTTCCAAACTCCTTATTAGGGTGATTCCTTCATTCAGTTTGCTTATGTAGGTGATATTGGTGAAACTTTATGGGCCAGATCTAGACGACGGCAGTTTTACCACCAGAACACGTTTACACAAAATCTTTTCATAAAGTTTTCCAGTTACATTCATGCTATACATCAACAAATGAACCGGCAGAATTTGATAATACTCAAACTCCATGGTAATTGGTATAAATTTTGTAGTTAAATTGGCTGTATAATCTTTGTAATAGATCAATCTTAAAAACTCGAATCTTTAATATTTGTTGAAGAAATCATTCCCCTTACAGCGTTGTCATGACTGGTGATTTATAAGGACTTTATTTTTCATAAGTCTCAAATTAATTCAAGTAACTTACGTCATGATTGTTACTCATCTATTTTTTTTTTGGAAAGAAACCTTGAAAAAATGCATTGAAGTATAGCATAACCGATGCAAATTCATAACTCTCTTTCTCTCTCTCTCTCTCTCTCTCTCTCTCTCTCTCTCTCTCTCTCTCTCTCTCTTGATCAGCATTTATTGAGAGAGAAGACCTTATCTTGTGGGTTCGCCATCCGTCTTTTATGATTGGCCATTCCTCGAAAATTAGGTCTTAGGAGTTTTCACAAGGTCAGCAGCATCGGGATGTGAGATGGGCCAACGTCGATTCTCTCCCGGTAAAGAAACAAAGAGATATTTTGCCTTTGTATAAAGAAAAACGATCGGTCAGACCAGTTTTTGGGGTAATTTTTCAGTGTTCAGAAATATGAAGTACGGAAGTTTTGTGATAAATCTGTGATAAGTTTGTTAAGACGTATTTCTTTGTAATACTTTGAAAAGTGTTTTGATACTGATGTTACTGCGTGACTCTCTTATTCTCGGTTAGCTTTTAGCTGTGCAATATTTGGAAAGTGAATTTTAACAAAAGGACGTAAGTAATATTTGGAAAACAAACGTCAAAGCAAAACCAGTGATGGAAAGAGAATCATCTAGAAATTCGTGGGAGTGAGGCAGCAGATTGAGTGAGAGTGACGCTCATGCATTAATCGAATGAAGTGAATGATATCATAAATAAAAGAAGTAATTAAAAATTGTTTATGAAAAAGGTAATAAAAATTACTTATTGCTCGATTTACAAAACATCTACTGTTCTGTACTGTACATCTATTTCTATTACACTTTTCAGGGCATGAGGTAAGTAGGAGTGAAGCCGTTACTTATACCTGCTAGGTCTTTAGTTTATTCAGCATTATTACAGTTTATGTATGTGAATATTGATAACGTTATTAGTTTATCATTGTCTGAATCCTGTAGGATTGAAGCTATCCTAAACAATGCGGAAAGTAATTCAGTCCAATTGGAAGATCGCTTGCAATTTCACCAGACATCTACCTAAGACAGAGACTTTAGAAGCCTAATGTTTGTCAAAGGTCATATTCCATTTGCTCTCCATGATTTGCTGTCACTACCATATATACCAGGGAATTATAATAATTGAATTTTATGTTTTTACAGTGATCCACATCTTAATATGAATATGAAAAACTTACATGTATACATCCATTTGTACCTGGAAAATCTATTTACTAAAACGCAAAATCCAATGAATTCATAATCTTTAAGTTCCTTAAAAACTCATGAATATATTTTCCACTGATAAAGTCTTATTTCGAGTAAGAAATGAAGAACTCTTGCTCCACTAAAGGTTTTGAACTTAGATTTAAAGAAAATTCTGTCAGCTCGATCAAAACAGACCACACAAAATTTGTACAGTTTCAGTTTAATGCACAGCATAGTCTACACATGTAGAATTACAAAAGGTTTTATGGTAATGGTAATGGGAATAGACCCATTCTCATTCTTATAATATACTATTGGGTACTCTTTTACTTTTCAATTGGTATGGAATCGTTTGGTCAAATCACGAGCGCAGGAGCGTCTTCCCGGTGGGGCTAAAGTTATTAAAGGCACTAACGGTGGGTACGGGTGGGGGTGGGGGTGGGGTGTTTGGAGGGTCTCCCCCAGATGCGATTTCATGGCATCTGACAGCGGATTGTAACAACAAAATAATATTTTTGGAAAACTTTTCATTTGACCAATCAAAATATGTAACCATTGACTTTGATGAAATACCAGTAAGCCTACTTGATGAATTTACCCCCACCCCCCCAAAAAATAAAAATAAATGCCAACGATGTTGATTCTTTGCTATAAACTCATTCTCAATATCTATGAAGTTAGGGCTATTGATTTTGTAAGTCTAAAATGTATTTACTTACAATTGATTATATCGATCATTGTTTTGCAGTTCGAATTTTATCCTTAAATGTTTAAACGCCTTTATATTATTAATTTCATCTAATTTATAGTTTACAGAAAACAGTGACTAAATCCTTTGATTATAATCATGTTTTTGTGTTTGATTTTAAACCATTGTGATAAGGTACGAAGGTAAAGACCTCACAAACAGAGAAGTACTCCATAGACTTAATAACGCTGCTTTGGTCAGAACAAATCAAGGAATTTAAAAAGCCTTTCTATTCGCAAAACACAATATATATATATATATATATATATATATATATGTATATATACATATATATATAAATATATATATATATATATATATATATATATATATATATATATATATATATACATATATATATATATACATATATACGTATATATATATATATATATATATATATATATATATATATATGTATATATATATATATATATATATATATATATATATATGTAATAGTTAGAATAGTAATATTACATGTTTAAAACAAATGACGTAATATGTCATGTTGGTTGGAAGAGCTAACCCTGAGATTTGCTGTAGTCATTCAAATTGTAAACAGGATGTATAATGCAAAGACGGCAAATTGACATTCTTTCTTAACGTCAACACATTGTCTCCTCGTGTGAAAGTTTGTGACGTCACCGGATGCAGGTGTCTTCCGATTCCGTCACTTGGCTAAATTAAAGCAAGCATACGATATTTGTGATATCGGTAATTTATTCAGTTCATATCTAAACTTCACCAGAATTGGTCATGTGGACCAACACAGCTTCCTCCAGTGATGGAGATGTTTAACTCTGTTGTTTATTAAAAATAAAACTTAAAAACCATTAAGATGTATTCAGTAAACCATTTAAATACATCTGAAAACAACTCATACTCAAATGTGTGCTTAAGACAGTAGCACACCAATAAATGGTGGCAGCGGTTAAACTCTAAGACAGCGATTAAACTCTAAGAATTAGAGAAATATCTTCAAGACTTCAACATAAAAGCTGTAAAACCAGAGAATGATCTTCAAGACTTCAAAATAAAAGCTGTAATACCTGATAAAGATCTTCAAGAACTCAAAACTATCTACAAGAATCTACAATTTTGACTAAGTCCAACGGAAAAGCTAACATCAACATATGTTAGTATACAACTTGAATCTTCAATCAACATCCTAGGAAACCCAAGGAATGGCGTTCAACAATTGCAAGACATATCCAGGAAGAACTACATTCAACAAGAAACTAGAACGAGACATCGCTAACAAAACATCAAGAGAGAGAGAGAGAGAGAGAGGACGTGTCGACTTCATATAAAGCTAAGTACAGAGATTTTGTATTCATTTCAGTTTGGGCAGTGAAGTGTAGTTATCACAAGTCGTTAGTCAATTATTACTGGGGTGAGTGGATTCCTAAACTTTGTTATAAGAAACTCCGAATTCTCATTTAGAATTTTTCTTTCTTTGTGCTAATTCCTTTTTCTTTCATAAACTCTTGGGGGGGAAATGTATTGGGATTAGTAACATTGTTGGGGGAATTTTATTATACATATGCGTTTACGCAGTGGGCATCTGTACTCATATAGATATTTTGATAGGATTGAAAGGGGTCAAAGAGATAGAAAAAAAAAAAAATACAGCAGTCATGGCTCCTCCTGTCAGCCCTACCCCTGGACCTAGTGGTGTAGGCCAGGCTAATCCTCCTCCAATTGTGACGCTTGTAAATGCCAGGTCAGCAATCCTTCCTTTTCAAGGTCGTGTCAACGGGTTCTTGCCACAAAATGTGGAGTCATGGATTTCATCCGTTGATGCCCATTTAAATGCCAAACAAATCGTAGATCCTTTTGTACAATTACAAGAAGCTAAAAGTTTTATAGATTTTTCTAAGGGGGATGCGAGTGCGTATTTAAGAGGTGTTTCATTTCAGGAAGCAGTTACTTGGGATGATTTCAAAGTTAGGTTACGCGCGATTTATGGGGGTGAGGAAGCTTTGGATGTAGTGTTAACGTTACGAAATACACTTAATCAAGCCACTATGAATCGGCTTAATGTTGTTGAGAGAGCAGCTCTCATAGCTGATAGGCTTAACGAATATCAGGACATTTTAGGTAATTCCACTTGGGTTACTAACGATAACATCTCCGTGAAAGATTTTTTACGATTAATGTATTTAACTTGCATGACACTTATGTTGCCTGAAGCTTTAGTGCGGTGCTTTGATAAGAAGTTAATGCCTGCAAGTACGGAATTGGATGTCTATAAACAGATAAAGAAACACATGTCCAAGTGTCCAGATCTCGATCCCGTGTTAACTCAAGTTTTTGCTAAGAATGAAACAAAACCACAAACAGTGAACGTAATTAACAATCCAGTAGCGGGAGTGACGTGTTACAACTGCAAACGTCAAGGTCACATAAGCGCAGACTGTAGAACGAAATTTTGTTCAGTTCACAACACAGCATCACATTCTTATAGTCAATGTTACGCGCGTAAGACACAACAATATCCTAGAAATACACAGTCAATTCCACAGTCAGTTCCATATGGAAATAAAAAGAAAAATCCTCATTTTAACAATAAGAAGAAACAGCAAAATGTCAATGCAGTTCAGAGTCCGAAACAAACAAACACTTCTTCAAATATCGCTGAGCCTGGGCCGTCAAACCAGACCTCGCAAAGTCAGCCTAATTTTCAGAATGTGCAGAGCAAAGCAAATACCACATAGTTAACTCTAGAGGGGAAGAGAGTGATGTTGGGTCAAGGTCACTTATGTCAACATCAATAGTATTGAATAATCAATTTAATGTTTTATCAGATAATTGTGAGACAATAGATTTTCCTATGAAACACACGGCCGAATTAAGTAAAACAGTGCATGCTCCCGTAGATTTGCAACGAATTCATACAATAATAAGCCAAAATGAGTTACGGCCAACCTTATATGCTGTAAATTTAGAACACAAATCCTTTACGTTATTTTTTGACTCTGGTAGTCCACGTAATATTATGGATTTGAAGACGCATCATTTGTTGTTTTCGAACTTTCCGATTGAAAAATCAGGAATTAGACTTTCAGGTATAGGAAATAATGAATTAAACGTCATAGGCATAACTCATATTCAGTTCAGAGTCGGTAATCGCACGTTTGCCGATACATTTGTTGTTGTGAAAAACATTAATATGTATCCAGCTGTAATTATAGGATACCCATCTATGGGAAATCAAAACATTATCTTAGCTCCTGCAAAGCACGGCGTGTATATCAAAGGGAAATTCTATAAGTCTTCTAATACTTTAAAGTCAGTTTTGGATAAAAAGGAGACGACAAATGTAACCGTAACGTACGTTGAAGAACCAATAACTTGTCTCACTAATAAAGAAATAATATACGCGACCCAGCAGAATTCTCGTTCACCCGTAATATCATCTTGCACGCAATATATCGAACCAAACATACCTTCGAATTTAATAGTGCAAATAAAGAAAACACTACTGGGATCTGAAATATTAATCCTTTCCGATACTTTGAAAACCAACGGATTGTCTGTCACACAAGCTATTTATACAGTAGGCTCACATCAGCAATGTAATATCGAAGTCTGTAATCATTTAAATAACACTTTAGTAATTCACAAAAATCAACATATCTTGGATGTAGAAGTTTATAAACATCGTATTCTTACCGTTGCTGAAATCAATCACTCTCAATCAGTTGCGGATGAATCCCTTTTACGATCTATTAAAAATAAAATCAGTAAGGACATTCAAGACGAAGAAATTCAGCAGAAAATTTTTGAACTTTTAACTAAATATACAGATGTCTTTTCCACTACGGATGGATCCTTAGGAAAAACAGATGTGATCGAGCATCAAATAAGGTTAAAAGACAAGAAAAAAATTATATATGTACCCTCGTACAGACTCCCTATGAAATTCCAGAATGAAATAAATGATGAAGTAGGTAAAATGTTAGAGGAAGGAGTCATTAGAAAATCAAATAGCCCTTATAATTTTCCTTTAATAGTTGTACCGAAAAAAGATCGAACATGGCGTATCTGCGTCGACTTTCGTCGTCTAAACGAGGAAACGATCCCTGATCGATTCCCAGTGCCATGTACTGACGATATTTTGTCTTTGTTAGGTCAGAATAAATATTTTACCAGTTTGGACTTACTTAAAGGCTTTCACCAGATATCATTAGAAGAAGATAGTATCCCATACACAGCCTTCAGCACAGCCAGGGGACATTATGAATTTTTACGGATGCCTTTTGGTTTACGTTGTGCTCCTATAACATTTACAAGAATGATTAACATAGTGTTTGGAGACTTGTTAGGGGATATATTGCATGCCTATATGGATGATCTTGTAATCTTTTCCAACACCTTAGAAGAACATCTACGTAAGTTAGAACTAGTACTACAGAGATTAAGACAACATAACTTAAGGGTAAAGATTAGTAAGTGTGAATTTTTCAAAACAGAATTAATATATTTGGGTTTCATGGTGTCAAGCCAAGGTCTTAAAGTAGTCCATGATAAGGTGTCGGCTATACGTAATTTTCCCATACCTACTAATGTCAAGGGAATACAGCAATTTCTGGGTTGTAGTGGATATTACAGGCGTTTTATACGCAACTATTCAATAATAGCCGCTCCTTTAACTGATCTTACGAAGAAGGGCGTAGATTTCATATGGTCTGAGCAACATCAACAGGCGTTTAATACTTTGAAAGACGAACTGTGTAGTTCTCCTATCTTAAAATTTCCTGACTTCGGTAAGGAATTCTTCATTGCAACAGACGCCTCAGACTTAGGAGTAGGAGGGGTATTGCTTCAGCAATATGATAAACAGTTTTTCCCGATAGCTTTCTATTCTCGAAAATTGAGAACTTCCGAAAGTAAGTATGCAATAATAGACAAGGAAGGACTAGCTATTGTTAATTCGCTAGTGCATTTTAAGTTCATAATTTACGGTTATCCCGTTAAGGTTCTTACTGACCATAAACCACTAACAGAGTTCTTTAAAGGCTTCAATCACAGCCCTAAACGAACTCGGTGGCATTTAATCATTCAAGATTTTGGCGCAAGAATCGGGTATTTGCCTGGGAAAGCAAATATCATTGCGGATGCATTATCACGCAACCCCGTGTCATCTTGTACGGAGTCTTTAGCTGAATTAATAGATATATCAACATCCATGCCTATTGTAAAAACAATATCTGAACAAGAAGATTTAGGCTGGAGTGCTGAATTGTTACAGACTGAGCAAAGAAAAGATCAGAAAATAGAAACAATTATAAATGCTTTGAAAGGCAATCATAAAGAAAAAGAATATATAAAGTATAAGCAGCAGAATTATATAATCAAAGATAATATTCTGTGTAGGACTGTGACAAGGAAAACCCGCAATACACCACATGTAACTAACGACCAGGTAGTAGTACCAATCTCACTTATTTCCACTGTCCTGAATTGGTTGCATTCAAATCCATTACATGGACACCCTGGGTTCTCATTAATGTCACAGAAAGCCAAATCATTGTTTTATTGGCATACAATGCTTACAGATATAAAAAGACACATAGCTAATTGTCGCACATGTCAGGAAAACAAAGGGCATACGAAAACACCTGTCAGCTTAGGAGCTTATCCTGTTCCCAATCAACCCTTTGAAAGAATACATTTAGATTTGTTAACAGGATTTTACGAGTCAGACAGAGGAAATAAGCACCTCTTAGTAATTATAGATGCTTTAACTCGATATACAGAACTAATAACGCTTAAAACTAAAACTGCGATTGAATGCGCTAGGAAGTTTTACGAGTGTTACATTTGTAAACATGGAATTCCACACATGATAATCTCAGACTCGGGTGGTGAATTTAATAATCACTTTCTTACCTCATTGTGTGAATTCCTCAACATAAAGAAGATTAATACCATGATATATCACCCAGAGTCGAATGGGCTAGTGGAAAGAGCAAATGGGAAGATGTTTGTATGCAAAGCTGATTAGTACGCTAGTAATATGTAATTAAAGAAATTCTCTACATTTGCATTGTTAAAAATACATTTAAAACAACATTTAAAAAATAAATAAAATAAAAAAGGATATAAATCATTTTTTTTCTCGGCATCTAATAAAAGTATATAAGCCGGAATGTTAAAAAAAGAAAAGAGAAAAAAAAAAATATAATAAAATATATAACAGAATCTATGGGCATCTAATAAAATATATCAGCCCTATATATAAATATATATATATATATATGTACGAAACCGTGGTACGTGTACGTACCAGGAATTCGTGTTAGTGCACTAAAAATTGAGTATCTTGTTTCTGACAAAGGTAACAATTATTCTATATCAAGTTACCGAATCATTTGTAAGTCAGAATTTATTTTGTTTTTTGGTACCATGTAATCATTTGCTAGCAATGTACCATATATATGATCTTGGTTTTATCATGCATTTTTCTTTTTGCTTTGGTAATATCTTTTTTGTATGCATTATTGTTATTATTTTTTAATGTGCCTATTTGGACATTCGTCCTCAGTTGGTTATGGCTAATGTTAAACAAAGAATAGTGCGTATGTCCAGTCACACCTAATAACCATGTTTCGGCTTGTTGTTAAATTTTTGTAAAAAAAAAAAAAAAAATTGAGATAGCTGGCCGAGCTTATGTAATAGTTAGAATAGTAATATTACATGT